>NC_047058.1:8243921-8598381 GCF_000738735.6 Corvus cornix cornix | reverse complement strand
GGGGGCGTCCCTGCTCGCCCCGCCCCGCCCGGCCCCGCTTTGTCCCTGCCGCAGGTGCCCCGACCCCCGCCCGGCACACGGAGAGCTCCGGCGCCTCGGCCGGGCACGGCCAGACCATGCCCCGCCGCCACCGCAGGGGATGCTCGCGGTGGGGCTCCGGAGATGCAGCAGCGGTGTGCCCAGCAAGGGGGCACGGCGTGGCGGGGCTCACCCGAGGGCAGCAGCCTCCGACTGAAGGGGCCGGACATTCAGAACATTACCCGACGGAGAACAACGTTATTCAGTGCTGAAGGGGCACGGATCCCCTTAGGCTGGTGATCTCCCTGCTGTACCAGATGTTCCTGTAAGGCTAAACTGGATCCCGGACAAGACCTTTCTATTGAGCATCTCTGTGCTGCATTAAAGTTATTTTTCTCCAGTAAAAGTTATTTTTCACAGTAGCTGGCTGTGTTTTGGATTTGTGCTGGAAACTGTGTTGATAATTAGGGATGTTTTCCTTACCGCTGAGCAGCGTTGACACAGTCAAGGCAAGAGCTTTTCTGTTCCTCACTCCACCCAAAAAGTGCTGGGGGTGCAACCAGGAGCTGGGGGGGACACAGCCAGGATAGCCCACCCCAACTGACTGAAGGGACACCCCACACCATATGGCATCAGATGACTAGTATAAAGCTGGGTCAGAAGAAGGAAGTGGGGACATTCAGAGTGTCTTCCCAAGTCACCATTACTCATGACGGAGCTCTGCTGTCCTGGGGCTGGCTGAACACCTGTCTGCCCTGGGAAGTTGTGAATGAATTCCTTGTTTTGCTTTGTCTGTGTGGGTGACTTTTGCTTTACCTATTAAACTGTCTTTAGTTTTCTCACTTATACCCTTCTGATTCTCCTCCCACATCCCACTGAGGGGAAGGGATGGAACACCTGTGTGCAGCTGAGCTGCCAGGTGGGGTTAATTGAGAAAACATCCAACCTATAGAATTTGCTATAGGAAAGTGCTTTGATTACAGAGGCCATGATCACATTTGCTTGCCCAGCTGCAAAAACAAGAAGTAAGGATATGAAAAGAAGGTTCCTTAGGACTCAATTCCTACTCCTCATTACTTTGTCATTATGCACTTCTTTTAAGGATGGCAATTTTGAAATTGCAGTAGAGAGCCTTTGTTTTGTTCATTAAAGCCTTTTAAATTTTTTTTTACTTATTTTGTGTGTTGTGTCTTCACAGCAAGACATTGAATTGAATAGAGTTGCCATATAGTCATATGCTTGAGAAATTTACACTCATTGTGCCATATGATTGATTAAATACTACCTACAAGGATCTCACTGGAATGATAGGTATGCCATAAGTCACACAACATATAGAGAAATAGTTTTGATTATGAGAGCCAATCTGTAGGGGGTAATGAATACAGCCATTGTGATCCAAACCATTCAAAATGTTATTTGTGACTCCTAAAGCATGCAAGCCAGTTATTGTTCTGCTTTTTAGCAGTTCATTGAAGGGGCAGCAGTCACCATTTAATGTGAAACATTGCTCTGATTTTTTTACACCAGAGGCAAAACAAATCTGAAATTTTATTGTTAACTATCAAATATCTATTACATGTGGGACAGAAAAAGTTGATAAGTTAAAGAACTTGCATTCTCACAAACATGAAGCTTTTCCAAACCTAAGTTAAATGAAAAGTATTGTAATGCACAATTCCAGTAGCAGCCCAGTAAGGTTCACTTCCTTATCCCCACATCTGTGAACCTTCTTGCAGAGATTTTATCAACCACTTCAAATACTCACAGCACAGCTCCAGTGACGCCCCTGCAGTGAACTGGCAAATAAAATTATTAGGTCTCCTTCACCTGGCCACGAAAGGACAGGTAACACAACGATGCTTGTCACAGAGTGAGGGTAGCCCTGTTCATCCTGGCTACTGGGGAGAGCCCCTGGCCCCTGTGGTTCCTCAGAGGGTGCTAGGCACTGCAGGAGAGCCCGCACCAATGACTGGGGTCAACACCTGTGGCAGAGCCACTTCTGCCTTCCATTTGCTACATTAGGAACAGCTCTGAGAACCAGAGTGTTTGTCCAGGGGGAGAGTGCAGTGATGGTCACTTGACAAGAAATAAAACCCTCTCTAAAGCACAAACTCCACTTTTTATCCAGACAGAAACAAAAGGTTCCTACTAAGATTACGAGCCTGGTTCAGTGCCAGTATCCAGAGAGTTGCCCATCAGCATCCCACTGACCTGAGCTCAGCAGCCAGGGAAGACCAGTGAACAGTGAGGTTGTTTTTTGAAGCAAAGCATGAAAAGGAAAATAAAAGCAAAGGGAAGGACACAACACGTGAAAACAACCTGCAGAAAGCTCTGACTCCCTCTAGGGCAGATTAAACATCAGAGTAAGAGTCTCAAGCACAAGAAGTGTTAAGGCAAGACAGCAGCAGCCACAGCACTGCTGTGACAGACAAACCCAGGGCTGCAAGGACTGTAGTTTTCATCTCCTTTTTCACGGGGAAAGAAGGCCAGTAATGGTTTATCAGCATAAGAAAGGCACCCAAGGACACCCAGGGGCATTCTGGAAGTGCTGAGGAGTTGCACTGCCTCAGACAACCAAACTTTCTCCAACTCAATCTGCCACTGGAATCTCACAGACTCAAATGTGCTAACATTTTCACCTCTTGTCTCTTTGTTGAGACTACAGCCTTGAAGTCCCCAATGTCATTTTGCTCCCACACCTGCCTGACTGATCAGAGGGTGAGCAGTAGCAGCAGCAGCTCATAGTACCCAGTAAGGATACACATTGGAAGGTGTAGCCAACCTGGGCAAAACAGCTCGCCTGCCACACCTCCTCCCCAGCTCTGCCGGACAGCACAAACTACGGGAAGAGAAAATTTGCAGAGGACATCATATTAGACTGATAGTGGGATCCTTCCCACTTACCAGTAACACTATAGCACAGAAGATGCACTAAGGAAGAATCTCTTTTGTTTTTTGACAAATATCTGTCAGTGCAGCTGACACTGGCATAAGGTCTAGAACCATATATAGGGGACCCCTGGTCCAGCTCTGCAAACCTCCCAAAGGTGCTGAAGGGTTAATGGCAGGTTTAGGATTTAATTTCTCAAGCCATCCAAGATAAAAGGCACTTAATATTATCAGCCAATAATCCCATTTTTCACTGATTTCACTGGTTATCTGTGGGCCTTTCTATCACCTGCACATGAGCCTGTCCCAGAAAAACACTTACCTATGTGGTAAATTTAAGCACATGATTAACCAAGTACTTTGCTGCATTGGAGAGGATCCTGCATTCCTGCAGGGAATCTGCCAGACTCATTTACCCATATCCAGATGTGCTTTTTTTGCTGAGCAGGAGGAGGATTATGCATGCCATTACATCCTCCATTTCCCAGCTTCAAAATTCCTGTGAGATAGAGCTGTGATGTTTGAATGTATTTCAAGTACTTCAAAATTTAAAAAAAACCCCAAACAAACCAGAAAGTGGCCATAGAATGACATCTGCACACTCACCTCTCTTGATAGCAAAGCCAAGACACAGACTGCCCCAGGTCCACACATGAGGAACTCCTTCAGCAACAATTTTTGTGCAGCTCGTGCCTCCTGCCAAAGCAAGGGACAAATGAAGTACTTGGGTATCTTGATCAGACATCACTCCTCAGCTGCACATGCAGCCAGCCAGCACCACTGGTGTGCTCAGGGGAAATCTGGGAAAATCTCAGGAGATAAAAACACTGTGCAAGGCTAGGTATGGCAAGAGCAGCTGGTCAGACACCGCAGCTATGACTGTGGTGCAACATGCCCTGTCACCCATCGCTAGAGCTGTCAATGGCACTGTCATTAAGCAGTCACTTGTTGGCTTCTCCAGGCCTGTGATGGGAGGATGCTCCAGCAGTGCAGCAGGAAACTGGTCCTTAGGCTGCAAAGGAGTGGCGTTAAAGGGCTGCCCTCTGCTGACTCATCCTGGATGGCACGGGCATAGCTCCTGGGGATGGGAGGAGCGCCAAATCTAAGCACTGCCTTTCCCAGAAGGGCACCCTCTGGGTGAGCATTCAGCTCTGCAGGATCACACGCTGCGGCCCTTCGTGCCAGGGCTGCTGTACTCCTTGCTCACCTCCTTCAGCTCCTGGGTATGGAAGTCACAGCAGCTGCAGGTGCATCCTGGCAGTTCCCACCTTCATGGAAGAGCACACAAGGGTTTGCAGAGACCTTGGGTAAACTCTTCATTGCATGAAGAGTCATTGAAGCAGCACTAAGAGGCACCACCAGTAATGATGAATCCATGTGATATGCCAGGCTGTCCTTATCACAGCCTTAAGGAGACACTATTGACCCAGCAGTCACCAGATTTTTGTATTTTGTATTTAGAAATTCTCCCAAAGCTTACCTCCTGAAAAATAAGGCAACTTCATCATATCTAAGAAAATCAGACCAAGATGCTGCTTCTGAAACACCCAGCATTAACTATTTTCAGATACAGAACTACAAATTAGATTAATAGGAATTCCAGCTGTCTCTAAATCCCCTCTTCATTTTTGATACGTGTCTTTTTTTCTTCTGCCAAAGAGAACTGAGCAGAGATAAAACCTCCTCATTCCATGTATTCTGCATACCCAGACAGTGGCAGGGAGAGAGGTCAAGACGTGGTTGTTGGTGAGGGCCAGCACTGGTCTCACTGTACAAGTGGAGAGCACTGACAGCAACTGCAGAGCTGCTGCCTGCACCAGCACATCATGAACGTGGTTACACACAACAGTGACAGCACTGCCTTGGCGGCCTCACTGCCCCTGCAGGCTCCACCCCTAACCCCAGGGAGAAAGGGCAAGAACAATTTCTGGTAAGTTTGGAACACTTCAAGAGGCAGATGTTTGAATCTGTTCTAGTGTTTTACTACTCTGACAGGAAAAAAAACCCCAATCCAACACTTTTTAAAATGTTTCTTTAAACACAGGAATTTCCTATATCTCATTTGTGTCTATGGCCACTTGTCCTTCCACTGGATACCACCAGTAAGTCTCCAACATTTATCCAGTCAGGAATTTTTACACATGGGCAAGATCCCCCTGAGATGGCTCTTCCCAGGGTAAACAGACCCAGCACTCTCAAGCTCTCCATAACCTGACTAGCCCTTTGCTGGTCTCTCCCCAGCATATCCATATTTCTCCGTGTACTGGGGAGTCCAGCACTGCACAGTGATGATGCCGCCGAGCTGTTGCCCCTCTCTTCTGCACCCTGGAGTACAACTAATCAGATGGGAGTGATGGAAGGAAAGCACAGGGCTCAGTTTAAGCTGTAGACACAGCTGTAGACTGTAGATTGTTGCTGTAGACTATAACACAGCAACGTCCAGCTTATGAGCGCTCCCCTATTTATCTTCCTCTGCTTGAAAGCTTTAAAGATCATTTAGAGTAACTGTCACACACAAGAGCATTATTAACATCTCACACAACTCCCATGAGCAACTCTCTAGCTTGAACAAAGAATACAGCAATTAAGAGGTGGATACACACAGATGCTGGACATCCCCCCTTAGGTCAAAATGCCATTGCTGCCTTGTCTCAGCCCAGTATTTTTCACAACTCTGTGAAAAGGCAGAAGAAAAAACTCCCTGATGTTTGTTTCCTTGTATAGATGTGTGAGGCCAACTGGAAAACAGTGTAAGGGAGGGGGGATCACCATTGCTCACATAAATCTATTTCACAATATGCTCTGCAAAGTCAAGTACTGCACAGGCCAATAAAATAAATCTCTCACCCTTTCAAATCTTCTTACTTTGTTACTGCTCTTAATTATTTGTTATCACACAGCAAAAGGAAGTAGCAGGTTCTTCCATAAAAACAGAGTCTCTTGAAAACCCTAGGCACAAACTGAACTAAGCAAAGCCCAGTAGGTCTAAAAAGACAAAAATGACATTGCGACATTTAGATATGCAAACAGGGGAAGTAAGTGGGAGAAGGATGGAAGACAACCACTTCCTGTGAGGCTGGTCACATACCAGGACAGGTTACCTAGGGAAACTGCAGTGTCCATCCTTGGAGACTGTAAAAGGCCTGTGCAACTTGCTCTGACCTGGGTGAGCAGAGCAGATTGGACTAGAGCTCCACAGGACTCCCTGGACCTTGAGTAATGTGTGATTCTGTAACAAGCTGTTCTGTTAATCACCATAATATAATACCAGCCTTTATTCAGGAGGGTACTAAAGGATAGGTTTAAATTTATGCATGGACCCTACAAAAATCAAAGAGTTACAGTTAGTGGGAGAAAAATCTTCCTGACACTGCTCTAAACATGTGCCCATCACTTACCATGTTAAAGACAAATTTACCCACAGGCTTAAACAAGTACTCGTGTTCCTTTCTGAACAGCCTTTTGTGTGTTGTTCTGTACATAGTACTTGGCTACACTCATTTTTCGTGCTCCATTTACTGAGCATTATAGTCTGAGCAGAATTCCCCACAAAAGCCTGAAGCACTGTCACAAATGCACATACAAGAAAAAATAACCAGTTTCTAACCATGTGAACTGAAAAGCCTCCACTGCATCTTGGCAGGAGACCAATACTATTAGCAAAATATGAAAAATTAGGAAAGCAAAAGTAGCAGCTATAGACATCAGCATAAAGAACATGGATTCATGACTCCAGCAGCACATCCTCAGAACCAGTCAACATTTCCCTGCATCCTTCCAGTTTGTTCCCACTTTCACAGAATGAAGCAATATGCTTATAAGAAGTTCTCAGACATGCAAGGTATCATATAGGAAACTGGAGAAAACACTTAGAACACAGACTCTGATAAAACCCAAAAAATTTGCATTGCTGATATTCCAGCCAGAAGCAGCAGGCAAGTTTGCCTCAAAAGGTAACAGCTTAGCATTCCTTACACTCACAGGTTCACTTTGGATCATTTGAAGAGTGGCCATTTTCCAACATGTGTTCAGCAAATTGCTAATAACAGACAAAAAAAGCATAGTGCCATTCTGTGACTGATGAATTGATTCTGTCATGCCTATGGCTTAACAGTGTTAGCATCATACCAGCCGCAGAGTTCAGCATTGCTTTCAGTTAAAAAAACAAAACCCAGAAGAATCTCACCAACCAAAAGAAACAAAGACACCCCTACCCTTTTTAACTTGAGAAAACATGACTTGTTCAGCATCTAGAAATCAAATTTTAGCATGATTCATCTACTCAATCTGTTGTTTTTGTCCCTCTGCACATGCATGGGGCTTGGTGCCCAGCTCTGAAAGAGACAAAGGTAGCAGAGACACAGCTTTGTTTCCACCCACAGCCAGAACCAGGTGCCAGGAGCCAGCTACAGCATAAATGAGGTGCTGAAGATGTGTGACATTTCAATCAGCTCATTTTATTGATTCTTAGGAACTGACTGGGTTAATTCACATTTCCTGCACCAAGGTTCCTCTGCAACGGCAATTCCTCACTTTGCTTCTTGGGAATGCTCAATCACTTTCTGGAAGCAGAATTTTGATGACATGGATGTCAACCTTTTGTTCTTTAAGAGAATTTGTTAAGCAGGCCCCTGGAAAAAACAGTCCAGAGAGAGGAAACTTCCTGCACAAAGGGAAGTGTTTTATTTCAACAGATTTCCATCCATGCTGTGCTTGTGTTCCAGGAACATCACTGCAGCGCAAGGGCACTCCCTGACGTACAGACAGTGAAGGCACTTGCCTGAACCAAACAGGCTCAGCAGAGAAATTGACATTTACCTGCAACTTAACATTTACCTGCAAGGAGAACTTGGAGGCTCTGGACAAAAGCAGAATGCAGTGCGTAAGGTACCAGAGAAGCCTCCAGACCCAGCAGTGGCCAAGATCAGACAGGACACAGCACCACTCAGACTGCAATAGCACTTAACTGACACAACTTTTGGAAGGAGAGGGAAAGAGGCACTGATTTCTGAACAATTAAAAATGAGCAGAACAGTTCAACTGGTGAAAAAGCATTGAGAATACTAGATCAGCGCAGGGGAACACCAGAACTCTGAGTGCTGAAATTCTAAATATCAAGACAAATGGAAGTCAGTCTTCCTCAAGATCAGCTTTGTTTAGTGCCTGGATAACGAAAGCAATAACCCTCTTTTTTTTTTTTTACGATCACCTAAATCCTTAACAGGTCCAACACAACATCTTAATAGAGTTTCTGGCAGCTAATATGCAAAACTAACAGTTCAACTTATATCTCCAAAGTAGCCATGCTGGAAAAAAACCCAAAACCATTCAGATCATTAAGAGGTTACAGAGACTTTGCATAGAATATGTAAAACAACTGCCAAAATGCAGACCATTCATGTTGCAGAAATCCCTCCCGAAGCCCACTTAGCCCCACATGTACCTCCAACACTGCATGTGGACAGCAGCCAGGCCTTCAGTCACTCAAAGCTGGGTTTAACCCACTCTCTTCTGTGTATTTCTTACCAGCTAATAAGAGCTCCCTTCTCCTATTACTCATCCCTAATTTTTGCATTTACTATTTTAACTATAATATGGGAAAAGCAGGAATGGAACAGCAGCACACATACACACACACACACACACACACAAAAGCATCCAGTCTGGACTTTTTGTTTCAGAGACATGAAGGCCACAATGTGCCAAGACTCTGGAATTAAGGTACCTGTAAGCAAAGTGATGGCATTTGTACTGCACAAAGCAGCTTCTTAACTTGTATTAGTCAATAAATATGTAGAACATCTATAACAAACCCTAGAAGTGTTTGGGAATTGTAGAGGGATTCTTTGTGGAACAGGGGCATATGATATCCCTGGAAAGATTGGACAACCAACGGTTGCTGAGGAAAAACCCCTGAACTGGCCCCTGGCTGCAGGCAAGCCTGGAAGACACCTGGCTGCAGGCAGCCCTGAGAGTCCTTGGCAAAGTTATACACTGGTCGGCTCCCCTGCTGATTAGAGGCTGTCTAGAGGGACTGGGTGTGAATCTTTGCAAAGTAGATATAAGCTTGCATAGTTAAACAATAAAGCGGAGAACGATGCTCAAATTGTATCAGTGTATGTGTCGTTTATCTGTCCAGCTCTCCAGCACTCAGGACACCCCCCCTGCAAAAGGGAATTGCTCACAGAAATCTCAGTCAAGTTACAGTCTTCTACAGATATTGCATATGTTATAGAAACTGATTTTTGGAGTCACAAACCAAATGTCTTCTTGTGCCACCCCCTCACTTCTGTCAATTCAGTGGAGCTCAAAGTAACAAAAGACCCTTGAGAGAGTTTCACTTGTTTCATCCATGCAGGTATTTTCAACTCTGAGTCAAACTCACCCAACTGTGTTAAACTGAAGATAATTTTATATAATGTATGTACCATTCTTGTATTCATTTTGACTGATGATAAATGCCTTGCAACTGCCTTTCTTGTCCAAGACAATTCTATACAAAGCCACAGCCAAATTCACCTGAGTAGGAAAGAATTAAAAGATGAGGGAGACTTACTTCCTGCCTTTCCATGTCTTTCATTCTTCCACTAATGGGAAGGAGAGGATTCTGTACACACTTTTGAAGTGTCCTCCTCATGCTAAACTATCATATAATTACTCTTAATTCTGCTTAATATCCAGTTGCAGTTGTTGGGGTTTTAGTTTAGTCTTAGTTTTTTTTTCCCTGTTAAAGGAATTTTCTCCTATATGCATGTTGCTAGGGGACAAATGGCTGTACTTAAGAAAGACAAAAAGGGGAGTGGGGCGGGCCTGGCTACTCCTTTGTCTACACCTGGGTGTGGGGGTCAATTCGCTCTGAGCGTCCGGAGAGAGAAGCTGTAGAGAAAGGAGCTGCTGCTTCTTTCTTTTTGGCCGTTCTTTCTTCCTGCTGGAAACAACGCCGGGACCCCAAAAGCCGCTTTCCCTGCCCTGCTGGAGACCGGGCTGTGGCTGCCCTGCCCCGCTGCTGCTTCGAGCTTTCGCTACGCTGTAGCCCTGCTCGCCCTGCCTGCCTGGGCCTCCGTGGGGTTCTCCCATCTGGATACATCTCGCCTGCCACCCGGGATTTGCGTCCGTCCCTGCCGTTCCAGCCTGCCGTTTCAGCCTGCTGTTCCTGAGAGCCCGGGATCGGCTGCCCAGGGGTTGTGAAGCCTTTGTTCCATCCCTTCCCGGGATCCCAGGGCACCAGAGCCGCGGGTTTCCCGAGCTCGCTCCGGAGCGCCCCCTGCAGCCGCGGGGGAACCATCGCACCTGCCCTGCTCACCGGGAGCCGCCAGCGCCCCTGCCGGCTGTGAGCAAAACTGCACCCGAGGGGAAAGGGCCTGACAGCCGAGAAGGCTGGCCCTGGGTTTGTGATTGCTGTTACTGCCATAGTTGTTGTTGTTTTTGTTTGACTGGTTATATACATATATATATATATAGTAAAGAACTGTTATTCCTATTTCCCACATCTTCGCCTAAAGGCCCTTGATTTCAAAATATAATAACTTGGAGGGAAAAGGGGTTATATCTGCCACTTCAAGGGGGGCCTCTGCCTTCCTTAGCAGACACCTGTCTTTCAAAACCGAGACAGCAGTATACTCCATTCCCCATTCTTTCAGAAAGAAAGGTGTGACAAGGAATAGTAGAACTCAGAAGGTAAGTGCTTGCAGGATCAATGATCTCAGAAAGGTCAAAACTACTCAGACAAAAGGCAAATTAACGAATCAAAATGGAAAAGAAGCAACAATTTCCAAGTGTGTGACCAAGTTTAATGATGCATTTGTTCTCTGAAACATCTGACCATCAATAACAGTTCATGGGTTATGATACCCAGAATGCTACTTCATAGGTGTTTTGTATGAATATTTACAAAGACTTTGAAAATTCAGTGGCACTAAACAAACAAGAAGAACTTAAAACTTTAAGCTACAATGCTTAAAAAATGTAAACAGTTTATTTTACATAGTTGTAAAATATAAGAACTTTCTAATGCAGCTTAATTGTATCTGGAAGGTGAATATATCCTGGTGCCCATGAACAAGGAATGAGAGAATTCTTTACACAAGTATTGTGCTCCAGTGTGCAAAAAATTATATATAAGAAAGGAATCTAAAGTCCACAACAATTAAAAGACAACAAAAAAATTTTCACGTCCTGAAGTTGAGAAATTTATAAAAACATTTACACATGGTTGCTGACCCATCAAAAACTTGCATAACTTAAAACTCTGAATATTAGCTACTACAAATTCAAGATCTTTCTCAAATGGAATTTTGTGCAAAGATCAGACTACATTATTCAGCGTTTTTCCAGCCTTCCCTTCCCATCCCCGTTCCTGACATCTAGTGGCCACAAGCACCACTAAAATACTTTTGATACAGGATCCAATTCGTGCATATTCATGCCAAAAGGCACACACATGTGCGAACACATTTTTGTGCAGAAACCTGTGCAGGTTCACAATGACACTGCAAAACAACTGCTTGTAGAAAGTTTAGAGTCTAATGTTTGGCCAGATTATTCTCACACATTCCTTTCTATACTACAAGCCCAGGTGTTAATAGGCACACTGCTTTCCAAGGATCCAATACTTGAGTAGCCTTAAAATAAAGATTTAAAAATAAATCAGCCTGTAACATTATTATATTAGATACTTTGCTTTTGCCTGCATTATTTACGGAATTTTAATCCCACAGTACCATAGCTTTATGCTGTCAGTTGCAAACCAACTAAGATACATATTTCTTTTTGTTAATGAAGACTTTAATTGCTCCAGTAAAGTCAGCTGATAAAAGCACTTCTGTGTGATCTGTCTTCAGAGCTCCTTAACAGGAAAGAGAATAAATTGTTAGGTCATTAAAAAAATAAATATAAAAATCAAGCTCTCATTAAAATACGTGACAGCACTGTGATACCCTTCTTCCTTTATCATATTCCTGATTTCTAGCCAATACTTCAAGAAACATCTGCATTTCTAGGAAAGAAGCCTTTTCATTAATGGTTGGTGCAGCTCTACCTCCAATATAAACGGAATAATCCTAAAGTACTTAGGATGGCAACTGTACCCCTCATCTCACATCCTCAGCTTTTAAAAATGCGACAGCTGCCAAAATGTTCAAGGTGGAATGCCAAGCTGGAATATATACCCATGCCACTGCAAGGGCTTTTCTTCTCAAGAAACCCCCCACCCATATTGAAAGTATTCACAATATCTTCCTGCTCATGCCATGGTACCAAGCAGAGCTCATCTTAAACACCTACCAGAGGGTATGGTGTCTGATATCTCACAATCTTCTCCCTTACTTTCAGCTTCTTGCTTTTCAGAAGTTTCCAGTGACACCATCAAACCAGGATTTGGAGCAAAGATCGCAGAGGTGACGACTGCATTGTGCGCTTCAGAAAGACAATCCAATTTTGATTACCTTGTTTCAAAAATTTGTTAATTGTACAAGAAAAGCAGGCGTAAGTTCTAGTAAATATCCAAGAATCTCAGTGCTAGTGGTATCAGGTAAGCTCAGAATTCAAGGAACAATTGTCATTGTTCTATAATCTTAGGGATTTCAGAAGATACTCCAAGTGCCCAAAACTAACTGGCAAGAGGTCCAAAACACAATTGATATAAACACGGCCCCACATTTCCCAAAAAGTGTGTGTATGTGGAGGAGATAAAAGAGTTGGTTTTTTCCCACCCATTTTGGTTTTTAGACTGCTAAGAAAGAGAAAAAGCTTGCATTTGTTTTCAAAGTCACTTTTACATAAAGGATTATGGGTTGATAATTACTTTGATTTCTACAATCAGCCAGCAAAACATTACATTAATTCTGAATCTCTTACTGAAGCTGGACAAACTCTAAGCTACTCTGTCTCTTGCCATCCCAAAGAGAGTCTCCTGTGAACAAGGATTCCTGATAGGCCACCAATTACCACGCATTCTGCTAATAATTTTTTCAAACTAAATGCATGGCAAATAAAATACTTCAATTTTCAAATCGTAAGAGCTTTGATAAAACAAAGATCAAAAGCTGGTTTTTACCTTTAATGCCTTCCCAGAAGTCATTTCGGTCTCTTCTTACAGATGTAAACTTGCTCAGGTCATGGTATGTACTCCAAATGTAGACATATTTATCTTCTGAACCACTTACAATATAGGTAAAGTCATGGCTGAAGATTCACAGGAGGAAAAACATTACTTTTCTTAGCTGCTCAAGCATGCATTACAGTAGCTCTGGATCTCTAAACTCTGATATTAACTGGGCTACAGTTCAGTAAGTAGAGATGATTTAATCTGGGAAATTTATCTGGAGCAGAGGAGCTGAGCAAGATGATCTCCCAAGGTCATTTCCAACCTCAGTTCTAGCACAGTTCCTGGACTCCCAGCAATAGTAATGGACACACATCATACTGTCCACAGGATGCAACAGGATTCACTCATCCACAGGAGCTCCCAGCTCATCACTCTTGACCAGAGCCTTTTTTTACCTCTGCATTCTGACCCAAGTGACATTTCAGAGGCTCAGTTTCAAGCCAATGTAGATTATTTAAACAAAACCCTCTGTACTTCAGCCACAGCATTTCCCAAATCCAACAACTCCATTGTTACAATACTGTCTTACCTAAAGCTGGCTTTGATTTGGCTGCTGCTGTTGACATATCCCTTGTACTTCATAGATAGAGACAAATCTCTTAGGTCATACAACCTGATTCTGGAATCATTTGATGTCACTAGTATCTAGAAAAGAAATAAATAAATTTAGGAGTGGAAACAATTAGCCATCTGTAACCATTTTTTCACCTGCACATTAATCAGAGCATAATGTCATTAAAAGACTATATATTCTATTTTACCACTACTTAGTATTGTATTAGCCTAAATCAGCAAAGAGTAGGGCTCATTTTAGTAGTGTTAAAAGATTTGGCACAAACTTACTAAGCAATAGATTTAAATATCAGAATTTCAATACTGGGCCAAAGCTGCACTGAAAGACAGTACCTTATTTTCTCCTGGCAAAGGTTCAATGCCAGTAATTTTTCTTCCAACTCTATTTCGACCTCTGGTAGAACGCACATGTATTTGTGTGTGGTACTTCAAGTGCTGAAAAGATATTAAAATGTGTCCCAATTTGAAAAAATTGTGTAAAAACGTTCATTTGCTTCAAGCTCTAACAGGCTCATTTCTTGATATTTAAATAATCATGACTTCTAAATCAGTTTGTTATTTAACATAAAAGCATCCACAGTCTCAAAGTTTTTACCTCTGTGTCATAAAAGATGCATCTTCCATCGTAGGTGCCTATGACTGCGTATTTGCCATTCTGACAGAAGTTGGCAGCTGTAATCAATTTTGTCTGCCCATCTACTTCATTCCATAATGCCACTTTTTTGTCAGGAATGTTCCAGAGTCGGAGTTTTCCATCCAATGAACCACTTAAGAAGTACCTGTCATCCTGAGAAAACACACAAGGTTTAATCTCTGCTTGTGCTATGAGTATGTCTCCGCCTTCCGTAAAACCTTCCCACCCCATTTCCAAACAGCTTCTCTACAGAATTTCCCCAATAAGAGCCCGCAGATGAGCTGATTATAATGTTTAAGAAATTTGTGGCAAATGGAATTCAAATTCTTACAGGTTTTTGACAAGATTACGTACATGCAGTTATACCTCAGGTTAGAAAATTGCTCACTGTTAGCACAGGTAGCTTCTACCCTCTCAACACTCACCTTGCTAGGAGCTGAAAGCTCCTTTCACAGTTTCCCATACATCTAGTAGTTCTGTATGTTTAGGGAACACTGACAAACACTGTTCTTCCACTTCAGTTTTATTAGTATTAGGAAGCTTGATTACAGTATTTTTAAAAAATTATAATAATAAGTTGAAAGGAGTCTCTGGAGGTCTCTGATCCACCTCCCCTGCTTGTAGCAAGGACAGTTCCAAAAGTTTGATCAAGCTGTAGTGGATTATATCCTGTCAAGTTTTAAAAATTCCCAAGGATTCTGTGGTCTCTGGACAATCTGTTCAATTTCATTATGATTTTTTTCCACAAATATTTAATCACAATATCCCTCATTGGAAATTCTAACTTTTCACGAAGTTACTATACCAGCTGCGATGGTACAGCCAACAGACAATTCACTTTCCACTTCACATGTACACATGGTTAAACCCCATGGACAGTCCCGGTGAACTTCAGTGAAGATGAACACAAAGTTCTGGAATACTATCCAGTAGGCATATTTTTAAAGTGCACAAACTCTATTATTCAATCATATTTTTTAAAAACTCAAAAAAAAAAAAAGGAGTGGAATGTTATAATTTTGAATTCTACCTCTCTAGAAGTAAGAACTGCCCTCTAGAGGGCAGTTACACTTACCCTTGGATGGAAAGCTATAGCAGTGACAAAGTCTATATGCTGGAAACAGCAAAGACATTCTCTTCTTGATATGTGCCATAATCTGACAGTTTTATCCATAGAAGAAGAAAGTAAGAAGTAATTCTGTGAAACAAGAGAATTCCGCAGTTATTAACAGACACAAAAGTAACTGGAAATACAGAAGCAATTTGATTGGTAGAGCCTTACCAACTTCTATGCTGCCATGAAATTCAACATTTTATCTTTTCAGATAAAAAGGTTTATCGAAATTACCATTACTGATCGGTACTTTCCTAAAGAGCTGTACACTGACCCTGGGTCACAGAAAATTATCTGGAAGAATCTCAGTGAAAATGAATACTTGGAATGTAGTTAAAGTATTCAGAGAAGAAATGGCACGACAAGACTTCAGAGATGCCTGAGATGCTTCAACCAGACTGTATTCCTAAAAGTACAACTGCATTCCCATGTGGAAAATTATTGGAATAAGTCTGATGTGAAACAAGGTAATTCTTTAATTTTAAGATAGATGCAACTATCAGCAACTTCAGAACGTGTACACTTTGCACAAAAAGTGAAGCATACTGAAGACAAGAAAAGCAGTAACACCATAAAACAGAAACCACAGACCTCAATGGAAAATCCTCCCACTCAATCCCACAATTACTTTCACTATTGAATACACAACTGTAATTGTTACTGGCTTGTTTTTATTTTTTTAAGACAACTTTTAATTACACAAGCCCAAGAAGGTTGCTCATTTTATTCCAACTATTTCAGCTAGAATAAATGTTGCCTTTACAAAATTTCTCTTAACTTCAAGGATCATTTCACTTTGTTTAAATATATGGTAGTGAAAAATGCACAGAAGAACTGTGTAGCCTGTATTAAGATGACTTACTTTAGACCAGGAAAGATCAAGAAGATCTGCTGTATGGCCTTTGTATTTGCAAAATGGTCGTTGACGAAACGGGGCATTTTTATCGTCTGGGTCTTCATCAACTCCACTGCAAATCTATCAGAAAAATGTACAGAAATATTACCAAATATTAGCTGTAAAAATTAACAATGAGGCACTTACTGCTTAAAAAAAGTATAAGGACAATAACAATTTGAACAACTCTTACTACTTTAAAATAAACAATATTGCACTAATAAACAATCAAAGTAAATGTCTAGTACAGTGGGCACTGAAACATCATCCTGAAATTGCAAAATTAAGAAGTTCTAAATTTTCCATTTTTCAGCTCTTTTTCAGTGGGATCAGTTTGACAGCAATTTAAGCGAAGACCTGAAGATAAGTTTTTGGAACAAAGTACATCAACCTTGAAAACTGCATTCCACTTCAGAATATAAACTGTGAGTTCAGGTTTCCAAGTTTCTAGTGCTTATCATGAATGACAGCTTCCTAGTAAGAGACCAGTTCAGAATTAACAAGTGAAAAATAGTAATTGAAAAAGCCCTAGACATTCCTATACAAAACCTTTCCAGAAAAAAACCCCCAAAAAAACCCCTCAAACAAAAAAAAACCCCAACACTCAAAACATCGCTGGTGTGTGTGGCTTACCAAGCCCACTCATTTACATGAGTTAAAGAACAATTGCTGGCCTCCCTGCTTCCCCCTCTGCCAAAACAACACACACTAAGTAACGCTACTGCCAAGATCTTCACTTAAACTCTGATTTTGTCATTTGTTTCTTACACTACTGGAAGCCAAAAATAGGAAAAAACCCCACCTTAAATACATTAATTTTAATGGCAAGGTTTACTACAGTATCTGGAAACTCTACAAGAGTGTCTGAACACTTTTCATCAATCATGTTCCATTTTTTTCTACATGAATACGTCAGGTATCATTATGCTTCTGGGAATCCCACTGCTCACTTTGGCCTTCCTTGAAGAAACATCATCAAGGCAGATGTTAAGCACAAGTAATGATCAGAGATAAAACCCTAAGACAGGAAATTCAGTGATGTAGGGTTTTTCCCCTTTGCAATTCACTCAGCAATCTCCTCTGGCAGGAGGCCACAGCACAGCTATGCAGATTTTGTAATGCTTTAAATTCAGTGATGGACTTCCTTGCTTGCACCCCTTACACATGGGATTAACGTATTTGATTGAAGTCATCAATTGATATGACAGTTTGTATCTCAAAGACACAAGCCAAGAACACCTTAACGTGTGTTTGGATAAAGCAACAGTGAAGATCTGGCATTACAAACCAGTGCAGATCCCCGAGCTCTTCCCCTCCCAATACCTTGTGTACCTACCCCTGCATCGGTATCAGACTTGGAAGAATTCAGGCTCTCTTGTGAGGGAGAAGGGGAGACACGGCCTGGAACAGAGACAGAAACACCATGGTCAACATCACGTTTCCAAATACCCAGAATTTCTGTTTCAGAACTCCAGCCATGCATAGAGAGATACCTTCTGTGTTGTACTTCATGCGCATGTTATTGAAATAGTCAAAGGCATTCTTTAAAACCCATATCCTTACTACGTTGTCCTGCCCTGCAGATGCCAGTAATCGACCACAGTGAGAAAATTTCATTGTCCAAACAGCACCCTGTCAAAATAAAGAGATGATTGTTTAAGTCACAAAAAGTGCTTCTCTGCGTACCAAAAAGACTTTCTACAATGTCAATTAACAAGATTTTAGACATACACAAGATACCACAAGTAAAATAAACAGAAGATCAAAACACTGATAAGTAATTTTTAAGACTGTGGAACATATGTGCAAAAACAGTTTGAAAGAAAAAGCCCACAGGGCAGATGACTGTAGGAGAGGAGTTACAGGAGGTCAGCACTACCACAGAATTCCACATAAGACTGGCACAGTTGTCAGAGGGACTCAGAACCTCCTGTTTGCTTTGTAGAACCAACAAGTACTTGTAGCTGCACTTGAGGTTCGCACACTTTTTTTTAACGTAGAAACTGATTTGTTACACCAACTGGCAATCAAAATAGGTACTACATATATTTGTTATATTCATAATTGGCATGAGGGTTTTGCAAAGCCTCTGAAGATAACAATTCTTTCTCCATTGCAAAGTCCAAAGAGTTACTAGTCAATAAAACATAACCACACAAGCAGTATCCCATTTCCTCCTGCTACTGAATAAAGAGTTACTAGGTCTTTGACTCCACCAAGAGCCACCAATTTGGAGGAATCTCCTAGGTCTAAGTCGTCAAATATTGGTGTGATGGAAACTAACAGAGATTACCAGCAGGTATGGAAAGTTCAGTTATGAATGACAAGCTTGAAATCTCTGGTCACTGACTGCTATAGGTCATTACCCTCAGCTGAACACTTAGAGATGGGGGATTGCTTCAAATGTCAGACGCCTGCTGTCAGTAAAAGTTTGGGAAACCAGGAATACTAGAATGTATTCCAGACTCCATAGGGAAGCATGCAGACTTCAAACACTGATGAATAGGTAGCTCTTCTGCCTCAATCTCCGCAGGCATCTCTGCAAATACCCTGTCCTGGTTTCTCCCCTCCTTACCAATTTGATCCACATACTCCATTAACCTCTCCCTACTTCTGCCTTTGGAACCTATCAAGTATTTCTGTTCAATACTTGTGTTCATCTGTCTAATAGACTAATTTATTTACTGCTGAGCAGGTCAAGCTTGCTGCTCTGTGCTTGGTTCTGATAGTGGAAAATAGCCTATTTCAGCCTAAATTTGTAACTGCAGGAACCAAAAAAACCCAAATATCGCTTGATGCCATAACTCTTCAAAGGAGAGCTCTGGAGAATCCCTGATGCCTGGGAATCTACATGCTTTTTATCCCCTGAAGACCTGGTCAAACCAGTCAAAAAATTTTCAGTTTTTGTCAGACTATTATTTTCCAGAAGGAAGTTTTTCACAGAGAATAAACCTGACAGTCATTTTTGGAGGTCACCAAGTAGATGAAAAGTTGAATCTCAGGCTGAACAGATTCAGCAAAACCACAGATGGAATTTGAGACCTACCATATGCTCTCCACTGAGATCCTGAACAACTTTAATTTGTTCAAAATCATAAGGTCCCTTGAAGCCATGTGCTACTTTGAACTTAACTGGTCTTGTATAAGGCATCCCTTCATCATCGCTGGAAGAGGGATCATCTTGATCTGTGTGAAAGACTAAGAGGAAGACAAATTCAGCAGTATATATTGCAGCACCCATTTAATCTGTTAGTAACCTTTTTGGTAGCAGATTTGTCTTGAATTAGACAATTTCTATAGGCAATTTTAAAATCTTAAAGCAAAATAAGAATTGTATTGCATCAAGGTCTAGAAATACATCTGCACTAATTTTAGGCTACAGTGAATCCAAACACTGAACATTGAAAGTAAGAACTGCTATCAATTTTTGTTCTGCCCCTTTCTTGGCACCTGTCTTGCATGCAGCAGATCCTACACTAAGTGATTTGTGTCAGTTTAATGTGTGCTGAAACTGAGTCTATTGGTTTCTTCTCTCTGAGTACACCGCAATGGCTTGGTGATTTGCCCATGAAGCATAAGAATTGCAAAAGAGCTGTGGCCAACAGCCAGTGGCAACACAAGACATTGAAGTGCAGCAGTTCCGTGGCACTTATCTCAGGCCATGGTTACACCAGCTTGCTGCAGCACTAGAAGTCTGTCTGAAAGATACACTGATGAAACAAGAAGGGGAGAATTCAGTTGTAGTTGGGAAATCTAACAGGAGCTCAAGATATATGAGAATTCTAATTTGTGGCACTGGTTGCCAGAAAACAATCTGATTTACTAAAGTAATGAAGATAACCCCCAATTCTACCTTTGCTGGAATAACTTTCCAAAAATGTTTACATTTCAATATCAAAACCTCTTTCTAACAGCACAAGAAAAAAATCAAAGTATTCAGCTGGTTTAGCTGAAAAGGTTTCTCAGCTACTACTTTACAAGAATTTATCCTTGTAATCTGGCTGTCTCAAAATGCCTACTAAGCTACAAGTAAAAAAAAAAAAATTGTATCATCAACAGTAGAAGAGTGGTAGAATGCAGCAGTGTATGTTCCTCTGCCAGCTTTGATTCCAAAAAGCACAAGGATGAACAAATTATCCTATTTAAAAAAAAAAAAAAAAAAAAAGATTAAGTGTTACTTACCTTCATCTCGAACACTCTTAACCTTATTTACAGCACGTTCACCATATTCCTCAGCAAGGTGCTTTGCTTTCTTTACAGATTTGCCAAGGAACTTTTTGAGTTGAGTCCTTAAAAGCAAGGGTACTTTTTCAACACATAATAATGGAAAATTCTCATTTTTTGCTATTATGAAACAATAATTTTGATTTGAAATGCAATCTTATCTTTTTTCACTACTGCTTCTTAAAATAAGCAGTAAATTTGACAGCACTCATACAATCTTCATTTCAACCACAGAGCTACAGGCTTATGTAAAATCAGGTTATCACTTATAAAGTGATTACTTAAAAGGCAACTTGTTCAGTAGTCAGAAGGGAAGCTTCAGCTTAGAAAAGTAAAATCTGTTTTTTCTTTCTAGGGAAAGGAAAAAAACGTAAAGTAGCACTTACGTTTTCTGTTTTAACCTCCCTCCATCAGTGTCAGTTTGCTGTGTCTGCATTTTGTCTTCATCATCAGATTGTGCTGCATCATTACTAGGAAATACAGAAGTGATTGTTTAATAGGAAATCATAATGAATCTAAATTGAATTAAACATTAGTAAACTAGGCTCTGCATTTTAGGATCCATTTTTATACCTCTATGTAACACATTGAAAAAACATGGACATCACGTTAATCACGTAATAAACAGGTCTTTCAATTCTTAGGCATCTTGATACTAAAGCTGCATACACTCTGCAGGTGCCAAAGACATATTATTCCCTTCCACAAATTTCCAACTTAAGCTTATTTTCACACTTTGAAAGCTAAGAGCAGACAAAACCCATTAAATTACTGGTAACATGCCACTTTGTTCTCATATCTTGCTTTCCACATATCAAATAAATTAATAGTGGTTAATTCTGAAATAGTTTGTTCACAGAGAAGTGAGCTTTTCAATAATACACCAATGCAAAAACCCTAGAAATTGTCTGTTCTATAAACTCATATAGGCCTTTGAAAAGAACATCTAGACTGACACGATTTTCTGATCATTAAGCACGTGTCTTTTTCTATCAAAGATTGTGAAAAGACTCAGTTTTACACATTAGAAGGATCTAAAGCTCTATTAAGAACAGGTAAAGCTCAAAGTAGTCCACTGTACTAATGACAACAGATCTTAAGAGGAACACTCTCCTATGAAATGCTGAAAAAGCTACAGAAGGTGGTGGCATGAACAATATCCAGTACTTGAACGTAAACTGTGTTTAATTCAGCATAGAAATGACATTTAGTACATCAAAGGCTAACTGTATATCAGTGGATTTTCAGATGTATTTGCTTGTCAAGTTCAGCAATATCAGCAACTTTTCGTTAACTTGAGAAAAATCAGTAAGGAGCCTGGTTCATTGAGAACTGTGAATTAGCTCAGATTAGTCAAACAGATGGATTGGGGCTCTTTTTTCCTGCGTAAGAGCAGCCTCCGTTTATGCAAAAACAATGAGAGCAACAGCATCTTATGAGCTGAAGGCTCTCATGATTCATACCTCACATATTCTTTAGTTCTCCTCATGATATGCAAAGTCAGGGGATTAATGCCCGTTGGCAACTTTTCTTCTGCCAAACTCAGAGGTATTTCTTCACCTGTATCAAGGTTTTTTATCATTACACTTGCTAGAATTTCCTATGGAAAAAAATAAGATATGAAATGAAGAGAACTTGATTAGACTTCAAAGCCTAGAGCAAAACACAAATCATAAAAGCTTATAAATTATCTTAATGTGAAGTTCTGATGCTGACTATATATTTATTTTACAAAGACCAAGTTTAAATTAGCATGTTAGTGCAAACATTATGAACCACTAGACAAAGATGAGCACCTACATATCACAAGCTTCAATTTCATAAATCAAAAATGCAGCTATAGAGGCATCAACCACTGCCTGACACCTTTCATGCTAATATCAAACTTATTATGTAATTAAAAGACATTGCAGTCTTCCCCTTCCCTACTCCAACTGCTGTATCTTAGGTTTAGCCAAAGGCAAACTTAACATACAGAGAGAAAAGGAATTTAGAACTAACTAGCACCACACAAAGGCAAAGGTTTATTTGGAGCATCTCCTGAACACCTACATAGGTTCAGCAACAGTTAAAAAAAGCTATACAGTGACAGACACAAATGAAAACTTACAAAAGCCAAATATCATCAGGATTAGTGGAATTATTAACTGAAGAAACTATTTTTTAGTTCGAGGAAGATAATTTTCGTATTGCTGACTCCTTCCCCTTTTAGACACATGACAAATTGGCAAGTCTGCTGATGTTCCCTCCCATGCAAATCCTTTGAGGTGTTTGCATAGTTATCAACATGAACTTGATGGCATTTCAGGTCTATTACAGCTCACACTTCCAAAGGCTAATGCCACACATGACTCAGGGGCCACAAAGTGCTTAGGTGGACAAAGCCAGCTGTGCCATCACTCACTCCTATTTGCACTCCTGGAGACAGCATGGAGTGGTTCAGAACAAGGAGTGACCTGTGACTACGACAATTCATTTAACAGACAGGGAAAGCAAGCACAAAATTGTACTATGTACAGACCACAGCCATTGATACCTCATCTGTGAGCTCTCTGCCAGAGTTAGACCTGGGTCTTAGTGGTCCAAGTACTTCATTTGTTGTTTGGCCATCAGCTGCTTTCCCATTTTCCTGAAATTGTGCAGACATAGATTACATTATCTCTACTGCAACACTGAAGCAATAGAAAATGTTACAGTTATCAAACTTATAACCATGTCCCAATACCTGTGCAGTGACGATTTTATCTCCACTAGTTGCACTGGCCAAATCCAAAGAAGGCTGAGAATCTTTGGGCACACCCTCTGTCACTGAACTTGAAGTTAAAAGACCACCAGCTATGAAGCTGTCTCGAGAAACTGAAAAGAGATTTATTAGAAAGAAGGGCATAACACCTGCCATAGGCATCAAATCCTAACATCAGAGTTAGAGTCCTGAACATCCTTTCTGACCAGCTGGGTATTTTTTAAAGATCAACTGCCACCAAATCTAACTCACAACCATGTATTTCATATACGATTGGAGGTTCAGGCATGATTTCACACCTAGGCCTCTTCAGGTTCATGAACTTTTTTTTAATACTCATTTCCCTAGTAGCCCAGGACTACTCATTTTCATAAGAACTCAGTCCACACCTTGATTTGCATTTCTATGCAAATACAGACCGCACACATTCTATTTGAAGTAACTGTTTTTTAGCTTATGTATTGATGAGTCAACTTCTCCTTGCTATAGCTACAGCTATTTTTAGTAAGAAGTGTTACTTACAAGAAAGTCTATGAATGAGGAACGCTTCTAAAGCAGAAGAGTATTACTTCATTGTAATAAGCTAAGATTGTTGAAGGATTTTTTATCCATCAACTAAACTAAAATCACAAGACTGAATGATCCCTCACTCAAAACACAAAAATAGTAACCCTGTAGATAAATAAATCTATCTGAAATAGAATACTTGCCTTCTAAAACAGGTTTTTGCACTTCAAAATCCAGCTCACTCTTTTTCTTCCGGGGGGGTGGAGCTGGCCGTGCAGGGGGGGTGGTCTTGGGGGAGGAACATTTGTGGGAGGCGGGGGCCGGGCTGGTACAGGCTTCTTTGTGCTTGCAACTATGTCAGGCTCTACAGTCAGCTGCCTTGGTGGCTTTGCTGGGGGCATTTCTTCTGTTGTAGACAGGTCTTTGGTAGATAAATCTGAAGCCATTTTTTCTAAAGTATTTGCCTCTTTCTTGTCTGTTATGTCCTCATTTTTTGATGTTTCTCCTTGTGCTTCAGTTTCATCCATTTTATGGTCAGTTGCATTTGTTACCTTTGTTAGTTTATGAGATTCCTGTTGCTCAGAACTAAACAAAAGCTTCCCAGACTCCAACTCAGTGTCCTTACACACACTCTGATCCTCTGGTTCTCTAGTGTCTTCTGGTAATGGTATTTTAGCAGCTAGTACTTCTGGGATATCACTAATGATACCTGCTCCAGAAATCCAAGCATTTGCATCTGAAGTTGGAACAGTCAATTCATTTCCTCTAGATGCTAAAGCATCATCCTGTAGTTGTTGGGCCTTCTGGCTTTCTTCTATAATACTGTCAATGATCTAGAGAAACAAACCAAAACCATTCCACCAGTCACCAGCAGGCACTTCCTGGGTACACAAACCAGTCAGCCTGCACAATACCCACAAGAACTCTTCCACTGAAGAGTTGGTTTATATACGAAATGCATTTGGTTTAAAAAGGAGACCAGAACCTTCGTGCAGAAATGGGCATATTCAAAAGATAAAAACAAAGTGACTAATTTCCAGTCTTCTTTAACATACTTGGAGAGAAAGTTAGGAAACAAAAGCTGTTCACTCTTCAGAGTTCTCATGTACTGCTAAATATGATCCTGTAAATTACACAAATAAGTCAACACTGGTCAATCCTAAATATGTTTTTAGAACACTTAAGTTTGATTTTTACGCTTTAGATGAACATTCTTACGAACATTAACAACTAATTCTAACCTACGGTAGTTTCAGGATGAATATTGATCACTAAATTATTTTCTATTTTCAGTGTGATGCTAGAAGCTCAAAGCAATACTTAACTAACCTCTTTTGAATCATCTTGTTTCATTTCTTGTACAAATGTTTCATTTCCAGCTTTGTGTAGTTTATTGTCCACATCCTACAGAAAAAAAAGTCATAAGATGATGGTACTAACTTCTTCGGTAAGATGATCTAACAAAAATATAGCTCAAATAAATTAAATAGCATAAAGGACAAGAAATCTGCCACATTTTCACATTTTCACTGTCAGATGCCTAAACAGTAATGCTCAGTACACATGAGGAGTATTTCACAGTCATGCACAGAAAGGCTGCACACTATGCAACAAAATAGGCAGTTACATATAAGAGGCTGCAACCGGAACTAAAATCAAACTGAAGGCAGCATGAAGTTTAGAGAAACAAATACATGTAATAATCTGCAGCAAGGAAATTTGATATTAAAATATTTTCTATTTTCTTTATTGGCTTTAGAAAAAGATGCAAGAACTGTATAATAGCCACCTATAGCAGAAACTATTTAGAAATTTCCAAATTAAGGTAGGCAGCTCTATTAAGTGGTTACAAATATGCTTCTGAGGTTCTAACATGGAATCTTACATTCTACAATTATTCTCAGTGCACATTGCCAATTTTAGCCATCAGCCATCTTCATGCAGATCCTTCCAAAATCCAAATAAGATGAACTGAAAATATTCTATTTGTGAGAAAACATTTTAATCAATTCCTGAAAATTTTTAGGTTCAGAACCACAAGTATTTTACACCATAGGATACTGCTTTAACCTCAGGTGATACGGACGAATAAGAACTTCATCATACACCTTCTCTTCTACATGAACTACTAGAATCCTAAAGAGTTTGGGTTAGAAAAATAACCCCTTTAAAGACCATCTAGTCCAATGAAAGGTCACAACATCACATTGTCTATAAGCATACATATCAGCAATATCTAAAGTGGAATCTGATGGAACTCTTGACATTGGAAGAGTTCTGCAGAGATCCAGTAGCCCTCAAAGTGAAGCCAACTAGAACAGGGTATTTTCAATCATTTGTCCCTGTTTTCTTATTTAGAGTGACTGTCTAGCACAGATATTTAAGAAATTCTTCCTTAGACTTTGTCTAGACTCTCAGACAATCAATCTCTAGAGCATCCTAACATGCTACGTTTGAAACCTCACCCTGCCTCAAACTCTTGCTGACATCCATCTTGAAGACTTCTGGCCTAAAGAAATGGCATATTGTGCAGACAGCTGCAATTATAGAAAAATTCTGCCTCCCTCTCCACTCCCTCCCCCTCCTGCCACAGTGTTTCTAATCTAAATGCAAGCTCTACTATGCCTGATCATTAAAATCTATCTTCAAACGTATGATGACTTAAATACTTAAGCATAATCAGTGCCTACAGAAGCCCATTATATTAACCTCCAATTCTGTTGACATTAAACTCACACACCTATTAAACTTTGAACTTAGGAAATATTTCTTACCCATTCCAAGACAAACTATACCATTAGTCACACATTCACTGAACTGATATGATACCAAGCAGAGAAGCTACTACTTTTTCCACCTTCAGAAACTTAGCTTTGAACAAGTGATTTAGGAAGATACGTTAAAAAATTTAAAAATCTAATAGCAACATAGAGAGCGTCATAGCTAGTAATTCATGAAGGCATTAGTTTTGAAGTTTAGTGAGAATGATAAAACAACATTACTTGGAAGGCTTACACATGTAATACTTAATTATTAAGGGGATATTAAACAGAACACAAAATGGGGGGTAAGGCTCTTTTCCCTAAGAGGTATAACAAGATACGGTATCACTGTTAAAATACTATTGATTCAGAGCAGATTGCTGCTGACAGCTCAGAAACACTAGCTTCACCAGGATTTCCCAACACTTTGCAGACAAAACTACAAGCCTTCGTTACACAAGAGTGCTCTATAGCACCACCTCTGGCCCTTCTGAGACCAGGAAATGAGTGTTATTTGCACAAGCTCCTCACCTATTCACTGTGTGCTGGATTCAGCCACGCTGTCACTATGCACAGAATACCAATTACCTGCGTGGGAAGTGGCAACGCTGTCTCATTAAGCTAAATATAGTGTTTTATCTCCACATAACCTAGAGGAGAGGCTTCTGAAGTACAAACATTAAGATTTTTCTTATTTTGGAGACAGAAGAGAGCACAATCAACTATTTCATATAAATCAGGACCAAAACCCAGGTGCTGCAGAGGCTTGCTTACTACTCACAAATCAGTTGAAAGAGGGCAGTTTAGTAATCACATACAGCTTAATTAAATTGCACATACACATTTCAGAATAAAATGAGCTTAAAGACACTGTAAGATACCCTAAATAAAAGGAAAGCTGGAATTTCAAGACAAGCACAATTGCTACCTACAACAAAGAAAGTCTATAATTTCCTTTGTGTGCAGATGTCAGGGCTACAGTAGAACATCTACATTAGGTGGAAATACTCAACCCTGTGTTCATCAACAAGCACTTGACTGATTTTAAGAAGAAACTCACCTTTACTACATGGGTTCCAACTTTTGTTGGTGACCTGTTAGAAAGAGAAGATAGACTTAGGTAGAGTTCAAAGGCAGTAAGCTTTGTTTTAAACAGTCTGTAACACAGCCTTCCTTTGTAGGAACTGTATACTTGATAATTTAGATGAGCAACAAAGTGAATGTTTTTCATACCACTTCTGTAAAAACTCCCTACTCTGTACCACACACAGATCCATAGCTTCTACAAACTCTGAGTTTGTCAGCAGAATCTTCTAGAAATCACGTATCAACCTTTTCTAATAAAAAGATGTTACTCCAAGTACAAAACTAAAAATATTTTGCATTACAGAGAATTAAAAATTAGCATGTGTATGCCAAGCATTGGGTGGACATTAAAGAAACAAAAATTCTCAGAAAGCAGAAGCACAAATACTCTGCAAATCAAGTGCCCGAATCCTGATCCATAGAGTTGACACTATCACAGCCACTCTTGCCCTTCAGACTCTGTAGCAAACCTAAGATCTTGTTTCTAATCAGGACATTTGGTATAAATGGAGACAAAATACATTGTAACAGGAAGGAACCAGCATGCACTACTTTCCAAAATACACACTGTAAAACAGTGACTTTGCATTAGCAACCACTCATACACCACCTCTCATTACACTAATTACATGAAAGAACAAGCTATCTTAAGGGAATGGTATCAAATAATTACTTCTTGTCAAGTCAATTCAATTAGTGGATGGTCAGCTCTTATTATATCCTGAATTTACATCTTCTACAAGACTTTCACAGTTCTAGAAGATATTTAAATAGTGAGTCACACTGCTTACTCTGACTATAGAATCTTACTGATACATAAAGGAAAGGTTGGACCAGATGATTTTTTCAGGCTTCTTCCACCCTGGGCTGACAAAATTACAAATTAATTTCCTAAAAGCTCACTACCAAATGAACTACCTAGATTGCACACATATCCCAGCTGACTACCAAGATCAGCAACACTCTGCAACCCCAAGTATCACGTGGCACCAAGCAATACAGACAAATATCGAGATCTCAGGCTCATTTGCCCCTCCTGCCTCCAAAATCATTTTAAGGAACAATAGTTCCTGGAAAAAACCCACAACTATTTCCATTTAGGTTTTAAGAATTTCAGCTCTTCTTTTTACCATCTGGAAGCATTTAATCACAAAAAGTGAAGATCCCATTTATACAGCAGACCTAAGTAAACAAGAAAGTACAGTGGATTGGTACATAAACACTCATTCCAACTAATTTAACATGTTACACTGAGATGCTTCTGTCCAAACATTAACACTTCAGGTGCACCATACCTGTGACACTGATTTGAGGTATAATCCTCCTAAAAGGCTCTAACCTCAATGTGCAAAAAAAGAGAAAAATTAATCTTTTGACCACAAAAACAAATACACTTTTTGTCTTGCAAAACACATTGCTGGGAAAGGCTGCAGCCTGAGTGGGATTTCTGGTTACTGAACCATTTTCAGTTCAACTATCAACTCTTAGATTTCCTTAGGAATGGCAGAAATATGTCACAGTTTATTAAATCCACGAGATTACTTTAACAATGAAATATATTTATAATTACAACATTAATGCCTAGGCTTCAGCCAAGGTCCTATTTTATAAGACACTGCTTAGATTTAACAACTTAAGACAAATCCTGCAACTGCAAATAGATATTTCAGTTTTCTACTGTGACACTTCCCACTAATTAGCCCTCATTTCTGGTACAGGCAACTCATTCCTACGCTGGTTACCCAAAATAGGAGGTTCAAAATACACTGCTACTGTTTCAGACTTCTTTAGCTAATTAGTTTTTCAGAAAATCTACACTCAAAACCAGATGTTACTTTCCACTCTCAGGCTACCCAGCTACCTTGGGAAAAAGCTGCTTGAGTAATAAGGGTTACAGAACCAGCAGGTGTAGAACACACACACACAATTAAAGAGAAGCTTTACCATGGAATTTACATGCTTTTAAAGTACTGCAAAGCTTCCACAGCTGTTCAGCAATAACCCGACTTTCAGATCAGTTTGTAATACAGCCAGGTAAGTTCAGTGGCTTGCCTGAGATTACTTGAGCTGTGTGTCTGTCAGCACCACCACTCCCTTAGTCATGAGCAGTTAATGCTTATGTGCTACTACATTTACACAAAGTCAGCCAGCTTGGTAACTGAAATCTTTTGTAGTTCAACATGACTCTGGAATGGTCTTGTCTTCCCAACCACCTGAACTTACCAGCCTTCTCCACACCAGTTTTACTTGAAGGCCGTTAGTTTTACGGATGCAGTACGTGATATCCTTGCATTTTTAAGAAAAGTATATACAGTGGCAAAAGTGTCTGGAAATATTTACATAAGATCAACCCAAAGATCAAATATTGATTTGGTTTTGAAAGGTCAGGCAGCACATAAAAACTGACAAATGCCACAGAAAACATAAGGCAAAAACTAATCTTGTACGAACGTTTACTAAAATGTGGGATTTATAAACTGATAGCCACACGTCTTCTAGACCACGTTTCACATAACTTCTAAATTATCTTACATGATACCACTTTTACACCAGTTTAACAAAGGAAGGCTTCAAGGTTATCTACAAAGATTAAACGCAATTCAAAGAAATATCCCATTTCACCTGCACAAACAGATGTCTGATTAGTCTGAAAGTCAAATAAACTCACAAAGAAACTTTTTAAAAAATTGTTTATCCCACTATCAAATTCATCCTGATAGTGACCAAATCACAGGAAGCTCCCATTCTCACTATTCAGGTAGCTCCAGCCTAGCACCTGTTTGAAATGGGCTTCGCATTTTCAACATGTTGTTAAGTTTTGTGACAGGAAACAAAACTTTCAGCCCTTCAAACAAAAAACAGTGTGAATACTGGCCATGGGCAAATCCCAAACCGACATTGCCTGCCTTCCTGGGAGGATGTACATTGTTATACAACAGGTGTGCTAGCAGGCAGATGGGAAGAGGTTTGCAGTGCACACATAGCAGCTGTACCCTGTACAGAACAAACAGGTTCAATAGCCAGCCGCTCACCAGTGTCCTGCATGCGATGTTCTCTCTAACGTGTGGCTACCCTGGAAGCTGTTATTACTCCTGCTGCAGCTCTCCATGGCAGTCACATGTTCAAACCTACAGAGATTCACTGCTGCAATGCACTGTTTAGGTTGCCCTGGGGAAGCTCCTGTGTGGGAGCTTCAGCAAACTCAGAGTGCAGAAACTCATCTGCAGCACTGAACACAACCAACACTTCACACTTCATCTATCTGCTGCCAGGATCAGCTCTGCACGTTGGCTAAAATACTCACATACACAAAAGTTGTACTAAGCATCTCCCACATGTCAGTGGGGCACAACTTAACCTTACCTGTCTTCCTACACAGAGGAACACTAGATTCTTCAGGAAAAGCATCAAGGCAACTTCTAAAAGACAGGAGTACTGAAGTCACAAGTCAAGAATTTAAACAAAAGTACCAGAGGACATTTCTCATTACCTACACCATCTCTTTTGTTTCGTTTCTCATAAAAATTTTTAGGATACAAGTATACTAGGAACAAACTTGCCCTCCCTCACTGTTAGGCACGTGAAGTCCAACCTATTAGGTTTGGCAGTTCTTGGTTTCAGAGTGGGTGGATCACTTTCCCTATAAATAAAATACAGAGGGTCTGTCATGTGCCTGCATCTAACCAAGTGTACCTTACTTCATACTTTCCTTCTCTCAAAACTGATATCCTCCTGCATGGGACTGTTCAGGCCTCTATATTTCAGCATCTTTTCCTAATTTTTTCCATGGTTATAGTGCTTTTAAAGCGAGTGACAGAGGTTACATAGGGGTATCTTCTGTCACACTACCTCTCCCTTTTTACTCTGGGCTTAGTTATCCAACAAATAGACAGTCTCCACATATCCTGTCAAAAGCAGAATTACAAGCAAATGGCAAGATCTAGAGCGGAAGGGAAGCACAAAGGCCTTGCCAGAGAGGATACAGTAGTCTCAAAGCACCTCCAAACACACTTTACCTTAAAGAAGTCATCACCCCAGAAGTGTTACCCCAGGAGCACTACTACCTCACACTATTCTAATCTGAAAGAAGCATTTTGCATCAAGTTCTATAATTTCTGCTAATTTGTTCTTAAAAAGCATCAGTTACAGATGTACTCGAGGATGAGGATATGGTGCTTTCCCTGAGAGAGACTAAAGCATAAGTAATTTAATGACTTAACAGTGGGAATTGGGAGCCTACATCCAACTTGAAAACTCCACTCTTACAGGTGTGGAGACAGACAATTAATAAAACAAACAGTAAAGAAGTCAGCAAGTTGACACGAACACTTGACACCACTTTCAGAGTTTCTCTGTGAGCAGTTATTAGACTTCCCCACATAGAACAAAGGCCAGGGAAGGAGGAAGTTACAAACCCCACATTTTTAATTAGGGCAAATATATTTACACTGCTTTGCTAAAAACTGGTTATAGCATGTGCTGCCAAAAAGGATTCCCAACTGGTTTTGCTGATCATTTTCTCCTGAATGCAGGAGAAAATATCTGAAACTGCAGAGGGTAACACACACTTGTTTTCATTTGCCTTGCCTGCAACAAGAAGGTTTTGATTTTTTTCTTTTTGTGGCCCCAACTCACCGTCATTACACATGTAAAAAAATACCAGCCTGCTTCCTAGAAGTGTCCAATGCACACATGAAATTTGCTCTTACAAAATCTCAAAGCTTATTTTGAGAAAATACTGTCCATATTGTTAGATTCAATAATAGACTGAATTACAGACCAGTAGTTGCACTGCAAACTAAGCTCATGGATGTCACCTCCTTACTTGACTCAGGCTCACAGAATTCTATTGACGAAAGTCAATGATGCATCATTACAGATTATGGAAGAGCACTAGAGAAACTAAAAGCATCTTTCACTTTAATTTCTAGTGAGTGACTTCATATTATCAAGTTCTGCTTAGATACTGGTGGTGGAAACCTGCAAAGCCAGGACACATGGCATTATCTATATCAGACAAAAGGTGGAAGTGCAGTTGGGCAGATTTAATAGATTGCCTCTACCAAAAGGTCTGCTTCCCCTTTCTTGTCTGTGGCCTCTAGTCACACAAATCCATTACCTTCACCCTCTCCTGTCCCAAGCCTGACAGGTTGCAGCTGCTTTACCTTATTGAACAGTTTTTGCTGTTTCTAGTTTTCAGCTGTTTACAATTTACTTTGCGTTAAAGCAACTCAGAGAAGAGTTTGATGATCACTATTCCCAGAAGAAGGTAAGCAGCTACAGAAAAACCTCATTTCAGTACAAGCACTGTGAATTTGGCTTATCACATCTTGCAGAGCTGAATGCTAATAATGTGCTTTTCACCAGGCTACAGCTAAGTAGCTAAGTTCAGAAAAACTTTGATACAGGATGTGAAGGTGAGAAGAAAAGACCTAGTCTTTCCTTTATTTTAGGCATCCAGTGACCACTGAGTCACAGTTTAAAACAAGCTCCTTAGTCCATTATTAAAGCTCCAAATGCATAGATCCCACAGTCTGTATCTATTGCTCTATAAACAAGCCATGTGAAACCTCATCCTACCAAATAAAATAATGCAGAAGTTTGGTACAGGCTACACGAAAAACAGAACTGATACAAGTCATAACCTGTCCAGCACACAACCAGAAAGAGAGATTTACGACAAGAGGGAGCATATTTGGCTGACACCAGCAACACGGTGTCAGGGGTAGTTCTGAGGCACCAGCACTGGGATCTACTTCATAAAACGCTGGAAAATTTTCACTACTGGAACCAACTGGCTAAAGGCAAGAAGCATCAAAGCGACACAGAATCACAGATTTGTTAGGGTTGGAAGGGACCTCTGGAGATAATCTAGTCCAATCCGCACGAAAAACAGTAAAAGTATTAAAGATACCACTAAAAACAAAACACAGAGCACACCAGAAGTTATTCTACACTCAGCAACAGCTGCCTGTTGCTGACAAAGCTCGCTCGCTTCTCCTTCCTCAGAAAACCTGTTACTTTTATCGTATTTCAGGGATTACTTCTGTCGGTCCCGATTCCATCTCCGCACGTCTCCTCCCAGTACTACACTCGCTCCCGCCTCAAGAAGGCAGGTATGATCTCATCCTCTCACGTCCACTGCCGCCCGCACCAGCGCCGAGCGAGCCCCGCTCGGTTCCCCGCATCCTCCGGGCTCCGAGCAGACCCCGAACTGTCGGGGGGGCCGCGAGGCCGCGCTGACCCCCCTCCCCCCCACCCTGGAGATGCCCAGGACCGCGGGGCCGCGCTGAGAGAAGAAGGGAGGGAGGAAGGGAGGAAGGGCAGGACTGGGCGAACTCACGGCGCGGGGGAGCCTGCGGGATGCACGTCCTCGGGCGCATCGTAGAACTCCTCGGTGTCGCTGTCGGACGCCATGGTGGAGCCGGGCCACCACCTCCGGGCACCGCGAGCCGGGCGGCGCCGGCGCGGGTATCGCGAGAGCGGCACGGCCCCGCCCCCGCCCGCGCGGAACTACGAGAGGGGCGGGCCGGAGGGGCTCCCCCCGCGCGCTGCAGCGCCCCCTGGCCGACCGTGGTGAGGTGGGTAAGGGGAGTCGCCGCTTCTCGGCCGTTCACGAAACCCCAGGATCGCAAAATCACGGAATCAAACATGTTGGAAAAGCTCTCTGAGGCCATCGAGTCCAACCTATGGCCCAACACCACCATGTCAACTAGACCATGGCACTGAGTGCCACGTTCAGCCTTTTCTTAAACACCTCCAGGGACGGTGACTCCACCACCTCCCTGGGCACCCCCTTCCAATGTCTAATCACCGTTTCTGTGAAGGAATTCTTCCTAACGTCCGACCTAAACCTCCCCTGGCGCAACTTATGACTTCGTCCCCTTGTCCTGTCGCTGGTTCCCTAACCCCCACCTGGGTCTCTTCCAACCGAAGGATTCTGTGATAGAATCAGGTGCTAGAGAATTAAGATAGTCTACTAGACAAAATGATGACAACTTTTTAAACAATTTTTCTCATTAACTTCTGTAATGAATGCTTTAAGCCAGCAGCAGGAATTAAATCATATGGTTCCTTATTTGTTTTTCCTCATATTTTCCTTCCATAAATTTTCACCTGATCTTCTGGTCGGTTTTGACCCCCCATCTAACAATAAGTGATCAACAGTCACTCCCAGAGGAAAGAGGCTTTCCCCAAGCCTGCATTGCTTTTAATATTTACTCAGCAATATGTGCCTGTTCCTGAGCCAAAACATGTGATCCTTCAACAAGACGTGTGACAGTGGCAGGCTGGGCATAAATTTCGGCTTCCCTTGTTGCTGCCTGTTTTGAGCTTCCCCTCCCCCCTCCCAAAGACATGTGCTCTGAACCCCTTTGTTCCAAGCGCGGGCAAAGCCAAATGTAACTCAGACTCTTCAGCAGTGTCTGATTGGCCGCTCACCCCGGGTCCGCCCCCAGTCCTCCCCTTTCCCCTTCTAATAAAGATGGTCGAGGGGAGGCAAACGCTCTCTTTCAGCTCAGCGATATTCCTGTAAACATCTCTGGTCGTCTGTCTCATTTGAAAGCTTCTAACTGCAGGGAATTGAGCGAGCAGGGAGCTATATTTCTCCCTCTTTGCTTCTGCTGATGGTATTTGCTCTGCAGCTGATTCAGGTACCTATTTTAGAGCTACTAAAGTGCTAGATTGCCCGTGCTACCTCTCAAGGCTGCTCGAGGCTTTCTAAGGCATTGAAATACAAGCGCTAGCCGGTATAAAGCTGAAAAGATACCTTCCACATTCCCTCCACATTCTCTGCACTGACGTCCTGTCCCCCTTGCTCTTTGGCACCCTTAGCTCAGTTACAGCTCTTTTTCTGACTTCTAACAAGCAGAGAGTTTCCAAAAGCCCTGACACAAATTGGAGTTCTTGGTCTATTCTCTTATTTTTGTAAAATGAGTAAAGTCTTAATGTATTTGAGACAGATACTGGTGTCAAATGGTCAACACAGAGGTGGTTGTACACATGCAGGCATGTACATGTACACATGTCCTTGCACATGCAGGTGACATGAGGCCACATCGTCTGATTCCCTTAAAAAATCATGATGCTTCTCAGCCAAACCAGCAGAAGTGCTGATAGGGAGGAGACACACTGGAAATGCATGAGCAATTTTTCTGATTCTTTTTAAAAATAAGGAAGAATGAGCCTAGCATACACCTTAAGCTCTCAATGTTGAAGAATTTGAGTAAATAATTGGTACAGAAAATTGCTGACTTGTTATTCACTGCACACAGTTCCTGCTGTAACTGACAGCCAAACATGACAATTGCATTAGAGTACACAGGATGGCCTCTGAATTATTAAAGTCAGTAATGATGTAACCTTAGCTGGGGAAGGCAGATGGCTCTGGAAACTGGAGAAAAATGCTATTGAAAAGCATCTTGAATTGTTTATCAGTTTGTCACTCATGGCAGCTGCATGACTTCATATTTTATTAGGCAGAGGAAATTACATCATTGCAGAATTAAGGAACACTCAAATAAAAGACCAGTTTTGGTATTTAGTCAGGTCTTACACGATGATTAAAATTCGGCTTTACTGCAGTGGTCTTGACCTTTCCACTCCAAACCCCCTTGTTTTTTGCATCAGAGTGGCTTCTCAGAGGCTGATAGAGCCCCTAGATCAGGAGGATTATAACCACAGGTCCACAGTAACGCAGCCCAGCCCGATTTGTCCATGGAGGCAAATATAATAGTGACTACTAAGGCATTATCTAAGCATCAGGAAACCCACTGGCCAAGACAGAGCCAGAACAAGGAGTTGTTGTTCCTGGTGGGGTTATGCTGGCTGCTGCCGCTGCTGGGGCTGTGCAGTGTTTTCAGGCTGACTGACTGCCGTTATCTGTGTTGCTTGTAAAGATCAGCATGAGGACAATTGGACGTAACAGGGACAAAGTTTCCCAAGCTAGAAGATAAAGGTCATAATTAATGTTTGCAAATGACCTGGCTGCTTTCTCCCCAGAACTGGCACAGCTCTTTCCCAGGCTGCAGGCAGGGATGAGCACCAGCATGGCCATGAGGGCTCATCTCACCTTGCCATGGAAGTGGCATGTGTTGGCTTGGAGGGACTGCAATGGCCAGCTCTGTAAGGAGCTGTTAAATCCTCAGACTTACATCCAATATTGTCCCTGGCCCAGTTTTCCCAAAGCCAGACCCACACAGAGAAGAAGATGAGATCATAGGTAAAAATCCTTATGAATGGCAGACTCCTTGGTATAGCAGATTGTACATTTGCTAGGATTTGCTAACATAAAATCATACACAATTAAATTACTTGAATTGTTTTCTGACTTCCATGTCCTGCTCAACCATTAGCCTATGCATTTGTGCCTGTTTGGTCAAATTTAGAAATATATCCTCTGAGAGAAGGCACTACCACCCCTCCCCCACCAGGTTTGGGAAAAAATAAATTTTCCTCGAAAGAAAGTGAAAGAGATAAAAACTATTTATTTAACAAATGCACAGGGAAAAAAATAATGATGCTAAATAATAAAAAGCTCTCGGTCTGCTGAGAGAAACCTGGGAAAATTTCAGAGTCCTTCCATAGATCTCTCTCTCCCCCTCCTTGGAGCTAGAGACGGGGTGGTGGGCCCACCTCCAGGGCCAAGGCCTTGGTGGAAAGTCCTCCCAATGTATTCTGATGTTGAAACAGTCCAGCAGAAAGAAAAGAGAAAAAACCGAAGTCCCAGGAAAACAAAAGTTCAACTCTCTGAAGGAAAACGAGCTGAGGGAAGAAAACTGCCGAAAGCTGGCTGGAAAGAAGAGCAAGCCGGTGCTTCCCTTCTCTCCCGCTCCCCTGCTGCAGCTGAAAAAAAGTCGCTATCTCTGTGTGACCTTGAACAAGCTGAACAAGCTGCAAACTGCTTTGAAAAAGTTTTGCTCAGTTTTTCCTTCCCCCTCTTGGGCTCAGTTTAAAGGCATAGAAAGGCACAAAATTAATTCCTGGGCATGGGGCAGCGATAGAGGATACACATCACAAAGTCACCCCAAGACAGCATTTCACACCCAAGTGAGTGCAGACTGGTCCCAGTACACCATAGCTGAGCCCTGTGCCCAGCAGCTGAAGGTCTTTCATACCCTCTCTGATCCTGACCAGGTAATGAGAGTTTTTAGCTTCTTTGGCTTGGACATGGACTTCCCCCAGGGCCTCCCATGAATCAGAGCTCATGTATCAGCTTGTCCCAAGCACTCTGTGGTGTTCAGCAGGACCATCTTACCAAAATCACCACTGATGTGTGGAAGTTTCCTGGTCTTTTGCCATGGCAAGGGTGACTTCAAGCATTAAGGCTTGTGTCTTTTTGAGTGAGTTTGCTGCTGCTTTTGTGGTTCTGAGGCTCAGAAATCATAGGAGTCCCTCTCTGTTGCTCATTTGCTAGCACTGCTGATATTGGCAGATAGGTCTTTGCTCCACTAAATCTTAATATACTCACTGCAGACAGATACAAGGTAGATTTTCAGCCTCTGCAAAATATCACCAGTCTCCTGATTCATCTGGTCACCTAGGGACATAAGGTTTTAAAGCAAAACTGGTTTTTATCATTACATTAAAAAATAAGGGTATTACAGTATCCCGCAGTGGTAGGGAGGAGAAGAAAGATCCAACAGGCAGGAATTGTGCAGCAAGATTGATTTATTTAATTATTTTACAAACTCTTTTATAGACCTTTTTCTTCCTAGTCTAATTGGTCAAAGGATCAGCCTCCCCTGGGGTGATTGGCTAAAATCCTAAAACATCCATTGTCAAAATATTTTTCTACTGTATCATAAACAAAGCTTTGCAAGGTTGCAGGTGTTCACAGCTTACAGAACTCTGCTAATATCTTCCGTGAGAGAGAAAAGTATCTCACGGGACTAGAAAGAAGCAAGAAAAATTCTTGCTAGCAGCAATATTTGTATCCACATAAGGGCAAAAAGTATTTTTAGGGATGACTTGGAGCTGATTCCATCCTGCAGCATAGACAGTGGGCAATCTCCTGTGTGCCCTCTGGGCACATGGAGAAGCAATGTGCACAAGTGCTGGAAGAACTGCTGGCCCCAGGTCTACCATGGGATGAAGACAGTCAAAGTGAAACCCAAAACATGTGGCTGAACCAAGAATTACATTGAGGTTTCCTGCACGGCTTGGAGACGCTTCTCTGTATGACCTTGCTCCCTGGGGATACAGAGTTTGGTGAGAGTAGAAGAGACCAAGATGACCAGATGTGACAACTATGTGGGACTGTGAATGACACCAATGGTCAGATAAAACAGGGTAAGTCCCTTTGATTCAAAATCCTGAGCACCAAGCCTGTGCAGGTCTGAGAGAGGCAGGAAAACAGGAAAAGCTGCATACCTTGAGCACCATGTAGGAGCATCTATCTTTGCCAACTTGTTTGACGAGCCATTGATGCAAATCATGATTTCTGGTTCTTTTTGTGAGAACTGCTCCTGCCCAGTTCTGCAAACCACTGTTGAATCACTTCTGTCACTCAGGCACCTTGCCTTGCCACCTGTCACCACAGCCATCACAGTGTCACCTTGGCCACTGTGCTGTCCCAGGGAGAGCTTGCTGGGAGGTTTAGTGTGTTCACAACTGTCTTGCACAGGCAGCTTTTTCTGAAGTGTGGTCACACAGGGTGCAGTGTGCACCCAAAATGGTGCAGAAGTGCCAGGAGGGTCACAGGAGGATGAGGAGGGGTGAGCAACTTTGGTGAGTATTGGCAAAGAGAAGGACCAGGGGACACTGGAGGAGGGAGGGAGGACCCCGCTAGCAAAATGCTATGAGGGAACTCAAATCATCCTGCAATGGGGTGAAGAAATGCACTGAGAAATGCAAACACAGAGATAACTGGTAAAACGTGGTTCAACACCCACTTCCGGGCACAGGGGAGTGGAAAACCTGCACTAGGAAATGCTCTGCACCCAGCTGGGTACCTGCACTAGGAAATGCTCTGGGCACCCAGGTAACAGTGATAAAAACCTCATAAATAGCAAATCAGATCACAGAAAACACAATGACAAAAATATGTAAAGCAAAATGCTTCCTGAAGAAGGTGTGGCAGCGAAGAGAGATACGACAATGTTGTCTGTGGCTGTATGTGCCAGGTGTGGAAACAGACACTGGCATTTGCCAGCTGCTTATTACTAAGTCACACTGCAAGCCCTGTGCCTGGGCTATTTACACCAGCAGCTATGAAACAGGTTTGTTTTCATGCAGGTTATGAGACTGATAGGGCGCACATGATGCTATAACGCATGCCTTTTCTTTCTGGAAGCATGGGAAGTGCTCAGCACGAGCCATGCTGTAGGAAAGAAAATATCCCACGTAACTGAAAAGCAGATCTGGAAAATATTTTCCCTGAATGGACTGGGCGGTCTTTTCCTGTTGTGACTAAGAGGAGAAGGTCTTCTGACTTATTTTTTCTGAAGGTTCCTCATCAGGAACTGTAGTGATAGGACAAGGAGTAATGGGTTCAAACTGAAAGAGGAGAGATTTAGTTTAGATATACAGAAGAAGTTCTTTACTGTGAGGGTGGTGAGGCACTGGAACAGGTTGCCCAGAGAAGTCATGGATGTCCAATCCTGGCAGTGTCAAGGCCAGGTTGGATGAGGCATTGAGCAAACTAGTGAGAAGTGCCCCTGCACTTCTTCCTTATGGAGATGCACTTCCCATGCCTGGCAGTGCCCAGCAGGGTGTGCTTTATGCAACTGAAGTGGTTGGCTTGCTTTTTCTCTGCAAAGGCCAGATCCACCCTGGGAAAATCCAGCCGTGAGGCTCCTTCCCATGGCTCAAAAGGTGGGAAGAAGAGGTTTAATGTCCACCCGGAGGTTGGTGCCCTTTTGCTCCAAACACAGGGTATGCCCAGTCTGGATCCTGCCTCCCTCCCTGCCTCCATCCCACAGGTGTAGGGACATGGTACCTGGAACTGAACAGCAATGACTGGTCCCTGGCAAGGAGGAGCCAGGATGGGCTGAGCAAAACTGGCAATGTCTGGGGGATTTCCCTGTTTCCAGAAGCAGAGCATCAAACTTTTCTGTTGGAAGTGAAATAACCTTGTTATTTTTATGGTCAGTTGCCCAAAGTGTGAAGCAGGATGAAGTGCAGCTACTAAATCAAAGGTGAAGTGCAGACTCAGTGCCTGCTGAATGGGTTAAGAAACAGTTGATAAAGCCCTGTCTGTCTTTTGAGGTGGCCTCCCAAAACTCAGACTGTGCATGGCTTTCTATTCAAAGAATTTTCCTGCTGCTCTCACTTGCACTATATCATCTGCTCTCACAAACAAACGAATTTAACAACACAGACGTGATGTTTAATCGCTCTTCGTGGCATGCTGACAGTTCCTGCATGTGCAGATGAGTTGTGTCTCAGCTTTGCCACCAATGCAAATGTTCTGTCCTCCAAATTTCCATGTTTTATTTTTGTCTGAAAATGCTCAGTGGATGCATATATAAGATTGTTACATTTTTGTTTTCTCTATACTCTGTCTCTAGATGCCTAAAAGCGCACTGCTATTTTATGAACCAGACTTGGTGTATGAATGTACAGCAGAGCCAGAAGTTGTGTTTTTCTCTGAACATCTGCCTTTGTTCTTCATAGCAGCTCACCAAAAATCATGATCAAAGCAATGAATGCTGGACTGCACACTGAAAGAGAATGCATTGGCTGTTTTTGTAAGCAACAATTGTGAGTGGCTTGCTTTGAAGTGAATTTTGTCAGATTTTAAAAGGTAATTTGTTACCTGTGAATATTTCAAAAATCCAAAATTAATGTAAGTGTTGAAAGAGAAACAAATACATATCTTTTATTAACATGATTTTGCAGAACACTTACACTGAAAGGGAAAGAGAAATAGGAAAGATGATAACATTACAGTGGAGGAATTATGTTGCATACATCTTCTATGTTGGACAAAATACACACTGAAACGGCTGCATTCTAAAAATGCTCACAAAAATCAGTCTGATTTCTAAAGACACTGTGGAGTCCGGAAGTTATAACTTTATATATACAATTAACATGAAGTCAGTCAGAAGAAGAAAACATCTTCTCCAGTTCCTGGTCATCACACCTCTATTTAATAATCTGTAGCTGCTCTCCTGGGCACTGCCTCTCTGATGTGGTGCAGGAAGAACCCAGACTCTCTTGGACTACAACCAGCAGGTCAAACTGTTTTTAACTGAGATTTCATCAGCCCTTGGTCTCTGGTTTAGACTCAATTCCTCCACAGAATAACTGCAAATGGAACGCAGTGGTATGAAGGGACTTCCATGACCATAAGAAATTTTCCTTGGAGGAAAATGAAGCTGTTCTGTTGCACAGAGGTACCTGCTGGGCAGAGCAGGACCTGGAAGTTGTAGCTCTGCGGGCAGGACCCATGCCTGAGATGGCACTGATTTAGGGTTCACAGATGGGATTTCAGTATTCCAAGCTTCACTACTAAAACTTTTGTCTTCCTGACCAGCTTCTCATTGTCCCATGGCTTGCTGGGGCTGTGGGCTCAGGAGTTCATGTGCAGCCTCACTTGTGAGCCCAGATTTATCAGGCCTGTGCCTGTATTGGTACTCTTCAGATCTGGGTTTCCAGTTCTTCCCTCAAAACTTGCATCCTCTTCCACAAACACACCAGCTGCTCTCTCCAGCTCCATTACCTGTCCACAGAACACCTATAAAATGAAGAGCACACATCAGCACTTGCTGGGAGGTCTTAGGGAGATGCTGCAATGCCCAATCACCATGGCATGAGTCAGGGTTGCCATGGCAGCCCCAGCTTTGAATTCTCCTGCTTTCATAGTTTTCTGCCTAAACCTTAGGATTAGTTTAACCCAAGTAGATATAGATATATAGATAAAGATATAGATATAATCTGTGCTTTTGATGATAATTACTATTTGCTTCTAGTGACTTGTTCTGCTGCTTTTTCTCTTAATAGACTCTGGGTCCCAGAGGAAATTAAATTGTTCATTGCTGCTCTTTCCAATGCCCAGAAAGAGCACACGGTGAATATCTGTGAACCTGGGTGGACAGATGCAGGAGAAAAGTCTGAAATGTGCCTTCTGAGTTTTTATGGAAAGAATCTACCAAAAAACCCCACTCATTGAACCACCTGCCTAATTCCTCAGGATGAGCTTTACTCTGGTGCAAGAAGAGGTGTCGACAGAGCACAGAGATGGGCAGAGAGGTGGTGGTGTGGTGGCGGTGGTGTCAGAGAGGTGTCAGTGCAGGGTGGCAGTAAAAGCTGGAATAACAGCAGTGAAAAACAGTGATGTTGGAGTCAAATGAGCCTGAGCTCTCCCAGATCAGGAGTATTTGCTGGTACGTCAAAGTATTTCTGTGGTAACCCTACAGCACCCCAGAGGCTGCGCTGCAGCTTGTCAGTGTTTAATCTCATTCTCTTTTCTGCGTTTTCCTTGCCAGCAGGGAGTGTGTCTTATTCTAACATCGTGGTCTATGTGAAGGATAACTCAGGGTGCAGAAGTTTCCTGCTGTACACTTCCATTTGTGCCTCTTTGCTGCTGAATATATGCCTTTAATTATAGGCAGCAGAAGCAATTTATTTGTTTAATAGTGGCCAGGAAACATAACCAAGGGAGATCTCTGAACATGACCACACAGCTGATAAGGATTAATGCTGGGTGATAGAACACTGGATAAGGCTATTCTCACATTTGGGTCAATATCTGCTATTCATAGCATAAGGATTAAGTAAATGAATATCAGTTTATTATGTGCTATTATATTTAATGAAGGTCAGTCTTTACGTTTCTTCTAAAGACTGCTGAGGACCACATTAACATCGTTGTATGCTCTGACAGGCAGGAGAGCAGTGTGGTGAGTTTAGCACAACAGTCACATCAGAGCTTTCAAAGGGCACCATGTGACCTCTATGTTTTATTGTTAGGCAAAGCTAATGGTATTTGAGTTAGTCCCCATTGCTAACACAGAATTCATTATTATTGGGTATAAATCTCTTTCCTGCTACAGGTGTTGATATCTGCTGTGGAAGCTAATAGAGACATCAGTAGTCATTTATAATAAAAGAAGCTCCAAGACTATTGTTGATATTGTTGTGGTTTATCCAACAGCTCCAAGTCCCTGCTGTGCTCTGTGTCAGAAATAACAAAGCAGCTCCTTTGCTGACACCTGCACTTCCAATCTCACCTCCATTAATTTCCTGCAGTGATTTAAAAAAAAAAAAAAAAATCCCAGAAATATTTAGGCAGTGCAGAAACCCAGCTGCATCCTGCACGTGGTGGGCCAGTGTGCATGCATAAGCCCAAGCCAGGAAGCTCCTCACCTCGCTGAACAGCTGCCTCCACAAGGCTGCTTCCAAATCCCTGCAGCCTGGCAGGATTTCTTCCTTTATCCCTTGGCTGTTCATTGCCCCTCCCCTGCTTGCCGACAATTTCAGCCCACCAGGCACCCATTCTGTGGGCTCTCCAGAGCCAGGACTGCCTCCTGCTTCCCCTTCAATGCCCTGCTCCAAGGCAAGGTTAATCCAGAAGCTGAAGATCCCCAGTACCAACCACCATGAAAAAGAAACCAACCCATATCCAGCAATAACTTCTGTGTAGAAATAGGAGCTTACTGGGAAAGTCTGGTTTTCTGTTCACTATGTTGAGTCACACTGTGGTTCTGGGGGAGCTGAAACCACTTCAGAAATTCTTGAGGCTGTCCTAAAAAGAGCCTGATTTATTGTGCTGAGGGCCAAAACCATCTCTGGCTGTGGGTAATAAACAACCATCTATGGAGGCACAGAAAGCAGAGGTGTTAAATAATATAAAATTGAATATATTTCTTAGTGACACAGTTATTCAAGACAGCCAAGCCATGGAGCACTTCACATACTTCAGTACAGCACTGCCAAGCTCTAGGCCAGCACCTTGCTGGACCAGCATCTGCACCAGCATGGGGCAATGAGAAACACCCTGCCCAAGGGAATTCACAGCCCCACTGAAGACCAAAAGAGGACCTATAGCTACCAGGAGATAAAGAGGGAGTAGCAAGCCTTGGTTCTTCGTGTGACAGACAAAACTACCAGCTTGTTGTTTATCCCATTATTTTATGGAAGGTTAGGCTGAAAACCAGCACATGTGTTCCTTGGCAGTGATGGGAACAACCTGAGTGGTTTCCCGTATTGCTGCACTGAACCCCTCTGGATGAGGAACATCTGTGTGCTCCAGAGTAGGACCAGCATCCTACAGAAATGGTTTTCCCATCTTAGGGAAATTTTCAATATTTTAGACTTTTCTGTCCCTTATCAGCCAAAAATTCTGATGAGCGGACAGAACTCCACTACTAAAGAAGTAGTAAAGTAGGTATGTTTATTTCCAGTGCTGGGACGCACGGGGGATCGCTCCTCCAAAATCATGCGTGCCGACAGCTGCATTCAGCTCGGTATTTATCGGGTTACAAGTTCCATATTCATTAAGTTTCGCAACACACCTATACATATTCATCACCTAGCCCCACCCAGCCTCGCTTCGTATTATAATGAACCCAAAAGTCATTTACATCCGCGTTGCGCTTGCGCAGTGTGGTTTGGTGGCTTTGGTAGGGGTCTTCCGAGGGTCTTTTTGATGAAGTCAGGAGTCTTCATCATCCTGAACTTTTCACCTTTCTTCCCTACGCATGCTCTTTTGTACCCCTGGCCTGGGTTTAAGCTTCGAGACTGGTTTGAGCTAGTTTTGGGTTGAGCGCAGGATGTCTGTCTGAGACTCCCTCTGCTCTTATCAGTGGTCTCTTATCTTTCTTCCTGCCCTGGTATGCTGACCAAGCTGGATGCATTGTTCCTAACAAACTAATTCTCCTGCTTCCCATCCCCCTGATTCAGTCCCCCCTTTTCTAAAAAGTTAGTAAATTCTTTTACTAATACTTAAATTCTTTTTCTAATGAATTTTTTGGTAGGCATCCCTTAATGTTTTTCCGTGTGCGTTTGACAAAGTAGTTAGAACTGATAACCTTTTGAGTACTCTATAGTTCCAAATTAGTAACGTGATAGACAGCACGAGGCAGACACTAACCAAGGTTAGTAAGACAATGATGGGGTGACATAACGTATTTAGGATGCCTGTTGCGGTAGGTGACCACCCGAAAAGCGAGTCCCACCAGTTATGTCTTGCGTCTTGTTTTACTCTTTGCAAGATTCTGCTGATTTCTTGTGTGTCATATGGACGGTGATTAAGGTCTTTTCCCCATTTCTTTGGATTTCTCTCAAAATCTCCATTAGGTCCTGATGTTTCACTAATTGCTTTACTAATGTTAGGTCCATCCCAATAGGTGTGGGTAGCAATTTATGGTAAATGGTGTAGTTAGACCTTATTAATTGATGAGACACAACTGGTGCTAAATACGAAAAGTCACACCCAACAATTTTGGCAAAACTACAAATACAAAAATTAGAGTGATTCATGGCAGTTACATTAATAACATTGTCATCTATTATCATAGAAGTGCAGATAGTTCTTAAGCATACACAGACTTGACCAATATATACAAGTACAGTTTTTGGTGAAGTGTCTGGGTGGATCTCAAAGTGACAAATGCCTTGTTCTGCATCAAGACATATATCTCTGGCATCAAGTGTATAACTTTCACAGATAAATCCTTGTTGTTCCCGTGTGATGCAAGATTCTAAATTCACTGTTTGCCATTTTTCTCCTACCATCCGAGCCCATACTCTATGTTCAGAGGGGTAAAAAACTGTCCCTTTATGGTTTAGTCCCAATGCAACAATAGAATGAATTACATAAACTGTGGCATTCCGTATCGTAAGCACGAAGGCAGTAGCTATGTTAGTCATTGGGTCATAGGTGAAATTTACCAAGGTCCACCAGGATTGGAGCTTTCTTTCTAATTTAGTAGCATTGTTCCAAACAGCCTCTCGGATTTCAATAGGAAATACACCTTCATTACCTTCTCTTATGATTAAGGAAGCTGTGGACTGCATCCATAATTGAGCTTGTATGCAGCTAAGGGCTAATGAGACGTTGTCTTGAGCTGTGCCAAGTGTGTTTAATATCAGTTCGTGGTCCAGGTTGCTGAGTTTTGCTAGGTCTGGGAGTATTTTTGAGACTTGCCACTGGCTGTTTCCTAATGCTAAGAGGGAGGATTGTAGGGGCTGTTTTAATTTGGTCAGATCACTGGTCGCTGTGGCCAGTTTGTTCATCAGTATCTCTGAATCAATCCCATTTATGACTCCCAGTCCTGTTCCCAGCATGCCAGTCAGGTCTCTCCACATTCTGCCTTTGAGGGGTGTTTGCTTCTGCAGCCAGCCCGTCCATCCTTCAAGGGATGTTTGAATTAAAGGGGAGCAGGCTGGTTGGATTTCAGAAATGTTAATTTGCATTAGTAGTTCTATACGCTTAAGAGACCATTCTGGATTAAACAGTAGTAATTGCTGGCCTGTGTTCCTCACTACATAAGGGCCAATCTCATAAACTTTTGGCTCAGACTTAAGTAATGTGACCTGGGTTTGGATGTGATTGTCAGAGTGGGTAGTAGGCCTAGCCATGGCATTTATCTGGAATTTGAATGAGAGTCCATTGCTGTCTTGGCCCCAAAGACAAACCACTTCCACAGTCTGTACCAATGTAAAATTATACCAACAATCTGCTTCACTTGAATAACTACAGATCTCACGGTGTTTGTCTGTAGGAGTAGTTGAGACACTGATCTGGGTTGCTTTTCTATGAGTAGTCCCGTTAACCATTCGGCATCCTATCTTGATTTTTTCTCCTACAGTCCCTTGGAGCTGCCAAGTTCTTTGTTTTTTCCATTCTTGCTTTGTATACACTTGGTTTCCGTGCATGACTACAGTCAACAGGTTTAAATCTTTTATATCAGAATATCTCCCCATGAGTCCAGTAACCCGCATAAAGGCTTGGGACCATATGTCCTCTCTCCTATGAATAACTTCCCAGCTGAAGGTTACAATTATAACTGTGAGAAAAACAATTTTCTGGGTTATACTTGCGTGCCACCCTGACATTTTCATTTTGTTCGGGTGAACTTCAATTTCCGCTCATCATCCCCAGGGGTCACTTTCCAAGGGGCCTCTGGAGCCTTCTTTACTTGGGTATGGTGAATCCAGGTACTCTGTTCTCTGATCTTAATCGCAGTGTAAGTGGTGAGGAGCACCTGGAATGGTCCTTCCCACTGTGGTTCCAGAGTCTTTTCTGTAAGAGACTTAACATATACATAATCTCCAGGCTGAATGTCATGTACAGGACCGTCTAAACCTCGACTTCGGGTTCCAGCCACGTGTTTTCGAATTTCTCTAAGCTGTTTATCTAAGGCAATCATGTAGGTGGTTAGCGTCTCTTCCCCTATTTGGGTAGATATGCCTTTCTGTACCCCATATGGTCTCCCATAGAGTATTTCAAAGGGACTTAACTTTTCCTTAATTCTGGGCTTGGTCCGAATTCGTAACAACGCAAGTGGAAGAGATTGGGGCCAGGGTAAGTTAGCTTCTTGCCCTAATCTCACAATTTGCTGTTTAATCAAATGATTCATTTTCTCTACTTGGCCACTCGACTGGGGGTGGTATGGAGTGTGGAGTTCCCAATCTATGCCTAAATGTCGGCTGGTTTGTTGTACCACCCTTGAAATAAAATGTGGTCCCCTATCTGAGGACATTGTGGCTGGAACTCCGAAGCGCGGTATTATTTCTTGTAGTAACACCTTGGTTACTTCTCCAGCCTTAGCGGTCCTGGTAGGAAAAGCTTCTGGCCATCCTGAAAAAGTATCTGTTAGCACTAATAAATATCGGTACCCCCCTTTTCTTGGAAGTTCTGTGAAATCAATTTGCCACTGCTGTCCAGGCCCATGACCTCTCCCAGTCTGGCCCATTTTTGGTTTGGGGGTGTTTCTGGGGTTAGTCCGGAGGCAAAGGTTGCACTGTCGAGTTACTTGCACAACAGTTTCATATAAGTTTCTAGCGATAATTTTCCCAATTAAGTAGTTATATAAGGCATTTGTTCCCCAGTGTGTTTTCTGGTGTTCTTCTCTAACTATGGCCCATAGCAAATGAGAGGGAATAACTACTTTTCCTTCTGCATTGATAGCCCATCCCTCTTGGTTAAATGTTCCCCTTTCATCTTTAATCAATTTCCTGTCTTTTTTATTTTATGTTGGCTTACCCTCTAGGGAAAGTTGTCCATCTGGGATCAAGGCTCCAGTTATTGTTACCTCACCTTTTGCTGCCTCTTTTGCCTCTCTGTCCGCCAGTTCATTTCCTTCTTCCAATTCTGAGCTCACCTTTTGATGCGCCCTTATGTGCACGATTGCTACCTTCTCAGGTAGCTGGACTGCTTCTAACAGCTGCATTATTTCTTGTGCATGTTTGATGTTCTTTCCATGCGAATTTAACAGTCCTCTTTCTTTCCAAATGGCCCCGTGTGCGTGCACAACTCCAAAGGCATACCTTGAGTCTGTATAGATGTTTATTTTCTTTCCTTTTGCCATCTCTAAGGCACGGGTTAGGGCGATTATTTCAGCCTTCTGCGCAGAGGTGTTTGTTGGCAGTGGTCCAGATTCTATCACCTTGCGGCAGGTGGTAACTGCATACCCAGCATGCTGCTTTCCACTGATGACGTAGCTGCTCCCATCAGTAAACCAGGTCTCTGTGTTGTCTAAAGGGGTATCCTTTAGATCCGGGCAGCTGGAGTAGGTAGCTTCGATAGTCTCCAGGCAATCATGGCGTACTGGTTCCCTTTGATTTCCACTGAGAAAGGAAGCTGGGTTGACAATGTTAGTTACCACTATTTCCACATCATCTTGTTCTACCATGATGGCTTGATATTTCAGGAACCGTTGTGGGGAGAGCCAGTGCCCACCTTTCACTTCCAGCACCGCAGACACCGTGTGGGACACCAGCACAGTCATTCTCTGGCCCAAGGTGAATTTGCGTGCTTCCTGGATGTTTAGCACGACTGCTGCAACAGCTCTGAGGCACCCAGGCCATCCTTTGGCTGCTGCATCTAGCTGCTTAGAGAAATAGGCAACTGCCCGTCGGTATGGGCCCAGGTCCTGTGCTAGTATTCCCAGGGCGATCCCTTGCTTCTCATGGGAAAATAGAAAGAATGGCTTACTCACGTCTGGAAGTCCTAGAGCTGGAGCTGACATGAGGGCATTCTTCAGCTGGCTGAAGGCCCCCGTGGCCTCCTTTGTCCACTGGAGAGCTCTGCTTTCCTTTGTAATGAGTTCATATAGTGGTTTCACGAGCAGCCCGTAATTGTAAATCCACAGTCTGCACCACCCTGTCATCCCCAGAAAAGTCCGTAACTCTTTCACTGTCTGGGGTTTCGGGGTTTGGCATATCGCTTCTTTGCGATCTTGCCCCAAAGTTTGTTGCCCAGCACTGACTTCATAGCCTAGATAGATCACTTTTTGTTTCACCACCTGAGCCTTTTTCTTGGATACCCTGTACCCTTGGAGTCCCAGGAAGTTTAAAAGGCTTACTGTCCAGGCTGTGCAAGCTTCCTCTGTTCGGGTAGCTATTAGGAGATCATCCACGTACTGCAATAGCTTCCCTTCTCCTGGTGGGGCTTCCCAGGACTCTATGTCTTTTGCGAGCTGTTCTCCAAACAGGGTGGGGCTGTTCTTAAATCCCTGAGGCAACACCGTCCATGTGAGCTGGGTTTTGCGCCCACTCTTAGGGCTTTCCCATTCGAATGCAAAAATTTTCTGGCTGGCTTCATGGAGAGGGAGGCAAAAGAAGGCATCCTTTAGATCTAAAACGGTAAACCAAGTTAGCTCTGGTGTTAAACATGTTAACAGAGTGTAAGGGTTTGCCACCACAGGATAGAGATCCTCAGTTATCTTGTTAACAGCCCGTAAATCCTGTACCACCCGGTAAGACCCATCAGGTTTACGGACAGGCAAGATAGGAGTATTGAAATCAGACTGGCACTCTTTTAGTAATCCCAACTGCAAGAATTTTTCAATTATCGGGCCAATTCCTTCCCTGTCTTCCCTTTTAAGGGGGTACTGTTTAATTCTAACTGGTTGTCTCCCTTCTTTGAGTTTGATCTGTATTGGGGTTGCATTTTTGGCTCTTCCAGGTACATCTGTGGCCCAGACTCCTGGGAACACTTGCTCCATTATCTCTTCCCTGATTTCCTCTACAGGGTCTTTGGTTGTTAATATTAGGCTCAGTATTTCTACCTCCAGAATAACTTCCCCATTCCTAAAAATAATGGTTGCTTGTAATTGTTCTAATAAATCTCTTCCCAAGAGAGCCTTTGGAGAATTGGGTAAATATAAAAACTTGTGAATACCCCATTGTTTCCCAATTTTATATTTTAATGGTTTAAAAAAAATAAGCTTTTTCAGATTGGCCAGTTGCTCCATGTACCACAATATAGTCATCCCCCACAGGCATTAAAGCTTTATTTAAAACTGAATATGTTGCCCCTGTATCCACCAAAAATTCTATTTCTTTTTCCTTGTCCCCTAGCTTCATTATAACCAGTGGATCTGCTAGGGTGGAATCCCCCGGTCCTCTTCAATCTTCTTTCACGTGTGCAACCACCCTCCCCCTTCCTCGGTTTCCCTTGTTCTGGTAGTCTTCTTGTCTTCTTTCTGGGCACTCGTTTTTCCAATGACCAAACCTCCCACAAATCGCGCATTGGTCTCTACCTAGCCGGGGTGGGCCTTGTCTGGGAGGTCCTCATCTGGGGGGGGTCCTTTTCTAAGCTTTTCTCTATTCCCTTCTTTTACTACTGCTACTAATTTCCTCATCCCTTGCTTGTAACCTTCTTCTCGATTACTGAATACCCTCCAAGCTGCATCCAATAGAGTTTCCAGGTTCCTCCCTTCTGGCCCCTGAAGTTTCTGCAATTTACATCTGATATCTCCTGTGGATTGTCCTAGAAACAAAGATACCAGCTGTTGTAGCCCTACCTCGGTCTCAGGATCCAGCGATGTGTTACGGCGCATTGCATCCCTCAGACGATCCAGGAATTTGGATGGTGACTCGGAAGGACCCTGTCTTATTGCGTACAAAGCTGACCAGTTTAGGGTCTTGGGAATAGCTCTTTCCACCCCTTTTGCTATCCATTCTTGATAACCTTTTAATTTCTTTAATTCAGCTGTTCTATTCGGGTTCCAGTGTGGTTCCTGGAGTGAGAAGTAATCTTTTACATCTAATTGTTGTGTTTTGTAATAGTCCTCTGCCAAGTCTCGAGCTGTTTTCAAAACTAGCTGTCTTTCTGTCTCTGTTAGTCCACCCAATAATAATTGTATATCAGCCCAATCTGGATTATGCTGTTTAATTGTAAGTCGCAAGCGCTCAGCAGTACCTACTGGATCACTTCGGTAATTTTTGGCAACGTTATACCATGCATCTAGGTCAGCAGTAGAGAAAGGTACTCTAATTAACATTGTATCCCCATCAGGTGCCACTGCCTCTCTCAGGGGTGCCATCAGTACCTGTTTCCTGGTTCGGGACGAGACAGGACTGCCCGGGGGAGAGGAGGTTGGCGTTGGTGTTCCTTCTGAGTCCGCATCCTCTTCCTGTCTCCTAAGGGGAGGCTTAAGCAAATCGGTTAATTCATCATCATCTTGTCCCTGAGCTGCTGCTTGATAGACTTTGTCTGACCTTGTGCATCTCTGGCCGATGCTGCATGACGAGCAGCATCGTTTGATTCTTCTTCGGTCCTTATTATTTTCTTTTTCCGGAGCTAACACCATAGGATCACTGGGGGTTTGATTCCACAATCTCTCTGCCATTCAGGGTGTTTTCGGAGAGAAAAAAATGCGTCAGCGTAGGAAACTTCTTCCCGTTTACCTTCCCGCCTCAGAAACAGCATTAACTGAAGCAAGGTATTATAATCTAAAGTTCCATTAGATGGCCATTTGGCTTCATTTTCTAATTTATACAGTGGCCACCACTGGGTACAATATTTTATAAGGGTTCTTTTATTTTCTGTGCCTCCAGCTCCTACTATCTCCTTCCAATGTACCAGAATACAGCCGAGCAGGCTTGCTCTGGGGATTTCTTTACTTTGTCTGGTTCCCATACTGTGCCACCCCCTCCGGGTCACCTGTATAGTGTATAAGTTACTCTTTATAAATTCTCTTGTGCCTTCTGCCAAGCCTGCCTTGCTGCTGCTTGAAATCCCCTTTTTCCACACTCTCTCACAGTTCTTTCCCAATTTTCTTCCCAAACCTCCCAAATCTCAGGTACCAAATGCGACTTCCCACACACAATCCTTAAAATCTCAGGCTCAAAATCAGCTTCAGAGTACCTCTAATAGCACTGAGAACACAGGCTCTGCCGTCTGGCAGAAGAGCAGTATCACTTCCTCGTACAAACTTTACACTGTATTAATACCCATGCAACCTGCCATCCTCCCGTTGAATAAAAGGTTCTGATACATCCACAAGAACAAGTTATTCCACGTACTCTTTCAAACTCTAAATTCTCTGCCACTAATCCTTCGCAGAGGTTCTCCCAGCCATGATTCTAAATTCAACAAGCAAGCACTCCCCCAAACAAATGTCTCAGTATCACACTCTCAAACGACACACGGCAACACGCATGCTCCCGATTTACAAACGAATAGGCGACCTAATACACATCTACACACATAAAAGCAGTCTGTCAACAACCAATATCCACATAGACATATAAGCAACACAACAGCATTCAAACCAGCTACTAGTAGCAAAAATGTTCGCAACACTCGCTTGTAACAGTTTCAGGGTCCCGCTTGTATTTTCCGACACGGTAACAAGTTCCGGTGGGACCCCCCCTTGGAATCACCCGATCCGCTCCCAGGATCGCTAGCGGCCGCCCTATCCGTCGGCGATTCCCCCTGCTGGCTCCGGTAGCCGATTGCTTGCAAGCCCCACCTTTACCCTCACAGGGACTGTGCTGAACGCGGGACGTCTCCTCGCGGCTTACCAGCAGCCCTGGCCACGCGTACGACTTACAGGCAACCTAAATGCAAAACATACCGTTTATCCGCAGTTCCAGGTCGTTGTCTGTCCGCCGCAGTGAGCGAGCCGAGGGGCGGAGATCCTCCAGGAAAGCCCTGGGGCGCGCCAAGGATGTCCGCTCCTCAGCCGATCCTGCAGCCGGACAGAGTTTCTCCTGGCTGCTCGCCAAATGATGAGCGGACAGAACTCCACTACTAAAGAAGTAGTAAAGTAGGTATGTTTATTTCCAGCGCTGGGACGCACGGGGGATCGCTCCTCCAAAATCATGCGTGCCGACAGCTGCATTCAGCTCGGTATTTATCGGGTTACAAGTTCCATATTCATTAAGTTTCGCAACACACCTATACATATTCATCACCTAGCCCCACCCAGCCTCGCTTCGTATTATAATGAACCCAAAAGTCATTTACATCCGCGTTGCGCTTGCGCAGTGTGGTTTGGTGGCTTTGGTAGGGGTCTTCCGAGGGTCTTTTTGATGAAGTCAGGAGTCTTCATCATCCTGAACTTTTCACCTTTCTTCCCTACGCATGCTCTTTTGTACCCCTGGCCTGGGTTTAAGCTTCGAGACTGGTTTGAGCTAGTTTTGGGTTGAGCGCAGGATGTCTGTCTGAGACTCCCTCTGCTCTTATCAGTGGTCTCTTATCTTTTCTTCCTGCCCTGGTATGCTGACCAAGCTGGATGCATTGTTCCTAACAAACTAATTCTCCTGCTTCCCATCCCCCTGATTCAATTCAAACTACGGAGAAATTAAAATCTCAGACATTATGTTTTGAACAGAAGTCCCTAAAATATGCAGCCTAACATGCAGAAGGAGTTACTGTAAGGTCTTTGTTTAGATGTTTGTTCTAAATTAAGAGTTTTTACTGGCTGTAAATAAAATCCTTGTAGTTGCTTATATACTACATTTTTCCTTCTCTTGGTTTAATTTTGGGAGTGTTAAATATGTATTACTAGGTAATTGAAATGTCATAGTCCTAGATTAAACTCCTCTAGTGGAATAAAATTAAAGGTTTCTGCTCCTGGTTTAGAAGAACCCAGTGTGAATGTTTTATAGCAGCAGCAAAGCCAGAATTACAGGTTAGGCTCCCAATTGGTGTGCATGACTAACACCAGGAAAATAGAAACAGTTTGAACTTTTAGAAGCTCAAGCCAAGAAACAATGAAGGAAATGTAACTTATTTTAGATCCAGTGTTCTCCTGGACGGAAGCAGCTCCTGCTAAAACCCTGGGCTGTGATGGCTTGGGGCTGGGGGTGCATCCCAGGGATGATGCCTGGTCCCTGTGTGGAGCTGATGTTTTCATTCCAGATATCCTGTGGTGTTTGATTTGGTGGGACTGGCCAAGGACTGCAGCAAAGCAGTAAAAGCTGTGCAATCACCTCTCTCTTTCTTGCTGTGATTTAGGAGCTCATACCCACAACAATCACTGCCCTGCCCATGGTTATACTGCACTGCAGGGTCAGAGTTCTGGCAAATGTTCATTTGGTATAGGGAAAGAAACACCACACAAATATCTGTTTGTGACTGTGCATCAAGTTCCCTGCACAGAGGCCGCTCAGAGGCCGAGCACCCACTCAGGTGAGTGTTCTGCAGCAGCAGTGGCGTGTTCAAGACCAGCTCTCCCCATTGTGCTGGCTCTGGCTCTGCCAACAATGGGAAGGAAGCAGTCAGGAGTGGAGGCAAAGGAACAGCCTCCTCCAGAATTTTCTGTGCCTCACATGACCCCAGGAAAAACAAGAGGGCTACTTATTTAGTACAGGAGGGAAATGCCCTCTTCAGTACGAAGGCAGCATTCTTGACCTTCCCTTCTGTGTGTCCCAGCATACAGAACACCACTGACCCTCATGAGAATGGGGAGGAACACATCACTGCTGGATTTTGGGGAGAACATGGCACATTGTCACTGTTGGTCTGGGGCAACCGGGAGTCTTTCACCATCTTCAGCTCTGCAGTGGGATCCTCCATCCAAGCTTGTGACTGGACAGGAAGGAGTTGGTGGTTATGGGAGGAAGCAGCAAAAATGCTCACTGCTGTGCTGATTTGATTTTAAACTTTCACCCCAGCAATGCTGAGTCAAAGCTGCCTGGCTCCTCACATGGGCCAAAACCACGCTGTGGGGTTAGATGGCAAGGTGTTGTTCTCAGCTGGCTTCTGCTTCATTTCCTCCTCAGCCTCTCAACCAGCTTCATGACATGCCAGTGAGTACAATTTCCCATTTCCTTCCTCAGCTAATCCTGAAAGGGACAATAAATAACAAGAGGAGTCTTTTATAAGCAGATATGAAGTGCTCACATCTGCAACATGTTACTAAACTTAGACGGCAATTTGTTGTCAGAATATCTATTGGTATGAGCAGCACTTGGACAGGACTGTGCTACAGAATGTCTCACTTCTTCAAGGTTTCCTCTGCAGCAGTGACCTTCTGTTCTTCCTCTTGGAGGTGATTCTCTTGAGCTGGACCTGATCGGGAAATGGACAGAAAAAAAAAACCCCAAACAAACTCATTTTATGTGAAAAGATCAAACCAAAGGTTGAGATTCTTAACCGAGAGAGGGAGATTTAAGAATCTTTTAAATACACCTTTTTATAACAGCTGGCTCTGACATGACCAATAAATATCCTCTTTCCACAGCTGAAAAGGCAGCACAAAGGCGCAGTGGCTCAATCCCCAGCGCTTCCGGGAAGCCGGAGTCCCATCCTGCAGCGAGCCCCAGCCCTAGTCCCTGATGCTCCGCACGGGCTAAACCCTGAAACCGCGCTGAAGGACGCTGGAGAGGGAAGCGAAGGCCCTGCTGGCGGGGGGAGGCGGGGCCGGGAGAGCAGCCGGGACCGCGCGGCTGTGGCCACGTCCCCAGAGGGTGGCGCTGGGGTCCCGCCGTGTGCAGCCGGCAGCGATGGGCGACGGACGGGCCGGTGTCACCGGCAGCACCTTGGCTCCGGGCTGGTGACACCGAGCAGCGAGGGGCTCCACGGGATGTGCGCTGCGCCGCGGTGTCCGCAGAGCCCTTAAGTGATACGCAGCGGCTGCGGGGGACTCTGCAGAGTCTGGCTCCCCTCGACTGAGCCTCACAGTGAAGGCCCGGTATCAAATCCCGCTGGAGGCTTGGGGGCCACTACTTCCCCTGAGTCGACACGGGTTTGATATTCCAAGGGGAAAGGCACCATGTCTTGCCACTGTATCCAATAACTAAAGCCATCCTTAAGTGAAAATTAATCATGCCCCTTCCCTGGAAGCGTTCAAGGCCAGTTTGGATGGGCCTTTGAACAACCTGGGAGGTGCCCATGGCAGGCAGATTGGAACTCGATGGTCCTTAAGGTCCCTTCCAACTCAAAGCATTCTGTGATTCTGCATCTCCATTCAGGGACTGGCAAAGGAAGCAATTTAAAGCCGTTTATTTGCCTCCACATGAGAGCTGAGCTTAAGCATGCTCACTCCCTTGGGACCTTTCTACTCGCTTGTCTTTGCAGCAGCTCTCAGGGGTTGTTTTGATCTTCTCTGCAAGAAATAAGACTCTGGTGGCTTTTCCCAGCTCCTTTCCAACAGTTTGGTTCTTAGGTACTAGTTGAAATACTGGATACAGAACATCTGCAATAAAGCAAGCTGAGATCTGCCCTGTGTCTGGTTGACTTGGCTGGTGTCTTTCCTAACTGAAAAAATGCAGAAAGCCCCCAGGCTCTCCTGCACAGATATTTCACAAAGGTTGAGAGGCAAAATCAATTTAAAATGGATTAACTCTTATGAGTGTGTCTTTGTTTTCTTGAATATATATCACAGGGAAAATTAAATAGATTAAGTCCTGAGAGTTTAGCTCTGTATCCTGAATATCATGGAATTAAGGAAATCATGTTTTATAATATCTCTGGGAAGGACAGTGATTCATTGCACAAAGCAGAGGTCTAGTGCAGGCCAGTGTCTATTGGAAAGAGCTTCTGTGCTGCTTAGGTTGCTGTCTGGTGCTTATCTCCCTTCACCATGTCTTAAAGCAGAGCAAACAACAGTTCTACCCACTTCCTCAGGCAGCAGTGAAAGGGCATTCTGGTATAACAGAAAAGCACTATTGCTTCTGGGGGAATGACTTGGACAAACATACTGCTGTGGGGAAATAGGTGCAGTTTGGTGCAATGGAAACAGATCCCCCCTTCCTTGGCGCTGTGGCAGAGCAGCCCCTGGGTAGCAGGGGCAGGAGGGTGTCTGGTATTGGGTGCTGTGCTGAGGATGGCACCCATAGCTCGTCTCCCCCTCCTGCCACTGGAGTTTGGGGGTTTCCACAGTGCCATAGCACATGACAGTGCTGCACGGGACTGAGCATGTGTGGATGCAAGGGTCACTCTGCAGGCAGGGGAATGTCTGCTGCTAGACCCCTGCAGTCCTGCTGCCTCCAGAGCCAAAGCAGTATAAGGCCCCCAAGCATTTGCCACACAGGCTGCTGGAGTTTTGTCTGAATACCTGATTTGGAAGGCAGTTTGCAAAGCCATGGAGACCTGTCCCTCCCTGGCACAGTGCTTGCAGGGTGATGCTGGCACCAGGAGATTGGGCACAGCTGCAGCCCATGGAGCAATGTTCCAACTGTGCCATCTGGCAGATAAGCCTGCCTGTGCTGGCCTGGATCTGCAGCTGCTGCAGGCAGGGACCCCGTTTCACACTCGCAACTCCCTCTGGCCATTGGGGCCTCCACCTCCAATAGGTCCTGCTCACTCTGCTTGCAAACACAAGACAGGATCTTCCTGTCTTCCAGATTTAAACTCCTCATTTGTTTTTACAACAGCCAAATGAGCAGCCGATTCTACCAAGGTCATAAAGAAAGATGTGCCCATTTTATTTTGAGTATATATCCCAGACAGAAAAGCTCCATGCATGCAGCACAAAGAAATATGTCAAGGAACAGAAGAAAATAGTTTAAGAGATAATATCTGTGTATAAAAAGCCCAATGAGTAACTGCTAGTATAAATGTTGAAATAAAGGAGCCAGATCCTTACTGGAGGAGCCACAGCTGGATGTGCAGAGCGCAGCTCCCTAGGACATCAGCACCCAGAAAAACTCTCACAGGGCTCAGAAACACCATCTGGCTGGACACTGAGCACCTGTAGTTTGCAGTGCTATCCGGCAGTAAGTGTGATACACCCTGCCAGCTTGCAGGAAAAGCAAATCTTGACATTTTGGAGAAACTTGTAAATAGCATCTTGGATAAAATTTTATTTAAGCAGACAGGACCTTTATGCTCACAAGCAATGTGGAAGCCAGTAAAGACCAAATGTCAGACCATAGCATTTAAAGAACAAGACAAATGACCACAGTAAAGGACACATTACAGTAAGTAAATCTGAAATCAGCAGCAGCCCTCAGTGCACTTGGAGGAAATAGCAGCTCATCCAGTATCGACATCTTCCCCCACCCCATGGTGCGAGGTGCAAGACATGCAGCACAAGCCAATTTAGATGCTCATGCTACTATTGGCAACCTTGAACCAAAGGTAGAAGACTCCTCCTCCTTCTCCAGTCCGTGGCCATGCTGTCACAGTGTTGCCTCACAGCACTGTGAGGCAGCTGCACCTGGGGCATTTCCCATTGAGCTGCTCCAAGGCAGAAAAGCAGTGTTCCCTCAGGAGCAGACCCGTGTGGCTCACATGCCAGCACCCCACTGCTGAACACAGCAACATATCCCCTGGCACTGGCTAAGAAAAACAGACACTCACCTACCCAAGGGGGCTCTGAGCTGGAAGGAGCCTCTCCTTGTGAAACAGGCATTGAAGTGCATACTGTAAATAAAAGAGGGCAAGGTAGAGCATGGCATCAAGGCTCTTGGCATTCTTTGTGCCAGGGTGGTGCAGTCCTGGCTGGATGCACTGGCAGGGCAGGGAAGTGCACTGCATGTTTTGCCAGCCATTCACTTGTGCCTCTAGCTAGCACTAAAAATAGTTCACTTTCATCAGCCTCAAGTTCATCATCAAAAGAGAGCAAGCAGATTTAATTCGTTTGAACACAGCTTTGTCTAGTCTTCAAGGGGAAGATGTGAGGCTGGCCTTTGCATTTATTATTTGTCCAAGATGGAAACCTTTGGGTTGCAGTGGCAGGGCCAGGTGGGGACTTCTGATGGCAACTGTGACAATCTGTCCTTTTTTCTGCTAATGAGGATCAGGCCAGATCCAGTCCTGTCTGTGTCAGCAGTTCCGCTGAATCAAGGGGTTACACCAGTGTTCAAATTACTTCCCATTCGTTAAAAACTGAATAAAGGAAGCTCAGTGAGGCTGAAAGCAAAACCCTGCACAGCACAGGGAACTGTCCACATTACAGGGAGAAGTGATTGTTCACCTCCATATAGGTGATGGCCAAGTCAGAGACTTTCACAGGGGGTGGCTGTCCCAGAGCCGTGATCTCAGCAGAAAGCATAGGTCAGTCAGTGTTTTAAAGTGTTTAACTTGGGTGCCAGGAAAAGCAGCCTGTCATGAAACAGTGTTTGTACTCTTGTTGGATACATTTGGCCCTCAGCAGATTAAAATTCAAGCTCTAGTGTCATCTCAGGCACTTGCATTTGATTTACTCCTTGGCCAGGAATGATTTATGTATTTCTGCCTATTGCAGTTCATTAGATCTAAATAACAACCATCTTGCTTCAACCTGAGGCTTCATCCAATTTCTTATGCTGATGTAGTCTGACACAAAGTCAGTCAGGAATGTGAAAATATGGCAATATTTGCTTTGAGCCCACTAATGTGAAGTGCTCTGGCATGGAACTGTGCCTGGCTGCTCAGCCCAGGGCTCTCCAGTGCAGCAGTGCTGTGCTGGGCACAGGCACCCCTGGTACAGCACCGTGGCTCTAATCAAGGGCAACATCAGGGCTCTGGCTCAGGGTCTGGCTGGTGCTCCGATGCAGATAATACCACCATCCTGGCTCCGAGGAGGCTATTGTGGGAAAATGCTAATGGGACTTTTGCTGCTTATTTGCTGTGGGCCAATACTAGCAACAAGAAACCACAAATTATACCTGGCTGTAGAAAGACAAAGGCAGCTCTGCAGGGTGACTTCAGGAATCATGGAACATGACCCACAGATTTTCTGTAATGTAACAGCATACAAAGGCACCCATACCCTTTTCTAAGTGTCCTTCCAAATATCCTGGTGAGCTGACACCCATCCATCCCCAATGCCACCATATTCTGGGCCTCACTGTCCATCAGCAAAGCTCAAGCCCCAGTTTGTAGGTTCAGCCTGAACAGCCTCATGGGAGGTGAGAGTTGACTCAGGACATGAAGCCTGGGCAGCTCTTTGCTCAGCAAAGCTCAGCAGTGATGGGGACAGGTCATTTGGCATGTGTTGTGCCTTTGTTAAATGTAAAATTAAAGAGAAAGAAAGAGTAAAGTGGGAAATGGCAAAACGTTTTAGCACTGCTCTGGGACAGGAAATGGTGACTTCCCAGGGCTTGCTCAAAATGAAGTTGCACCATCTTCTCCCATATGTGTAGATTTGTTTCGTACTCTTGCAATTGCACCTTTTAAGAGCAAGTAAAAAACTCAACATGATTGAAAAAAAACCAACCTTATCCTGTCCAGTAGCTCCAGTAGCTTGGAAGCTGCTGCTCTGGAGGGGAATGACTTCTCATTATCTACAGAGCAACAGCTTGCCCTGGCCCTGGGTATTACAGAAGCTCTGGTGATGCTCAGGGTGAATTAATCTGCCCTTCTGGGTGGGAGGTGGGGTGTATATGTGTGTGTGTGCATCCCAAAGTGCACCAGGAGTGGCTCAGCCCTGGTGGCTGGAGCTTTCCTCCCCGTTTGGCTCCTTGTACATCCCTGTGCCACTCCCTGCAAGGTTCTCAGGTACCACCAGCCCTGGCATCCTTTTTTCCCCACCCACAGTGAGGAGCAGACCTGACCTTAGACCACAGCTATGTCAGGGGACTGTGGTGTCCACCACACGGGGCTTGGGGCATGAAAAACCCCAAACACCCAGCATCCAGGAGCAGCAGATGGAATTGCTGCGGGGAGCATACTGGTGCCTGAACCCTCCCATTCCCAGGGATAGCCCTGGTGCTGATAAAAGACACTCTGCATCACATCCCACACATTCTGCAGTTTACATAGTGATTAGCTTCTATGCTAATTCCCAGGGGGAGGTAGCTGAATTATAATTGGATATGTGATGTAGCAAGGGCGTACCTTAACTCCTCAGAAGCCTTTTCTGAAGCAGATGGGTGTCTTGATTACGTTGTCTGCATTTCTAGCCAAATGTTTGTTGAACAAGGCGTATTTGTTATCTAGGTCCAATGCACCCCCTCCTGCTGCTGGTGCTGAGGCAGCAGCTCTGAGCGCTGGGAGAAGCCAGGGAAGCGCAGGTGGGTCCAGGAGCGACTGGCCAGCCCCAGGCGTGCTGCTTGCGGGAACAGGGAATGCACTGGGAAACACAGTCACTGCTCTGCCCCCTGATCCTGGTCACAGGCATTGGGGTTTGAAATATGGACAGCTGTTCGGGTTTTTTTTTAAATGTGTTTTTTTAAAAATCCTACACAATACTGTGGGAGTTTTAATTCATGTTTTTCTGACAAATTTATCAGGAAATGTAATTTTATTTTTTTTAAACCAAGTACCATTTCAGTCAACCTTTGCGTGTATTCTGAAGGGAGAAATGTAGGAAAAAGAGGAAGGGGAAGATTAGAGGTTCAGTCTCCCAGCAGCTGCAGAGCTGTTTGGCCAGTGATGTTGGGGGGGGCACAACTGGCAAGCAGGCACAAAGCAAGGGCAGGCTGGGAACATCCCCCTATATCTCCTGGCCTGAACTGTGTTCCTTCAGGCCCAGAGGGACCTGGAAGACCACCTCAGACAGCTCATCCCTATCCAGAGGAGGCACCTCTCAAAACAAAACCCATTGAAGGCGGTGGCGGCTGCGCTCGAAGCACAGCTCTGTCTCCCGGAACTTCTGGGGCAGCATCTCCCTGCAATCAGGGAGAGATTAACGTGGGATGGAGCAGTGAGCTGCGGTGTGGAACAGCAGAAGCCCTTTCGAAGTGCTGGGTTACATCATAAAAGCTTTAATCACTGACGAAAACAGGGAGGGATAAAAATAGCACAGTGTGTGTCTGTAACACTGTGGCACATCTCGTTACAAGTCACTTTTAGGACAGACTTTTTTTTTTGAAGGAGTGGGACCTCTAATGTTGTTTGTGAATCCTCTGCAGACAGGCTAATAGCAAGGGGAAAAATTAGAAAATCATCTGAATACAAGTGGGAACAAGGAACTCTATACCTGCTACGAGTACGTGTATTCATGTTGGCAGTGGAGATTTAAGGGAATAGCATCCACATCTGATTTCCACAGAATTACTAAGTACTTATTTTTGTCAGCCAATTCTCCTTAGGGAATCGTTAAGGAAAAAACATCAAAGGGGCAGCAAAGCAGTATCTCAACCAACTCCTGAAAAGACAAGCTGTGATTTCAAAGTTAGAGGAAACATTTCAAAAGGCACAGTAAGTACCTGCCAAGTGCTCAGATGTGTCTGGATTTCCACCAGTCACTTCTCCCTTTGCTCCCTTGGGGATCCCTCTGCAGCAAGGGGGTTCACACCGACCAGGAGGCTGGGATATATCCAACCCATAGTGGCCACACAGAGGGAGACCTGCAATAAAGGCAGAGCTGGGTGTGACCTGACCGGTGCTGGCTCTGATTTCCCCAACATTCAGAGGCTCTTAAATGGTTTGTTATCACTGGGCTCTCAGAGGTGTCAGCAGTTCTAGTGCCGAAAGTGGGACGGATGTCCCCAAAAACATGGACTCCTTTTGCTTTGAATTAAGCTCAAATAAACAGAATAAAGACCATCTGGCTGAGGGATTGCAGAGGAGCAATCCAGCAGAGAAAACAAAAGTGAGGTGGTAATGTTAGTGACAGCTTTTGAGCAGAAAGGCCCCGACGGTTGTGTCTTTGTCCTAATTGTATGCTATTGGTTTCATACCCGTCCTTTTATCCTGAGGAGTGTTATTACAAGATATAAATAGCTGTGTCTGCAAACACAGCTATAGCTTTGTCTCTTCTGCAGCAGAGACAATAGTTATGGAGCATTAAGCAAGCAAAAACCAAACCACTTGAAATAATAAGCAAAACTGATGCGTTTCATTCACGCTTGTAAACACAATTACATACTGTGATGGTACCTGTACCTTCAAATGAATCTCTGTGTAAAGCTGATGGGGATGAGAAGGGATCCCTCTTCCCTGAAGTTCCCTTGAGCCTTGTGCAGATGCCCAAAGCAGCAGAGCCCAACCCATGCAATGCTCCATTTAAATCAAAATAGGGCAAATGCTTTGAACAGAGATGTGAAAATATGAGAGCAACTCGAAGCACTTCAAATTAATACAACCCCCCAGTATGGATGGAGCTCAGCACTGCTGGATGGCTGCAGGGCAGGAGCATGTTAATGCCTGTGGCCATTGGCTTAGCCATGCCTGAGATGAACAGGACAGAAGGAGCAGAGATCAAAGGATCAGAATCTCAAGGCTGACACACTACACCCTGTTTCTGACTGCATTTTCCTCCATAGTCTTCTCCCTGCTTGTGTTGGCCACATCTGTCCTACTTGTTGGACTGTGCACTTTTAACTCCATTTTCTTTTAAAAATTGCAAGGATTTCCTATTTGAGAGCATAGCCCGAAAAGCTGAAGCTGTAGCATGGAAACGAAAATCTTTTGTAGAAATAATTTTTTAAATGTCCTTTCACAGGCCAAGGCTGTAGAAGCAGCAGCAGCAAGAATTAGCAATGTCCCTGGTGGAGGCCTCAGCACAGTCTGTAAAGTTTCTTGATGATATACCAGCAACTGGAAAAATGGTTCCTGTTCCAACAGTGAAGCAAGACATACTGAGCAAGTTTTGCTCTTTAATATAATGTTTCTTTTTATACTGTTATGACCTTCTTTGAATTAGGAAACTCTCTGAAAAACCAGAGAAACCAGAAAAGCGGCTAGAAAATGTTTAGCAGTGGCACTGCTGGACCTGTGGTGTTTTGAGAATGGAAGTGGGACAAGTTTCATGAAGACACAGCTTCTACTGTGACATTGATAGAGCTGGAGGAACCAACACACTTTGCACAGACAACCCACACTTCAAGTCTAAAATACCAGATAAACTCTTCAAATGCAAATGGAGAAGAAGTGTGCTGGGCTAACTGATGGTGGTGGGCAGTGGAACTGTCTGGAAAAGGAGAGGTCAGTCCCCACAGAGCAGCAGCCCTGCGTGGCAGGGGATGTGACAGGGCAGCTGTGTTGCACTGTGGTATTGCACCCACACTCGCAACTTCACATAGACAAGTAATACAAACAAAGGCTGGTCAGACGGCCACATCCCTGCTCTGCAGATGGTTTCAAAGCTTTGGGAAAAAACCTCAACCTTTTCCGTAGGGAAATGTGATTGTTCCTCCCATGCCATGAGCAGAGCTGCCAGAGCCCTTCCCTCCTCCTCCTCACCTGCTGTCACATGCAGCTGGGGGTGCAGGAGAAGGGCCCTCTCCTCCTGCTGCAGCTTGAGGGGACAGGGATGGAGCAGGGACAGATGTGGAGACTGCAAATACACCTTGTGGGAAGCAGCTTCTGCAAAGCCCAAATATTCTCTGTTGCTCCTGGTGAGCAGCAGGTTCACATCAGCTGGTAGGTATGATGGTGACCTCTGAAATACTACAGGAATCTTCTGGCAACGGGATACTCTCCTTTCTGAAAACCAAAAGCTAGAGACTATTTTTAACATTTTGATTTCAGAGGTCAGTATATTCAAATATTTATCAGATCTCCACTCTTGCAAGGCTGTGTCTGTTCATTTATAGCTGCTTCATGTTTCTGACTGTGCTTTTTTCTCATTCTTATGTTGTTCCAGATAAAACAGCAACTTTTACAAGCCTCCTCTGCACATTTTCCATGTTTGTGTTACACAGAGTAACTGAGAACAACAGCACTCGTGGTGGGAGCTAAATCACTCCTGGACCAGTGGATGTAGTTGCTGTAGCAGAAGTTTATATTAAATTGCTGCTTGGGAGAGACCAGGTCCTCCACTGACTCCCGCAGTCACCAGAACCTCTCATGTATCAGCAAGATGTCAGGGAGGCACCACAAGACATCCTGTCTGCTCTTGTCCCTGGGGTGCTGTGTGCCCAAAAACCCCAAAGGCAAAAGGATGGGTGAATCAATTACCTTTTTATTTCTGACACCTATTTGGCAGCACCAGGATGGAGTGACTGCAAAACTGATTGCAAAACCCAGGCTTTCTTGTAGATTCAGGTTACACTGCCACAATCCCATGTTAGACTCAGGGCCTACCTGGAAAACGTTGTCCTTACGGTAATCCTCATTAAAATATAGGAAACGCATGTGGTCCAGCATTGCCAGCATCAGGCAGTGGTTTGAACACGTATCACTGGGACAAGATCCACTTCTCTGTGACTTGCCTGGGAAGTTGTACCAGGCGGCTGGCAGGGTCTCCCAGAGCCATGGGTGAAGACAGAGACAGTGGGAGAGTTGATCAGTTATTTCAGAGGTGTGGTGGAACATCAACTCTGGAGTGAAACACTGAAATTTCATTTTAATATCTTTTCACTTAGCTGCAGGCTACAATTCAATTAAAATTTAGATGCACTGTATTGAAGTGCAATTCCTCACTACCCCTCAGGAGCTGCATAGTAAAAAGCAGGCAGCATCCAGCATACCTGCTGCATTCCTGGGCATCAGCAGCACCACGGGCAACTAGGAAAGATGCAGTGAGGCAGAAGCAGTAGTTTTTTTGTTCAGACATCCTGGGCCATAATGTGGTAGGTACAGTAAAAAGTGCTGCTGTCAGAAATGTGCATTTTTAATGCTAAGTCTGCTGATGAAAAAAATAGTCACTGGAAGAACCTCAATGTCTTTTTTTTCTCCTGAAAAGCCCATGGTATTTGGGAACTGCCTCTGGGGTACCACACACAAAGAGTTCATGCAGGAGACTAAAAAAAGGGTTAAGCAGCTCTGAAATGGTGCCTTGAGACAGAGAAGCTCTGAGGATGTATAGGAGAAAGTTTCACGAAGGATGTCTGGACTTCAGGCGGCTGCTCCTTGAAAGCTGTTTATTGCTATAGGCGAAGTTACAAGCATTTCAGGATGGGTATCAGAGCCAGCCCTACAGCTGTCAGCTCCAGCTTGTACGCATACCTGAAGTTGCTTTCTGTTCAAGTTACAAAGCATTATATACTTTTCTTTGCAGAGTATTTTAATACATAACAACCAATAAGCACCATACACAATACCTTTACATTCGCCTATAGCCTATCATAACTACTACCATCACCATATTATAGTCATTATTATCAATCACAAGAGTAAGTAAGTTACAATTTAAGCTTACAGTGGAAAATTCTCAGACGTCTTTTCTTCTTCCTACATCAACATTTCCTGTTTGCCTGCGATATCTCTCTTTTTGGTAAAGACATGTTTTCTATTTACTTATGCTTTTCTTGAGACTTATTTACTTGGTGAAAAACATGTCTTTTGTTTGTAGTCACATACCTTTGTCCTATTCATAAAAATCTCCTTCCAACTCATCTCCAACCTTTGCCTTCTCAGTTATTCAGTGGTCAGTGTTTCAGCAAAACGTCTTTTACTCTATATCAAAACTTGCTTTCATTTCTATCTCATCCTCAGTTTCTACATTCAGAGATCTTTCTGCCAAGCTTACATATCTGTGAAACTTTCTTACCAAACTTTCATCCTCTCCAACAGGATGGACAGGATTTTTCTCATTTAATGAAAGTCCTCATTTCATTTTTTAATAAACTGACTCTTTGCCAGGAGGAGTCACAGAGAAAGCACAACCCCCCACTGAGACACATAGGCTGCCCAGGAAATGAAGTTGAATATAAAAAATATTACATGTATACTAAAAATAATTTTAAAATATGCTCCAAATTCCTCCCTGAATTAAAAAGAAAAGCAAAACCAACCCCAGCCGCCAAAGTTATTGGGCATCCCTGCATGGCCCCTCTGAACATCCCAGAAGGATGGCAACTGCACTGCAATGGCTGTTTCTCCCTGGGTTCACATCTGCCCATGCAAGGAAAATCGACTGTTGCTGGTGTGCCCAGGACATGTGAGTGGAAAGAAACAGCAAGAGCCCCTGTGCCAGATAGTGGCAAGTGTGACAAGGCAGGAAGGGAGGCAGAGTGCTAAATGGGTCTGATACAATACACCCAGGCATGACAGAGTGTTCAGCATCCTCAGGAAGGCACCCAGGACATCAAGTGATCCTGCTCAGCTGTGGAATGGCAAACGACCATTAACTGCATCCTTAATCATGGACTAGACAGGACAGCCTGCAAGGCATAGCCCATGGACTGTCTCCGTTGCAACCTCTGCTTCTGAAGAGAAATGAACCAGTTTTCTTTTCTGCTTTCTGCCTGACCACTTGGATTAGAGCTTCCCTAAGGATCTCTCCCTGGCACTGAAGGGATTGTTAGAGAGCAGATATCTGGGGCATTTGAAAGAAAATGGAGTATCTGCCTCGTAAAGCTCCACAAATTCCTAGCTGTGCAGGCTCCAGTCATCACATAAAAAACACTGTCACAGAGCCAAGACAACAAAACCCTGGAGGAAAGACATTCAGGGCTTGCTCCTGTGCCTCTGGTTTTACTGGCACAAAGAGGAGTACTCACTGTGCTTCCTTGTCAGACATTCACAACTATTTCCAGGAGCCTTTCAAGGATATTTTGAAAACCCTTTCTGTATTGTTTCATGGAAATAAGTTTCAATGATGTGTTGAGCCAAACGAAGCGCAGTTTCACTGACACAGACACCCCATATTATTGTATTGCTTTCGATACTGCATTTCTCTCTTTGGTGTAAGGGTTTGCCTCTATACCCTATGGAGAGACGCTCTGTGGAATCTCCAACCCATTCTTCAAGGGCAATGTTTATAGCCATCAGAGCCTGCAGCTGGGGCCAGCAGTAAATAAGGAGTTTCGAAAGCAATTGGCCAGGTTCACCTCCAGTATTTATCCTGCTGCCTAACACCTATAATTTCCCTGGCAATACTGATGACCCGTTATTTACAACCCCCACCTCACGCTAATTCATTTGGTCTCCTTGAAGGGAGGATTACACACTGCTGAGAACTTCTGCTGAAACATAGAGAATCAAGTTTTAATATTAAAATAGTATGTCCCCACTGCCCCTGCAACAACCAGCAGGGTTTTATCAGTGTTGGGGCACAGCCAGGAGAGCTGATGGTGATCCAGGTTTCTGTCAGTATTGATACTCTTTGCTGTGCCCTCTCTTTCTCATACACAAAATTTAGGATGACCTATTGAGGGATACAGAACATGTATATGCAGATTAATGAAACTTCTACATGGCATTATGCTGTAAAGAAGATGGACTAGAACCATGATACTACATGATACTACACTCTGATTGTTGTTGTTTGTTGTCAAATATCCCTCTCTAAATGAAGCCCACCTTGGAAAGCTCCTGAAGAGAGTAAATCTCTGTGGTCAGCATGGGCATTCCTGGGCAGACCTTGCGTAATCTGTTCAGGAGCTGGGCTGTGAACCTTTCAAGGAGCTTAGCCTGTTTCTTTTCTAATACGTGTTGTGTTGCATTTTTGTTTGTGAATTTTACCTTCCTTATGCTATTTACGCAGAATCAATTGCCTCTGCTGTAACAGATCTTGGTGTTACCTATTCAGGATGCAATAGCTGAAATGCTCCCCTGCAGATAAAGTATTGGACTGAACATCTTTGTTTTCTCTCTGCAGTCAATATCCTTGTGCTGCACAGAAAAATAAAGGCACAGACTTAACTGCAGTCATGGCTCAAAACTTGGGCTTTATACCTGTGCAGCTCCTGCAGTAAAATACCCTGTAATGAGATAGCTGTTGTCACTGGGTTCTGCTGATGCTGTGCGCACTGCAGCATCTCAGCGGTGCAAGCACATTTCACAACAATTTGTTTATCTCTGTGGAAATAAACCATTCACTGTTGTTGCTGGAGTGCTGGTTGGCTTTACTAGGGGTGCCTAAATCTGCCGCAGGGCAGATTCCCTTGCCTTCAGGAATATCGTGATGAGGCACTACATTTTATCCTGTGGCAATGTGAAACTTTTTTTTGAAGCATTGTTTCGGGAAATGGCCACTGGGTAGTCCTGTGTTGTTGTCCTGTCCGTATTTTGGCATGGCTCAGAAGGTTTACTAAGATACTTTACTGGTGGGTTGTAGATACAAAAATGCTGCTAGCAAGGATTTTCTTGCTATTTTCTAAGTCTGTGAGAGACTTTTCTTTCTCACAGAAGAGGTAGCAGTTATATAAACAACCAAACCATCTGCAACCTTGAAAAGTCTTGTTTATGGTACAGTAGAAAAATATTTTGACAATGGATGTTTTAGGATTTTAGCCAATCACCCCCAAGGGGTGGCTGATCCTTTGTCCAATTAGACTATGAAGAAAAAAGTCTATAAAAGAGTTTGTAAAAGAATTAAATAAATCAATCTTGCTGCACAATTCCTGCCTGTGGTGATGCGAGGTTTTTATTGTATTTTCATATGTTTTCTGTACCCCAGTGGTTCATCCCTACCTTCCCCAGTCCTACTCCCAGTTGGTTTATCCCAGACCCAAGCCGCTCGCCCAGTGCTCCCTATATGGTTGTTCTCCTCCCCTTCTTCTGGCTCTTTCCCTATCAATCACCCAAACCCCTCCTGTTGTTTCCGGAGGTTTGGTGTCCATCACCTGAGCCCTCCCTAATTACCCTTATATGGCCCCCATCAGTCCCCCAAGATCCTGCCCCCTCAGATACCTCCCCTCTTGGAAATCCCCTAAACCTCAAGGTCCCACTGGGGCATGTGACCCCTCTCCCTCCACCCACCAAGACCATTGGACCAGATGTGAGTCCATCCCTTCAGCGTCCCTCCCTCCTAATCCGCTTATTGGTCCCTGGTTGGTGTACTCCCCTTGTTCACCCCCCCCTTTGTAAGGCGTGGGCTCACTGCAGGCGGGGCTTGTCCTCCGTGAGTTCCCTTCAATAAAGTTGGATTAGCCCCCGGGGCAAGCCTCCTCGCTACTTTTTATCTCTCCCCTCCTCGGGGGCTGCTGACTGCTACAGTGTCTGGAGCCGGTGCTCCGCAGGGTAGAACTGAGGCTGCAGAGGAGCAGCTTTAAAGCTCCGTGCCTCTGGCTGCTCCCCACTCCTGTCACACACCACTGGAGCTAGCCCGGGCTGTAGACAGCAGTGGTCCATGTGACACTGCCTGCTGGATCTTCTCTCCTCCTCCTCCCTATGGCTGCGGGACACAGTGATATGCCCTAGGGCAAAGGGCTGCGGTAATATATGGTGACCCCGACGTGATCTGCACTCTCTGACGTGTCTTGCTGCTACGAGCCAAGCCGAATTTCTCTAGAGGTATGCTGTTCCCCTTCACCCTCAGGACTGGGAGGTCTGATGGGACTGAGAAATGGCGAACAGTGGCTCACAGAACGACGCTGTGGTAATGGTCTGGAAAGGTGTGTTTAGTATAATGCACACCTCCATTCCTGAGAGCTCAGTTCGGGAATTATTAGATTGGGCTACCTTAAAAGGGATTTCCATGGACAGAGATACTGCCCTGGAGTTTGCCTTATGGCAGGAACTCGGCTGTGCTGTCCGGCACGAACTCCCGTTTGGGGACCCAGCAGTGTTAGAATTATACCGAACCTGGTGTTCGTTATTTATTCTGCTAACAGACCTTGACTGTGGCAGCAGAGCTGGCTCACCAATTTTGGTGATGAGTGACGGAGGAATGTCCGAAGGGGACCCCGCTGACCAAGCTCCGCAGGCAGAGTCTGCACCGCCTCACCCTGCACAATCGCAGGACTCCGTGGCCCCCAGGGACCCTGCGCCGGCAGAGGCGGGGGTGTCAGGGCAGCGGGAGGGCGCGCCGTATGCTTTGTCACTCGGCTCGGCAGCGGCCACGGCTTATCCAGGGCCGCGAATTAGCGGCTTAGCGAATTGGACCGTGGCAGCGCCTAGCCCGTTTGCATATGCACCAGCGGAGCAAAAGCTGCCTGGATGTCCCTTCTCAGCCGGCATAGCACCAGGCGTGACTGCACCGAGACTGCCTGGGTGTGGTCCGCTGCCCTTCTTGGCGCTGGACTGTCCTGCACTGCTGCAGAACTGAGCTGTTAACCTTTTAATACAGTATCTGCCTTTGCTGACAGAGTTACCAAACATATGCCAGCAGCTGGGAGAATTGCTCAGCTTGCAAAAGCAGCTGCTGCGGATGCCAGAGGCACCCTGCTGCACGGGGTGCACCGGGCCGGCACCGCCAGCTGGGCCCACGCTGACTGCAGGAGGCGCGGCTCTAAACTGGGAAGTGGCACAGCCAGCGGCGAACCCAGAAGTAGTGCTGCTGTGGGAAAACCCGGAAGCGGCTTCGGCTCTGCAGAGCTGCGGCCGGGGGCGGCCGCGCTGAACGCGGCTGGGGAGCGAGAAACAGCAGCAGTTTCGGCAGCGGCGCCGAACGTGGCCGCGGAGCAAGGGCCAGTGGCTGTGCCGGGCACGGCTGCAGCACGGGGCCCAACAACGGTGCCAAACGCTGCCGCAGAGCAGGAGATGAGCGTGGCACCGGACGTGGCTACAGTCCCAGAGACAGTTGCAGCAGCTGCAATACCAGTTCGGTCGGGACCGGCTGAGATGGCGTCCCGTAAAGAGGCTACTGTTCAAACTGCAGCGCAGCCAGCTGTAGTCTGTGCTGTCTGTTCTGCCGCTAGCCAGCCTAGCCAAAGTTCCCCTCTCCATCCACCTCTGTTCGCTCCCAGCATCTCAGAGTTGCCTTTGCCTGATGATTCCTCATCGGGAAGTGAGGCAGGTGAGGTTCTGGCCCCAGGTCGTAAGGCAGCTGTAGCCGGGCAGCAAAGGAAAAGGCTGCTCTGGTCTTGCCCCTGGACCTTTCAGGACTGCACAGTAACAGTGCGTCCGACCCACTATAATCGCTTCTTAGAGTCAGTTAAAATGCGAGCTTTGGAGGAGGGAGATTGGAAATTATTGGAAACACTTGGAATGCCAAATAGATTTGAGGATTCTGGGGGTAATTGGGAAGCTGGTACACTCCATCCACAGGCTGTGCCAGAAGTTCAGGATGGTAGTGACTCCCCAAAAGGGGACATCCAAGCTTTCCCAGTGTATAAGGCTCTCCCAAATTCAGGGGAGCATGATAAGCATGAGGTGATTGCTTGGAAGGTTGCCCAGGATCTGCAATCCAAGGTGGCACAACATGGGCTAGGTTCTGCTGAGGTTATGCAGATAATAAGGGTGATAAATACAGATTTGCTAGCTCCATTTGATATGAGACACTTAGGTCAAATTCTATTTCAACCTATACAATTCACAGTTTTTGAGAAAACCTGGAGAAAGCTGGCTGACAAGGCTGCATTAGGGAATATGCAGCTCCCTGCTGCCAATCCTAGACGGACAGCGGGAATGGATGCTTTGATGGGGACTGGTCCCTTCTCTGATCCCAGCCTACAGGGTACTTTTTCCTCTAGCATCCTGCAGCAAGCTCAACAGGTTGGCATGGCTGCTCTGTTGAAAACCATAGAGTTGTCTGCGCCCAGAAAGTGATACACTGAAATAGTTCAAGGGAGGTCAGAGTCATTCCTCTCTTTTGTAGAGAAAGTCACTGCTTCTCTCGAGAAGCAGGTTGAGGATGATGGGTTAAGGCAGCTGTTGTTAAGGCAGTTAGTGAGAGATAACACAAACGAGGAGTGCAGAAAAATCATAGATGACTTGCCAGGGGATCCTGAGGTAACAGACATGGTCGAAGCCTGCGCTAAGGTGGGATCTGGGAACCAGAAAAGGTCTGCTTTGGCTGCGTTCCTGCAGCCTGTTCACGCATCTTCTGGTCATGAACCAAAGCAACCCAAACAGGCGAAAAAACGGAAGCGGCCTAAGCCAAGCCAAAAAGAGAACACACCGATCCCCCAGTGCAAGAGGTGTGGCAGACCAGGGCATTGCTCAGACTATTGTAGATCCCAGACTCATGCTGATGGTCTGCCTTTGTCGGGAAACTTCCACCGGGGTTCAAGGAGGGGGAATTGCTCTCCGATGCAGTCGTTCCCCCAGAGAGTGGCACTGGTACAGGCAGGGGCCTACTCAGCCACCCTAGAAACAGCACCCAGGGATCAGACGGTTTTGACGTCCATACCTCAGCCACAGTCGTCTTAGACTCTAGCAGTATTTATAAGGTTCCCTTGGATGCATATGGACCCTTGGCCCAGGGATCCAGTGCAATGCTGGTGGGAAAACCTGACATTGCCCAACAAGGAATCTTAGTGCACTCAGGGAATAATTGATGCTGACTTTAAAGGCCAGATTTGCACTGTGGTGTCCATGCAAAAACCCCCTGTAACTATTCCTGAAAAGACCTGCCTTGCTAAATTAGTGCCTTTTAAGTCTTGTGTCCCCAGGATAGAACAACAAACTCACGAAGATAACGGCAGTGGATCTACAGGACTTCCGCAGGCCTTCTGGGCTGCAGACATCTCTGACCAAAGGCCACAGATGACATGTATCCTGATCCTGCCAAACGCCCGTCTGCCCCGGACTCAGCTTCGAGGTTTGATTGATACGGGTGCTGATGTAACTATCATCTCCTTCTCTGCATGGCCTCCCTCATGGCCTTTAGCCCCAGTGGGATTGGCCATTGCAGGATTAGGAGGAACCACACAGAGCTATTTAAGCAAACGGCCTGTGATGGTGAAGGACTCAGAGGGGCACACAGTTACAATTAGACCTTATGTTGCTACCACTTCCCTTAACCTTTGGGGATGGGATGTGTTGGCAGCTTGGGGGGTACGGATTGGGACAGATTTTTAGCAGGGGTCACTGTGCGTAAGGGCGTACAGTATCCTACACTGCCTTTGCGGTGGTTGACTAACACACCAATCCGAGTCAGACTCTGCTCAGTTAGTTGAATTAAGGGCTGTTATAATGGCTTTTCAACGATTCTCACAGGAACCTTTGAATTTGGTTACTGAAGCTGACTAGAAAAAGCTTTGTATACAATTAATCACCTTACAGTTTCACAAAATTCAAATAATCCTGTTATTCTGAATCATTTTCTCTCATTGCAGTCTTCAGGCGAGACACAACTGCCCCGGGCAAAAGTCTGGGTGTGGAATTTACTCACTAACCAGTGGGAAGGCCCGCATGAGCTTATCGTTTGGGGTCATGGGTATGCTTGTGTTTCCACAGATACTGGGGTACGGTGGCTACCTTCAAAATGCGTTTGCCCTGACCTACGGCACCAGAGGCAGAACAGACAACCTCCAAATGATGACCAGAATGCAGACCATTCAAATGGTGACCAGAATATAGACCATCAGCCTAATGACTCTTCTGAGGAATACCAGGATGTGAACCATCAGGCAGATGGTCCTTCCACAAGCAGAGACTGGGATGGTCCTTCCACAAGCAGAGACTGAACTTTAAATTTCTTGTTTTGGAGTCAGACAATTAAAGCCTGTTGGGGTTTTAGGAGCTCTCCTGTTTTTTTTTTTTCCCCCCATATGTGTTGCTAGGGGGACAAATGGCTGGGTACTTGAGAAAAACAAAAAGAGCTGGCTACTCCTTTGTTTCACCTGGGTGTGTGGGCAGTCGGTCTCCAGCGTTCAGACAGAGAGGGAGGCTGCTTTTTTCGGCTGCTTTTCCTTCTGCTGGAGAAGCCCTGGGATCCCAAAGCCCACCTTCCCCACCCCACTGGAGGCCGGGCTGTGGCCGCCCTGCCCCGCTGTTGCTTCGAGCCTTCGCTGTGTTGTAGCCGTGCTCGCCCTGCCTGTCCAGACCTCCGGGAGGTTCTCCGTTTGGATACATCTCATCTGCCACCCTGGATTTGTGCTCGTCCCTGCCGTTCCAGCCTGCTGTTCCCGAGGGTCCGGCCGGACACCAGGATTGGCTGCCCAGGGGTTTGTGAAGCCTTTGTTCCATCCCTTCCCGGGATCCCAGGGCACCGGTGCCGCGTGCTCCCCGAGCTTGCTCTGGAGCGCCCCCTGCAGCCGCGGGGGAACCACCGCACCTGCCCTGCTCACCGGGAGCCGCCAGCGCCCCTGCCAGCTGTGAGCGGAACTGCACCCGAGGGGAAAGGGCCTGACAGCCGAGAAGGCTGGGACTGGGTTTGTGATTGCTGTTACTGCCATAGTTATTGTTGTTTGTTTGACTGGTTATACACATATAGATATTAATAGTAAAGAACTGTTACTCCTATTTTCTGCATCTTTGCCTAAAAGCCCCTTGATTTCAAAATTATAATAACTCGGAGGGAAGGGGGGTTGCATCTGCCATTCCAAGGGGGGTTCCTGCCTTCCTTAGCAGACCTGTCTTTCAAACCAAGACAAAGCCTTAAGGACATATTTAGAATTAATAACTGATGTAAATATCTATTTAGGATTAATAGTAGAGTTGTTATCAAAAAAAAGGGGGAATTGTAGATATAAAAATGCTGCTAGTGAGGATTTTCTTGCTATTTTCTAAGTCCGTGAGAGACTTTTCTCTCTCACGGAAGAGGTAGCAGTTATGTAAACAACCAAACACCTGCAGTCTTGAAAAGTCTTGTTTATGGTACAGTAGAAAAATATTTTGACAATGGATGTTTCAGCATTTTAGCCAATCACCCCAAGGGGTGGCTGATCCTTTGTCCAATTAGACTGTGAAGAAAAATGTCCATAAAAGAGTTTGTAAAAGAATTAAATAAATCAATCTTGCTGCACAATTCCTGCCTGCTGGATCTTCTCTCCTCCTCCTCCTCCCTACGGCTGCAGGACACGGTGATATACCCTAGGGCAAAGGCCTGCAGTAATAGTGGGTGAGCTCAGCTGATGAATGGGTCATTCCACACCACTGACAGTCACTAAATTTGCTCCACTTGGAACCATTGAGCTGCTCTTGCTTGGAGATGGATTTGTTAATGTATTTCCTGACAGCAATCAATAATTTATTTTATATTCGTTGTGATCTCTAATTGGGAGTGAACCTTAAAGACAGATTGCTTTGATATAAGAACTATCATCTGCTGCAGAAAGCCCATTTAGCAGCTCACATTGAGGAGAATGAGAGCACACAGTTGCTTTCACTGCTTTTGTGATGTTAGGGGAGGTCAGAGGCAGCTCTTTCTGCCAGGATACGGCCAGGTTTTGTCACACCCAACTTTGGTTGGATCTTACAACTTTCACACGAGCAGTGCTCCAGAGATCAGCATGAGTGTTTGCAAAAGGCAAGCAAAATCCAGCCTTTAATATTGTTCTTTTTGTGATAGGAGAAATAATTCACGACAGAAGTTCATGTCTTGTTTTGATATTGTAGTGATAAATGATAACTTATTAAGACATACAGGGGTTTCTAGAATTCCACATTTTCTATCCTTACTGCTAATTATAAGGAAACAAAGGTGCACTGCTTTCTTTACTATGGGAAGAAATTCCCAGGTATCAAACCAGCATATGGATTATGCCATGTGCAGTGAGCAAACAAGGAGTGCAGTGCTGTACTGCAAGGCTCCATTGCTTCATCAAGAACTACTGCTCTCCCTGCTTCTCCAGGGGGAATTGTATATATAATCCCTCCATCTGGCACAGGCCACTTCTCCTGCATCCTGGCTGAACTGTGTTGGCTGAAGCAGTTTCCTCTGCTGGCACTTGTTCCCTGTTCATCTCCACCTGTGGGAAAGAAAGGAAGATGAAAGTGATGTTATTTATCTTGCTGCATTCCTGGCCCTGTTGAACTCCCATTTCCTCTTGGTGATAAGAAGGACCTGTAACACCAGTTTTATGAGTTAAAAGTAAGGTGATTTTACTCAAATTGAGAATTATTATTAGTGTTTTAAAATTCCTGTCATGTTCTGAAAGCTGCCCTGCAGTCATATGAAAGGAGTTAGAAACATTTGCCAGCAGGGAACAAAAGCATAAGCATGCAATGACAAATTGTTTCGTCTGGAGAATACAGTCTACAGTGGTGGAAGTAGTTATCTGTGGTGATTAGTAATTCTGTGCAAAAAGTGTTGTTCCAGAAGAACAGTGAGAAGCTAGAAGAACAGTGAGAACTTGCAGAAGACATTGATTAACCCAGCATTTCTGTTGGCTATTGGAACTTGTATATGGTGAATGCAAACATAATTATTTTATGAATCATAAAGTATCCCTCTGCTAGTACTTCAAAGCTCAATGCTGGTACATTCTGCTGTACAGACATTCAAAAAAATAAAAGAGAGATTGATGGGAATGATACCAAACACCTTATTGTAGTGCATTTTGGAAATGTATAGGGTTGAAAGAAAGTATTGTATTTTGCTTTTTTTGTCTGACATTTGTTGGAAGCACTTCCTGACTTGCACTACTTCTATTACTACTACTTTTTGCCTCACAGTGAGAAAGAATTCCATCTGGCTACTTTTTCCCCAGGACTGTAAAAGCTATAAAACAAGCCAAACTTTACAAAAGTCACTATGTTTACAATGAAGATACAAATCTGACAGTAAAAAAACCCAGATAACTGAGACTTTGAACTTGCTGATAATCTATAACTCAGACTTCAAATTCCTACCCCTCTCTGGACTGCCTCAAAATGTGTATAGGAAATCAAGATAAAAGCCATGTAGAGAAATAATACAACTAAAATACTGAGTTGCTTCACTCATCTTTATAGATTTGAATCTCAAAGAGAGCAAGCAAGGAAAATTCCTGTATTAAAAATGAAAGCTGCTGTGGAAGAGTACCTGAATTACCAAAGAAATGTCTTGACTGAGTCCTGCACGAAGTTCAGGCACAACATGCAGCCTGCCCTGGCTCCCAAATGGCTCTCTACCTCAGCTAAGGAAAAGCACTCTCTGATCTTTTGGTAGTGATGTTTTATTGTAACATATTATAGCATGAAGAAATCTATTTTAAAAATAGCTCTTCCCCTAAATCTGAAATTCTGCTTTGCTGATTTTTGCTGGAGGAAAAACAGGATAAACTCCAAAATAACTTCGGAGGAAATGACACGTTCCACTGCTATTTATTTTTTGAGTTAAATCCTTTGAGGTAAGGGAAGACTTGGGGATGGGACTGGCAGACTGCAGCTGGTAAAGGTTGTTATTTGTCAGTGCTTATGTTCCCAAGGAAGGCTTCCAAAACAATTTAGTCAACTGAAGATGAGGGAGTCCTTGCTACAAATGGAAATGTTGCAATCATACCCTGCAAGACAAAGTGGGTAAAACATTTTGTGTGTCTACCATAAGAAGCTATACCCTGGGCAATGGATCTCTGACTGTCTGATCCCCACTTCACCCTTTTATGCACAGCTGGCATGATACAGAATGTAAAATCCACTGGTATGTCTTGAAAAGGATAAGTCGATCAACAATTTTAGCATGTATGAGTTTTAAAAATAGCATTAAAATGTCAGTGATGCTTCTATATCAGTCCTTTATGGCCTCAAACTACAGAGGTTATTGCTGCACTGGACAATGTAAGAATGTAAGTGGCGTATTTAGGTCAGATTCTCTCTTTGTAGTTGTTGGATTAAATTTTAGAACCACTCCGAATCCTTGAGGCATTTAAATCTCTGCCTGCTCTGGATGGCCTCCTTTCTGCCTAAATTCTAGTTACAGACTGTACTCCCTGCAGGCATCTTCTCTGATTTCCCCATCTTTCCTTCTACTCCCTTCACATTTCATTTGTCTTCCCAAACTCCTAAGATTTGGATCAATTGTAACCTAAATGTTTTCTGTCTTTTTTTTTCTTCCACATGATGAATTTTCATGCTAGAGGCTAAAATAACTCCCCCTTCCTACATATTTTAATATTTTAACTATGTCTCTCCAGTGAGATGCTCCATTTACATTGGAAATGTTTCTCTGAGAGGAGCAATGATATTTATGCTGAATTCTTCCCTGTTCTGCTGTGAGCTTGCCTGGTAGAGAAGGGCAGGCTGTCCAAGCTGTCTGTGATTCTCTGCAGCCTCAGTAATTCCCATTTCAGTGGTGGGTGACTGTGTGGAGGGCAAAGAGAGACAAAACATTAAGAGGGCAAAGAGGGATGAGGCATTCAAAGTGGAATCAAGAAAAATTAATCTTTAGGTTGTTGTTTGGCCCTCATTTTTACATTTGTGAAAATGGCTGTGGATGGTGAAAAAAAGGTTGAAAATTGAGGCTTGCATATGCAGGATTTATAGGTATTATAATTTAATTTAAAATGCTTTTGTGTGCTAGCACAGACCAGGCAGTTATTTCCTCTTCCAAGCACCATGAACAACTCTACTATCTGGTACTTTTGTTATGCAACGGCACTGACTGTGTAAGGAGAGACCTTTCAAATATCTTTCTGACAAAGCTTTAATAAATATTTTAGTGTCATTTGCTTTTGAGGGCTACCTGCAGCTGTCTGGGGAGGCATAGCTGTGTCTCTGCGCACCTCAGCTGGCTCTGATCTGACCAGTGCTCGGGTGGTGAGGAAGGTAATACCCATTTCTCTTCCCTAAAGCATGAGGCTGGTAGGTGCAATTTCCATTTTTCATGCTGGTCACCAAAAGTATCTCATATTTGCATCTCAGGATAGGGAGAGAGGCTGTCAGCTGTCTTTCTTCCAGGAAATATCTGAGAAATTGGGAGGCTTTCCTTGCTGATGTTCCTGGAGAGTTGCTGGTGTCTCCCAGGTGCTGTTGGAAGTGGAGATGGAGTAGGGCAAGGTTGTAGAGCACTGCTCTGTCCTCTAGGGATTTTTATTTTGATAACCTTCTTGGGGAAATTTCCAATTCACACCGTGGGGAAACACCAAGAATAGGGTGTAGGTACACTCCACTCTGAATGAAGATTTTTTATGAGGCTTCATCAGCCTCAGCAAACCTGGTGTATTGCTGCTCAGATCCCTCTCTCTCTGTTGGAGGCTGGAGCGGTGCTCACAGAGCCACTCCAGATGGTCAGCCACCGAGCTGCTCCGTCTGCATGTCCCGGCCTTTGGAATGGGATGGCAGCCTGCAGGAGCAGCCGTGAGCTCAGGATCTGCCTGAACTCAGCAGATGTTCCTTTCTACTCCAGCTCCATAGGCTTTGTTGTGCATTAGAGGGAGCCAGAATTGTCAGTGAACTTTGGAAATGCATCATGCGTGGCTGGAATCAAGATGTCTTGAGGGGGAAAGTCAGCTTTAAAAACCCTTTAAATGAATGATTTTTTACCACAAAACATTTTCAGTGTTTACTGCTTGACAAAAATGCACCTTGCCTCCCATTTTAGAATGGTTTTAATTTTGTGAGGCTGTTATTGTGGCATGAATATGCAGATCTATCCTACACAGTATATTTTCACTATAGAAAAGGTATAAATCCTGAAAGTAACTTTTCTAAATTGCAGAATGAAGAAAGTAAGAGGTAATAAAAAGCATTCATGCAGCAGAGGAGCTCATTTCACATCTGGAAGCACATAGGTGCCTCTCTACCTGTAGCCCTGCACTTGGAGAAGGGGTCATGGATGCTACAGTCCACTTTGGCCGGCAATGCTGGTTGAAAGAGCTGCAGAAATGCTGCCTTAAACACATGTGGGTACTCACTACACGTGAGCTGCAGCTCCTCACATGCTCAAATCAAGTTCAACATTAACCTGCAGAACTGCAAATAGTGAATTAATGTTGTCGCAAGCAATTGAAACTTAATAGAGCTTAGTTTCTCCTCTACCCGAGTTCTGTGTTCTGCTTTGTAATAGATTCTGTTACAATTTATGGCTAATGCTCAGAGTAAATTGTTTCAAGCTCAGGTAGTGGTGGGTATGTGTTTTCTTTTGAGATAAAATCGAATTGTATAATTTCTGAACAGGAAATACTGTTGCTTAATGGACATTGCTCTCTCTAATCTGTAATATCAATGCAAAGTGATTGTGAGGTTGATGTAAACCTGCTCTGCCTGAACTGGTAACTGTTCATTTTTTATACTGTTCTTAGATGCTGAAAACATAAATTATCACACCAAATTGTGTTCAGTATAATTTTCAAATTGTATCAGATTTGACAGCCTAAATACTTAGAATGCTGTTTTGAAAGGAACTATTCTGTAAGTAGACTTATACAGGAAATGTTTGTGAATACTGTCTTGCTGTAATATAATATGTAATATATAATTATGCATAAAACTTACTTTGTAATTTGCTTTGTATTAGTAATTTAGTGTATTTGTCTTGTGCTGTGTTGATACTTTGAGATGCCTGACAGAGTCTGCAGCAAATTTCTGGTGAATTTCTTGCAGAGAAATACATAACAGGCATCAAAGCTTTGTAGAAAAGTATGCTTAGAACAAGTTTTTAAATGACAATATAATATCTTAGCAACTCTAGTACATATATTTTCAAGAACTCCTTGGTGACAAAGCCTAGGTCTTCTGAACAGAGCTTTGCAGCCCTCCCCTGCACAGCTGGGCTCCTGGGGGCTTCCAGATACATGCTAGAATTTGGTGCTGAGAGGTCCCAGGTAAAGACCAGGAAAACTTGCCTGGTTTTCAAGGTGGAACTGTTGGAAGAACATTGGAGCACTATGAGCAGTTGATTCATTTGCCAAGTCCTTAGTTAAAAAAAAAAGGGAATATTCAACTGTGAAACAAGATGGAACCTGGGCTGTAAAAAACCACTTTTGCCAGGTAAATGAGCAAAGAGGATCAGAAAGTTTCTATGCCATTGGAACTGTGGGCTTGAACTTGGGAGAACCCATGTGAAATGTGCATTGGAGACATTACTTTGGCTTGGGATAAAAAAGAGCAGTAGGAAAAAAGAGCAATATCTGGAGTGGCATGTGTTTTATAGCTACTGTCCGTCTAAATTTCAGTTCCTTTTCTAATGGAAAGAAAGAAGCAAAAAGGTGAAGAACTCACTGTTGCAACCTTCTTTTTATAAAATATTGTGACTAATCACATTCCTATACTGGAGATATTCTATTTGGGAACATTTGTGTAATATCCAGTGTGTCACTCTGTCCCTGTCTCTTCCCAGCAGAGGTGAGTTCCTCCTAAAGTTTTGTAAAGTTAAGTTGAGACTGTCAATGGCTTATGCAAGAGGTCATTTTCAAGGACAGGAGTTGGAAAAATATACACAAAAAATGCTTTCTTCTGCAACTGAGATACTGATTTTCTTGTCAGCTTCAGAGTAGAGGTGATTTGGTTCCCTGTGCCTGAATTTGCTTCTGTTGCTCTTAATGATGTGAGAACAGAAGTGAACCCAAAACTGCCCATAGCATATCTCAACCAGGATATCTTTTGCTCTGAGATAAATGCTGCACTGGCTTTGATAAGACAATGCAAAAAATGTCCAGATAAGAGAGTAGGTTTAGATTAGATATTGGGAAGTAATTATCTACTTGAGGGTTGTGAGGCACTGGCACAGGGAAGCTGTGCCTCACAACCCCATTCCTGGAAATGTCCAAGACCAGGCTGGGTGGGGCTTGGAGCAACCTGGGATAGTGGAAGGTGTCCCTGACCATGGCAAGGGGGTTGGAACTAAGTGGTCTTTAAGGTCCCTTCCAACCCAAGCCATTCTGTGATTTTATGACTGTTGCTGCCTCTTTCTGTCGTCCCTGCTGTTCCTGCAGCTCTCCTGATGCACCAAGCTGCTGGAGACAAGTCCTGCTAACAGAGCTTTTACCCGTACACTGCAACCCCACCCTCTCCCCTCTTTTCCTCCCTCCTTCTCTTCGTCCCTCCCTCCTTCCATCCCTCCCGACGCGTACAGAGACCACGCCCCTTTCCCCACGGGCCCCGCCCCTAGCCCCCACCGCCCCGCCCGGCTCCCGCGCAGGCGCAGTGCCCGCCCCGCCCCGCCGGTGACGCGGGGCCGGGCGGGGCGGGGTCGGGCGCGCGCGGAGGAGCGGGGCCGCGCTCGCCAGTTCGGGGACGCTCCGGAGTGGGGCCGCGGCCGGGGGCCGGGCGGCCGCAGCCGCAGGTGAGGGCGGGGCTCGGGGACGCCGCTCGGTTCTGCCCCGTTCGGGGGCCCGGCGGGGCCGGGGGTTTTGCGTCCTGCGGGGCCTCTGCGGCCGCGGGGGGGAGCGGGGCGCATTTAGTGAGCGGCGCGGGGGGGCTGCCTTGCACCGGAGGGGCTGCCCCGAGGGTCTCCCGTTCACCGGGGGCTGCCCTGAGGCCGCGGGGGGAGCGCTGCTGGCGGCAGGGTCTCCCTGCCTGCGGGACAGGACCGGGGTGTCCCGGCTGCCACTTTGGGGGGCGGCAGGCGGTACCCCCTGTGCCGGGGGGGGGGGTCGGCATGGGGCAGTGGGGGGACCCCGCTGGTGAGGGAGGGAGGACGAGGGTGCCCCCATTTCAGCGGGTACCAGCGAGGGGTGTGCAGGGGCAGAGCCAAAGTGCGCCGTGTCCGGCGGGGCGAGCAGCGGGGCAGGGGACGAGGGGTCTGGCAGGACGGGGGTCCTGGCTGGGAGTGTCTGGGGACAGAGCGGGAGTGTCCCGGCCGGGGTCGCAGCTGGCGGCATGTGCGGACTGGGCTGCGGCGCTGGTGCCGCTCGCAAAAAGTGTCTTTAACTCTCCTTTTCCAGGCTTCATTGTGCAGCCATTGTAATCGTTCTCTTCCTTCCCCCGGCTCGTTCTGCTCGTCACTGTTTATTGTTCCTTGGTCTTTAAATAGGCTGGACGAGGTCTGGGTGCAGGAAGGAGTTTTGGGGATTAGTTCTGAGAAGCAGCCATTAGAAAGGGGGACGTAGCTGTAGGTTGTAATTAACTTGCCAGTTTCCTCTTCTCCCTGTTCGCGTAAAATTTAGGCCAAGCTCTGTTTTTAGTAGGTACTGGTCAGGACTCTTCACCTCCGTATGAAAAGTGCGGTGTTAACTTAAGAACTCTGGAAGTCTTGGCTCGGCTCCTTTGTATCATTCAGGAGACACAAGGTGCACATCTTTTTCAGTTTTGTATGGCAAAGGTTTCTTCAGCTTTGATGTTCTGAGTGTTATTAATGAAACTGATGCTGTCTTGGACCTGCTGTGAAATCTGCATCAGAAATACTTCCCTTACCCATTTAAATATGCCTCATACATTTGAATAGAATGACACGGAGGAGTTTTCCTTATTCTTTCCCCAGTGAGCTACACATAGAGATAATGCTAATGAATAACCTTCAGGGCACTCTTCCCACTTCTCTGATTTCATGGTAGAGCTTGTTCTGCACTCCTGTTTAATACTAGAGTATGCTGGAGAGTGTTGATAGTAAAAAAAGTTTGTGTAGTAACTTGGATTAAATGCTGTCCTGAATGCACTTCTGGTGATCTCTTTGATGCTATGATTTTCAAAATTGTGCTTCTAAACATTTTCCTTGACTTTTAAAGTTCAAAAAATTGTAGTGAGGTGCCAGCATAAATTAGCATGCTGCTCTGCTTCAAAGAAGCAAGACTGCTTCTAGTGAGCCAATGACACTAGGTGTCAAAAATGAATTAAAGTGACTTTGCCCCAGCCAGCTTTTTTAAAATTAGTATTACTTTAAAGAATTTCTTCTGCTCTTTTATAGAAGATTCACTAAACTGAAAGTCATCTGAGGCCGTAGTTCAAATGTACCTGATCTGTAGCAGTAATAGTGGCTTGGAGCCTTCTGCAGTTCATGGTATCATTGGCACAACTTCTGGTGATGTATGAAGCAGATCAGCAAACGTACCCAGCCAGAGGGAAAGGGTTATGCCCAGATTTCCTGATCTAGTTTGCAGTGGAGTCCCCCAAACGACAGCAGAGCATGTCCGTGGAATGATGATGAGCATTGGGATCATCTCAGGCAGCCTGTGGGGGCAAAGCAGGAAAGGGAGTATGTGCAGCTGGTATCACTACTGGGGCAGCCTGTGAGGCTCAGAGGGGAAGTGAGATGTAGCTACTGCAGGAAGGGTTCTTCTGCTGGCACATGAACTGTCCAGAGGCACAGTGGGATTGGGCATACAAAGTAAAGCCTTGCCTTTTCTCCCTGAATTCCAGGCCAGGTTGGATGGTGCATTGAGCAACCTGGTCTAGTGGGAGATGTCCCTGCCCGTGGCAGGGGGGTTGGAACGGGATGATCTTTGAGGTCCCTACCAACCCAAAATTGTTCTACGGTTCTATGAATTCTAGTCACAAGTGTGGTTGTTTCTTTGTTTTGTTTTCCAACAGGCTGAGAAAAATGCTGGAGATCTTAAAAAAAAAAAAAATCAACAAGCTATCTCATGTTGAATGTATCTTAGCATAATACGATACTTGTATGTGTTTCTTTGACAATGGTGATCAAGCCCAGATTGTCTGGATCTAAAGATAGAACCTCTGTTGTCTGAAATAAGAGATCATTGAAGTTACCTCCAGGACTGTATGTTCTTGGTGTGGCCCAGCTGTTAGAAAGGGATACTTAATCAACGCTACAAAGAAAGTGTTGGTAGAGACTCCAAAGGAATCTGCAGAGTGTTCTGCTGGAAGTGTTTTTGCTAGCACTACTCTATCACCTCCACAAACACCACAAGCAAAGCTGTCAGAAATGCTTGTGTTTTTCATTGTTGTTAGGTTGCTGAAATAGCTGTGATGCCTAGTATATGGCTTTGTTTTAAACTCTTTAAGATGGTATGTCTGTGCTGGCAAAACTTTCTGTGAAACTGCACTATGGCAAAAATTGTTCAATTATGAAGTGTTTTAAGAACAGCAGCCTTAGAACATATTCAGTGTTTGGCTGTTTCACTGTATCGATAGTGCAAAACTTTTCTAATGACCATTAAAAGCTTACCAGAGTTGATTTTGACAGCCTGGGTTCACAGGGATGGATGCTTTTGTCACAGATCTGGCATAGTGTTTATGGATGTTAGTGTGAGTGGGAGGTAAAAGCTTAAATAGCTGGGGCAACATATGTTCTGCTTTCCTTTCAAGGTTCTCTACTTTCAGATTTTTTAAATTTTCACAGCTGTATTGCATTGTCAGAGTACTGACTGGAAGCATTTTTATGGTTTTCTTTTTTAACTGTGATGCAACAGGTTTATTAAAATTGTGAGATTTTTGTGGATAAATTAAAAACACTGCTGTGGAAGAAACTCTTCTCAGTATATTGGCTAGCCCTAAGCAAAGTATCTTTGAAAAACTGTGAAGTAATCCAACAATGTTAGATTGTAGTCTCTGGGAGCAAAGGCATGCTTTCAGTGGGCATTCAGGGGAATTGAAAAATTTTCTGCTTTTGTCTGAATTATTTTCATAGAGCTTTGTCTCTGCGGGCTTTACACAGTAGGAGGTGTTTTGGGGTGTAACTGTGCCTATGCCATGTAGTGCAGACAGCCTATATCCTGTATCAGGAGGTTCTGACAAGGGAACCAGGCTATAAGTGCATTGGGGTGGGAGATACAGGGAGTTGGAATGTGTGACTTGGTGTTGGTGACAGAAGTGGATTTCCTGAAGATATCTGTTGGATTTGGAGGTAGTAAGGGATCTGTTTGAACTGAGGAGGAGCTTGCAACCTGTGACAATATTTGAACCTGACTCCTTTAATTAGCCTTTGTATTTCAGAATACTAACTAAGAAAATTTGGGTGATTTTCCATATTCAGTGTCCTGTAATGAATTTGATGTCTTTGATGCCTGTTCTGAGAAGCTGTTTTCAAGTGAGTTGGCTGTACTACTTTTTGAAGAATGCCCCAGTTACTGATTTGTATTATTGATATTTTTGCTTTAAACTCGCTGTAGGAAATAGGTAATTTGATTTCTTTTTGTGGAATCAGTGCTTTGTTAATACTAATGTCAATGGTCATATGATTGCTTGGGGCTTTTGTTTTACCTTCTCTGTGACTGATGCAGCTGCTTGGTGGTGTGCTCTGTAGTTGTGAAATGTGAGATTTGTTTGGCAATGCCAGCTATTCTGCTTGGTTTCTTTAATGTGAAATATTTAAAATATGAGCAAGCTTACATACAGGAGAAAGTACGCATGAAAATAGCTTGTGACCAGAAGTTTTGCTTTTAAAGAAGTTCTTAGAGCTTTTGCCCTTACTTGTAGTTGCTTAATTTTTGGGGAAAACTTCAGACCTTTCTCCATTTCCTTATTAAAGAGCATTGATCTTACCAGGGACCCCATGCCTGCTTGAACTGTCAGAGTGCATGTTTTGCTCTCCCTTTTCAAGGGCCCCTTCTCTGGAGGGTGCCCAGACAGTGATGCACATGGAAGGCTACTGACAGAGCAAAACTGCTGCTGTAATCTGTGCGGGTGTGGATGGGACCAGAGCAGAACTGGTTGTCAGTAGGTAAAGCGGCATGATTATTTACCCGTGATGTCAGACACTTGCTTTGGCTCCTGCCTCCTGGCATATGTGCTTGTTTGTCCTGCCTCTCAGAAGTCTCTGCCTGAAGTGGGAGGTGTAAGCTGCTTTAGGACAGAGGTCCTGTCTAAGCTGTTCCACCTTGCAAGAAATAAAACAGTTGGCGCAAAGCTGGGAATGTGTTGCATGGATCTCACGGTTAAAACTAGGGATGGGGTGATTTGAGTGCCTGTCCTTGCTCCCAGGACTTCAAAGTATGTGTTTTAACAAATATTGTAGTACTCAGCCACGAATCATGTGAGTCCTGTTATGAATGTAAATTTCCATCTTTGCAGGGCAGTGAGGAAAGAACTTTGTTCGTTTTTTCTTGGTGAGGCAAATAAACTCATTTTATCAGTCTATTATTCAGAAATTGCAGACCAGGATTTAGCATCATGACAAGTGAAAACCATGGTGCATGGTAAATGAGCTTAATTCACACCATAACCATCTGGTCAAGTGCAAATTGTTACGAGGAAGGTGAGGTGCTATGTAATGAAAAAAATAAGCAGAATGAGTGTGAGTGATAATTATTAAATACTAGAATCTTACAGGTTGAAAAAAGCAAGGACAAACATGAATATCAACCCAGTTCTTTTTCCCTGGTTGTTCTTTGGGATCTCCATGTGAGTGATCTGTTCTAGTTTAAGTTGAATATGTTGCACATGTATTTAATTTAGTATTGTGAGAACTTGGATTCCTTTGAATAACTGACCTTATCTGATAATGCTAATGGGAGGTATCCAGCAGTAAGTTAAGATGATGATCTGAAATACCCAGCACGTTTGTAGTGTACTGGCTTTCTAAAGTTGAAGCTCTGGTTCTGTCATACATGATTGTAGTATGTTTTTTACACTTTAAAATAAATGTGTAAGAGAAGAATGCAAAATACTTATTTTAAATTTCAAACTTCTTCATAAACTTGTTAGGGATTGAAAGTTAAGCAGAAGATTCACACTCAGCAAAATCTGATGCTGGAGGCTTTGGAGACAGTTTGGTGCTGCAGGTACCTCATCAGATGTGCCTCTGGGTGGTCCTGCCTTGTGCCCCGATCTCCTGCTTCAGCTCCGTTGGCAGAGCTAATGTTTGAGTGATTGCAGGGTGTTTTCTTTCATGCTGCTTAGCTCATGGGAAACTTACCCACTCATTAATGTTTTTATCTGTTTGCTAACTCACCCTGTCACTATACCTTGCTATTGCTCTCACAGGTAGAGGCAGGAATCGTGTCTGGAGGTGAGTGGAGGGAAAGCAGCACATCTTTTCCCAGCAGATGAAGCATCAAATTCTGGGGATGAAGTATCAAACTCAGCTCAGCAGGACGAGGGCATTGCTCCCACTTCAAACTAGTCATGTTTCCAGATGCCTTTAAAGAGCTCTCCCTGGGATTGCTGTTCTCCAATTAGCTTTCCATCTGTGAGGAAGCCGCATGATCCATGTAATGCTTAAATTCATGTTTTCAGGTAATGTTTATATTAAAACGGAAATTTTACACTACATTAAGGAAGGGGGATGACTTTTTCTCAGTTCTGGAGGATTCAAACACTGCCCTGCATCCTGCTGGCAGATACCTGGCTCTTGAAGGGAGCCAAGAGGGAGAAATGAGTTGCTCTTCTGTCTTGTCAACTTTTGGCTTCTTAGTGCCTGCTTCTAAACCAGTTTCAGTGTTACAAAACACATGGTTCTGGGCAAGTTTATGGCTGCCCACAGATTTTGAATTGAGGAAGCGAGTAGCACATCTGTTATTTAAAGAAAGCTGTGAGCGGCACTAGAATCCTACAGACGTGGACACGTGTTCTGTATATGTGTTTCTTTTTTTTTCAGAAGCTGATTATCCACCATGGTGCTGGAGTTGTAGAAGATGTGTGTTAATAGTTTATGCCTACCAGCCCCCTCCCTGATCATCTTTCAGCTCACTGTTAGCAACTTTTTAAGTAGTAGCAACTACAAGTTATAAAATACATGTGAGGTTGTATTGCTGACACTTATTAACAACTATATTTCATTGCCTGTTTATGTTGGAAGCTTTTAACAGTAACAGTGTTACCAGTTTTGTTCTCTTTAATGTTGAATTTATAATATAGCAATGATTTTATGGTTAGAAATGTAATCTGGGCTCTTGTGTTTGCTGTTCTAAGCTTCTTTTTATACAGTGAAATTGAAGTATTTCCACTGGGGTGTATGTCCTATGAGAGATACAAACAAAAGACTTTACACATTGAAGCTAGAAATTAGGAATTAAACACTTAAACTAGAAATTAGGAATTAAACACTTAAACTACAAAGGAATCTGAGGATAAATCTAGATAAGTCAGCAATATTGAATTTACCAGATTGCTTGAGCTACCTTATGCTGCTGCCTTGGTGGCTCTGCAAATCTGCCCAGTCTCTTGTGGTTGCTCACATTTGTCATAGGGGAGTAAATGTGCCAGCATTCACTGTCTCTGTTCCTTATTAGGCTTGGGCAGTACCAAACACTGACATCTCTAATGATAAAAGGACTATTGTGGGGAGTTTTGTGATCCAAGTGAGGCTTGGTACCATATTTTACCCCTGAGTCTGAAAATTTTGTCCTTAATGTCCAAACAGAGTTCTGATATTTAAAGGATAAGAGTAATGAGATGATCATATTATCACCTGTCTTGGGGTTGGTGGAAGTGTTGTTAACTCATCTCTTATCTCAGTGATGTTGGTGGTATCACTTGCTACAAGAGAGCGTGGCCTGTATCTTTGCTAATCTTTTTCAGGAATGGTTTAGTACCTTGTCTTAATGTAAATTTTGATATGTGGAGGACTTTGCTGTGAGGCTCTAAATGAACTGTGGTACAACCCCCCTAGCACTTCCCTTTAGCAAGAAGGTAGGGACTCTGAGATTTTGTGTTCCTACTGCAGTTGCTTATCTTTTTTTTCGTAGTGTTCTAGCTGGTGTGTCTACCTGATGATAATTAAGAGCCACAGTGATGCACCAAGACCTTGTTATGATAGTGTTCCGGTTTGGCCAAATTTAGAAATATATATTATACTCTGAGAGAAGGCACAACCACCCCTCCCCCCACCAGGTTCGGGAAAAAAAAATAAATTTTCCTCGAAGGAAAGTGAAGAAGATAAAACTATTTATTTAACAAGCACACGGGAAAGGAAAATAATGTTAAATGGTAAAATCTTTCGCTGTAGAGGAAAAACCTGGGAAAGTGTTCGAGTCCTCCCTTTGGTCTCCTCGGAGCTGGGGCTTGGCCCGGGGCCAGGCCCTCTGTGCCCGGTGGAAAGTCCTCCCGATGTGCTCTGATGTTACAGCAATCAGGCAGTCCAGTAGAAAAGGGAGAAAATCCGAAATTCCAGAGAAGGAAAAGTTCAGCTCTCAGCCTCTCTCCAGAGAACAAGGAACTGCGAAAAAACTGGCCAAAAGCTGACTGGAAAAAACTGCCAGCCGGGTGCTTCCTCGCTCCCCCCTGCCCCAGCTGGAAAAAAAAAAAAAACCTGCTATCTTTTTGTAACCTTGAACGAGCTGCAAACTGCTTTGAGAAAGTTTTGCTCAGTTTTTCCTTCCCCCTTTCAGGCTCAGTTTAGAGGCATAGAAAGGCACAAAAATTAATTTCTGGGCATAGGCAGCGATATGGGATACACATCATAAGGTCACCCCAAGACAGATAGTGCCTCCCATGTGCAGAACAAAAAGACAGTTTCTGTTCCCAAATCTTGCTATGCTGCTGTAGTCTTTCTTCCACTGGTTATTTTTCTGGTGTTTGTGGTGGCAGTGGGTGGGGTTGGGTACAACTGTAAAAAAACCCCAGTTATTGTTGATAACATCTTAGTAAGCAAGTAGTCTAACTCTAGCCTGTGGTGGTAGCATTTTTCTCTTTCTTCTAGCCTTAAGGCAATGTGGTGGACTTTACCAGCGTCTCTTGCCTTCCTCCAAGGGCAGGGGTTTGTGTGAAGTATTATTGTAGGTGCTCACATGGCTGTCCTGGCTCATAGAGCTCCAAGTTACATCTTCTCTGAGAGAAAGGGTTGAGCAGATGTACACTAGACTTACTGTCCTCTTAAAATTGATTTCTTCAGTGATGAGTGTGCCAACAGCTCTGGCTTCTTTTGGGATGACAGTCGGGTTTCTTGTCTGCTGCTGGCTTTCTCTTGCTATTGGCTATCATTCCTAGTTTGTAGGAGGAGAAAATATTTCAGTGAGGGTGTTGTAAACCTTACCTCTGGCAGCGTAGACATTTATGTGAGCTCTTCTACAGAATGTCAACCAAAATAAGCTGGAGTGGTTTAAACAGCCTGAATAATCACTCTTTGTATTGGTTGATCCTGAGTAAATAGGCTAGAAAGTACTTAAGAGCAGCTTGGCTGGAGCCTTATGGCAGAGAGCAGGGACAGGCAACCAAGGGTGCTGAGCTCTTCCAGGGCACAGCTGTACCTAGAGGAGGACATCCAAGCTCAACCTAGGTCAGAGATTCACAAGTTAAAGGGCTGCTTGGAGGCAGAAATGTGGCTTCTCCCTGCAAATAACCCCGAGATTACAGCTGACATAAGAAGATCCCACTTCATCATCCTCATGGGGAATGAGTGTATTTTCTGGTTAGGCTGTAATGATCTGCTGGTGTGGAGTGAAAGAAGTGATTAAATTTAGACATATTTCATGGGGAAGCAGGGGATGGCAGTGCTGGCACCTTTCTAGTGGTGCTGCCAGGCGCCAGGGCACGTGGTGTGGGGTTGCTGTGCAGCAGTGTGTTGTCTTCCCCATGTGTGTATAAAAGAGTCCACTTTATGGTTGTCACCAGCTCCCACTACTAGTTCCAATTGTTTATTCATTGGTAAAATTAATGGTAGGAGGGAGTTGGGCAGGAAAACATCAATGTGCAAGGTAAGAGGTTGCATGGCAGCACTTTACAGTCCCAAACAAGGAGTCAGGAATAATTAATGGCAGAAAAAGAAATGGGAGGAGGAAAAAATGCATGGGTCAGAGGAGAAAATGTTATCTTTGTATTGACTTTATTGTTTCAGTGCCATCCCAGATGTGTCTAACAAGTCTGACATTGTTTGAGACTTTCATTACTAAGAGCCTTTCACAAGGCCCTGCAGTGTAAATGCTCATATGTGTCACTGGAGCAGCCTGACACGGCTCTGCCACCACGCAGGTTGGGCAAAATGTGCTTATAGGGGATGGGGGGGAGCTGGATCTTACTCCCAGTTTTAAAGGGCTTCTTGCCACCAGAAGCTACTTTCTAACTTCATGTCTTTCTGGCCTTCTTCACCAAAACAAACTGTGTAAGAGGCTTCCTGATGAATTGTGTGTCATTCCTGACACAATGGTATTTTAATTCTGGAACATGAGTCATTCTGATTGCTGCCATCCAAAGCTGTGCATATATAAAAGCAAAATAATTTGACACATTTTAAGGAGGAGCATCAAAAGCTTAATGGAAGGAGACTTCCATAGCCTCTCATCTTCAGATAAACTCTTTGTTTTGGTTAAGAAGTTTGAATGTCCCACAGTGCTTCTGATCCATTATTATTGGTTAACCTGCACTTTACTATGTGATTTTGTTGTTAGTATCATTTTATTGTTTTAACTGTATGAATAATTTGATTGGCAAGGGCTTGTAACTGAAAAAATACTGTTCATTCAATGAATGTTAATTCATTGAATTATAGAAGTGACCCTTAGTAAATGATGAGTGTTGAGAATATGGGTTGCCAAGTGCAATGTTTTCATTTTTTTCTTTTCTGAGAGGAAATGCAGAGGAAACGAAAGCGTTATGGCCAGCATTTCTTCACTCTGCTTTACGTTAAAATGAATTTAAAAAAATTAATGCCAGTGCAAATGACAGCGCTGCTGATTGTTCCTTGTATTTTGAGGTAACTGCCTGCTGTTTTCCTTTTGAATTGGTTGTGCTATCTTTTCAGCATTAAAAAGAAATGCAGTGTCTCCTCCTAAGTCCCTCTGTCCTATTCTTCATGGCTGTAAGATGACTTTTCACTGTAACTTTGTGCTATTTCAGCTCTTCTGTGACTGGTGCTCTCTGTGCAAGCCCAGCCAGAGCTTCCTGCTGTAGTAACAGCTGCTGGGGGGAATTTTTGAGAAGGGGGCTTGGCTTGGGACCACAGTGCAAGGTATTACTTCTGTACCTCCTGTGACTTGTATGCATTTAGTGATTTACATGAAATGATGGCTGTGATTCTGAGACTGCATGAGTAGCTTCAAAGCAAAAAATTAGATCTGACTTTTTTTTTCTGCGCTACTGTTGAAATTGATTTTATGTGGAGCTGTGATCTTGTGGAATTCTGTATGAAATATTCCATATATAAAGAGCAGGATACCACAGATTTTTAGTGAGTTGTGTGAACTTTCCATTCAGGCAAGAAGCAGGGCTATACAATTTTCCACTCACACTAGAGACAGAGCTCAGAGGGCTGCAGAAGCCAATCGTTAACTCTGTTGGAGATGCTCTACCCTGCAGTTCTTTAAAATAACATCTACGGTGGATAATGGTGTGCAAACTTGTGTGACAATTTTTTTCTCTTCCCAAACCTTGTTCTAGATGTCAGAATTAACCTGGACTACTTGGGAATGGCGAAACATAGCCCTGGGATCCTGCCATGAACAGTAAGAAAGTTGACATACTTTGTGTATGCAAATAATAATTTTCTTTTAGTGACTAAACTGCAGTGAAACTTCCTGTTCAATTAACACAACCAGGCAGCACATTGTGTAGCTCAGTGTGGAGGTGCTCCCAGCTTTCCATACAGTAAAGAAGCAGTACAGTAGGTCAGAGGGGTGGATCAGCAGGGGAGGATTCTTTGGGAAACTATAGTGGGGAAGTCTCTGCAGCCAGTATGGCACTGGAGGTGGGAAGCTACTATGGGTGGTTGCTACAGCGGGGATTACTGTAACACGCATATATCAAACCAGGAGTCCCGTGGAAAGGAAATATATATGGCCAGATTCTTGGTAGATGTTTCAGAGATGTTTATTTCTCCAGCCACATGGCCGGGGCTCTGCCGAGGAGCTCTTACAGTCACCGACCCCGAGGGTCCTTGCCCACACAGGGGAACACAAACCAACCAATCGGAAATGAGGCTGACCAGGGGCAGGGAAACCCCGTGCCTCCCCCCAGGGCCCCTCTCCCAGGGCTCCATGGCAGGGGGGAGGGACCCCAACATCTCACCCGTTTTAATAAAAGGAGAATGAAAACAACTGGATAAACATAACAAGAACAGTTTCAAGACAAAACAAGCCACCCTCCTGACTCCTTAAATGTCCAAACAGATTCTGTGGAACATCTTAGGGCTGACAGAAGGGAGACAGAACTCTCCGGGCATGCTTTGTGGGGAAACTGAGGCAGGAGAGGGTTTAATTTCTTCCCTTCCCCTTTTCATCCCCCCCTTGGCATTGGAGAGGAACTGGAGGGAAATGGAATTGTATAGGGAAGCCATGGGGTGAAAAATGGATTAGGGATAAACTGGGGATGGGGTAAACTTAGGAAAGGGTTCATATTGGGTATAGAGTAAAAGGGGAAAGTAGGCTGTGGGTAGGGAAGTTGCTGGGATGGATTATAATTTTGTGCATAACGGCTGCCTTTGACGGGAATACCTCCAGGCCCAGTAACATTCGCTGCTTGTAAACCCTTCTTTCCTTGCACTATATCAAATTGTACAACTTCCCCATCTCCTACACTTTACACAGGTAATTTTTAGGGTTATTCTTTTTAATGGCAGTTCTATGGATGAATAGATCTTCCCCTGTATCATCTCGTGTTATAAATCCATAGTTGTTTTTTACATTGTACCATTTCACAGTTCCTGTGATTTTTATTGCTATAACTTCTCCTATCACGTGCTTGCGTGTTCGTCGTGGCTGCCGGTCCTGCATGGCTGCTGCCTCGCCAACTCCGACGTCTCGGCCGGGCCCCCGCCTTGTGGCTGCTCCTCGCTCTCCCAGCGGCGCTGCTCCGGCGCGTGTCTGGGCTCTGCGCGGCCCCGCGTTGCCATCGCCGCTGGCTCCGCGCCCTGTGAGCGGTTCCACTCTGCAAACTCCACGCTGCTTTGAGAGTGGCCCTGTTTCAACTCGGCGCTGTGCTGCGCGGCTTCTCGTGTCGCTGTGGAAGCCGCTGCTTCTCCCTCCGCAGGGCTCTCCGAGCCGTGCGCTCAGAGCGAGTTTCCACGCCGACCCCCGGTTCCTGGCTGCTCGTGGCCCACGGCACCCGCGGTGCCTGTGGCATCGCTCCCTCACTCGCGGTCGCGTGTCAGGGGACTCCGAGACAGGGATGGGGTCCGCAATAAGGTGCGCGCTCCCGAGGGGGCTGGGCGCATCCAGTGCAGGCACCTCCGCCGGCACGGCTGCAGTCATGTGCTCCTGAGATGGTGGCCGCGCGGTCTCGGCCACGGGATTAGTATGATCCTCTGCTTTAGGGGTAATGGGACCATACAAATGCTCCTCAAGAGCTTCACTGATTACAAGAGATGCACGGAGAGCTTCTATCACTAGTCCATGTTCTGTTTGATCCCTTACCTTATCCCAGATCTCGTCCCAAAAACACCCATGACAAGTTCCAGGAGGTTCAATATCAAAAAGTAAGTCTCGAGAAATACAGGAGAAACTTTGGAAAAGCCAGTTTAAAAAATGTTCTAGATCTCCCGGTTGCATTACTTTTTTGTTTTGTTGTTCAAGGATTCCTTTAACTTCTAGATACATTTTTTTCTGTGGCTCAGAGAGCCCCATTTATCACGATTCTTCCATAGTCCAGAGAGAATATCCAAACCAAGATGAGAAGAGAGAGATCTAGAGTGGTTTTTACTCATGAATTTTCTGTCCTTAGGGATCGGTGACCTGCCTGCATTCCTCCACCATTTGCTACAGTGGGGATTACTGTAACATGCATATATCAAACCAGGAGTCCCGTGGAAAGGAAATATATATGGCCAGATTCTTGGTAGATGTTTCAGAGATGTTTATTTTTCCAGCCACGTGGCCGGGGCTCTGCCGAGGAACTGTTACAATCACGGGCCCCGAGGGTCCTTGCCCACACAGGGGAACACAAACCAACCAATCGGGAATGAGGCTGACCAGGGGCAGGGAAACCCTGTGCCTCCCCTCAGGTGGTGTATTAGGAAATTTTTGAGGTGGTAGCTGAAGGATGCTTTCCTGTGATGTGTAATTATATTGGGAAACTCCATTGTTACCCAGTGTATAATTATATCACGACTCCATTGTCATGGGATATCTTGAGTGCAAATTAGATTGAAATGTGATTAGACAAATTAATGGAAGAAAAAAAGTGAATTTTGAAGTGCTCAAGCCTGAATTCCAGATGCGGTTTGTGGGAGAAAGTCCCTAAAACCCTGGCAGAAGGAAGCTGCCAGAAGGCAGTGTTCTTTCACTGTCACTGCTCCTGCTGTTAGACAGCATGGCCAATTAGGTCTTCAGTCTGAGCTTTCCTGTCTGACTTTTGTGTGGAGCTTTTCTGATATGAAACTTGGTGTTTAATGGAGGTTAATTAAACAGTTCATGTAGCCAAGAAAGCAAGGTAGCTTTAAAGATATTGAGTGTTGATCAAAATATTCAGATATTTTTGTGCTGTTGGTAGTCTGAGACTTCCTAGTTTGAAGGATACATAAATATTTATGTATGTACATGCTCTGTATTCCTTACATAGCCTTTTCCAGATGTTGCAGTAGACTTCCTTAAATTAACACATTGAAAATTATTCTGATTAATTTTCCCAGTACAAAATAGATGACTTGAGAGACTGTGTGGGTGAGTAACATGTTTCGAAAGTGTCAACAATGTCTGCTGAAAACTTACACAATTTGTCAGCCTTCACTGGGACAGAAATTAGAAGGCTTTTGTGTTGTTACATATAATAATTTGGATATAGTCCACTGGAAATGTACATCTCTTGAAAACTCCTGCACTCTAAACTCTTCACAGCAGTGTAAATACTTAACATGCAAATGCTCAAATGAAAAAATACTTAATTTTCTTTTGTAGGACTCTCTGACCATGTCATGTTTAATTCTTCCCTGGGAGCAGTTTTTTTCCAAGGGCTTTCAAAAGCTGGTTTATATACTTGAGATGTTAGGCACTACTAAGGTCTTGAAAATATCAGAACTCTCTTTTGATGAACAAACTCTATAATTGTTAAATTCTTGTAGATCAAATTACAGAGCCTTATGTTCTTTATTAGGAGAGCTGACAAAGACACAGGAAGCTTAGTGCTTTGTACAAAGTAGGATATGTAACTCAAGCAGATTCTGCTAAGACTGATTTGGCTTTCTGAGAAGTTTGTTCAGCTTACCTGAAAAAGATAAATGTATATATTTGTAGAATATTAAGTAGCTTTGAAATCTTATCAGAATGCAGCTAAAGCTGCATTGATCGTGGATTGACTGAGCTAACAATTTAAGCTGTGCTGCTCAGAGGTAAGACAATCCTTCATTTTGAACTGTCTTATTTAGCAAATTCACTGTTTGAGAGGTAAGATAAGAAACTTTGATGTTCACAGATTTGCTCAGACAAACCATTTTCTGAGAGCAAATATCTGTAATGTCAGAGAATAATCACTCATTAGTGATGATTAAGAAAGAGGCATTTTAAGGGTAGAAATGATTCTTGGTACAAGTTGGGACATCTGGAATGATCCTGGCATTTTTTGTTCCCTGCCAATCAATTATCTAAACGTTGTATGGCTTCTCTTCTGGCTTTTCTTTCAAGGTGGTTATTGTAGCCAAAAAAGCTGGACTGTTACTGTACTGGTGTTCAAGATCCTTGTGTTTGGGAGGTTCTTAACGTCCATTTCTAGCATAAGTGTAATCAGAAATCCAAATCTCATTTTGCTTTTAAAACTGTTGTATTAGAAAATATCCATGTGCCACTAACTAAAGCTGAATGATCAACATGCGGAGCGCATCTCACTCAGCTCTCATGTCATTTGTGAGGCTTACGATAAGGCAGTGACTAGTGTTAGCTGTGTTGTGCGCTGGGTAAATTTCTGACCTAGTGTGTCCTGAATTGTCAGTTCAGTGTTTGTGCCATTTCAAGGTCTGCTCAAAATAGCTTTAGAAAGTAAAGGAAAACTAATGCCTCTGAGTTGATCAGCAGCCTGGTGTTCCCTTAGCTTCCACCTTTGCCCATAACATCACTGCAAAATTAGTAAGCTTGCTAACAGTGATGGGTGTTGCAAATCATACTGACTAACTTGATCTAGGAGTATTTTCCCCAAGCCTTTATTTGCGTATGTAGATTCTTCTTCTCCCAAGGATGTAGCTTAGGTGAAGCCTCCAGGTAATGGACATTGTTGATGGAAGTAACAGCAGGTGGGAGGGCTTGGAGTTCATGGAAAGTGATTCCAAGGTGGCTTGTCACAAGGATACTTGAATGGTAGCAATAAGGAAATACCAAGGATTCAATTTCTCAGTGATGTGGGTGGTTCTGATACTCTGGTGTGTGATATAGGAGAGGGTGCCAAAAGGTTTTACAGCAGAAAATGGGAAAACGGGCTTTAATGTTCTGAGCTTTTTTGCTTTTATTGCCTGATAATGTATACTGGCTATCCAGGAGTCACTTGTGAAGACTGGAAGATTTCACTCTGCTGCAGTGTATGTGCATTGTTTTACTAGGAAGCTTCACAGGCTTTTACCTCCTGTTTTTATCACTTGTTTCCAGTCTGATGTGAAATGGCCTTTTCATTAATGCTTCCAGAGTTCTAGTTGGTGCCTCTAAATCTGTGACATAGACTGTCCAGAATGGAGTTCCAGGCAAATGGAAGCAATCCATGGTGGGTAAGACTCACAACTTTGTACTGTCAGCGCTCTTGGGAGATAATGATTAAAAATCTTCCTCCAGTCACAAGCACAGAGGCAGAAGCTCGCATTGCCTTTAGGAGAGGGGTGGCATGGAAGCTGCTTTATTGTCTAGACACGGGCAAACAGCAGGAGTTATGGGCATCGCACTGGTAGGGGCCTGCTCTGTGTTGTGGCTATAGGAGCAGCAGTGGGAGGACAACAGCATTTTGGGCAGCTGCTGCTGCCAGACCATCTGGGTGCTGTGCACAGCTCTGAACAGTGCTTGGAACTGCAGCTGGGGATGATGAGAGGGTGCAGATGTTTGAGCCAAGAGCAGAAGAGACAGAGCAGTGCTGCTGTCCAGGGAACAGAGCTGATGTGAACCCAGGTGAGTCACTAACCTGTCAGGTCATTGTGGCTCTGGCAGGGAGCTGGCTAGTCTCACACGTGTTTTCCTGTGTTTTGGGGAACTGGTCTCTGCTGCATCCTTGTCCCCTCCCTGTGCTGGCATCTTAGACTCACTGTGACTGTGGTGTGTCATCTGCAGCCTATTCCTTGTCCCCCTCTCTTTGGTCCCAGGCTAGGATTGCTGTGTGTGGAGATGATCTTGTTAGGGCTCAAGGTAATGGGAGAGAAGTCCATTCGTTCCTTGGGACTGGATTATGCTATGCTGTAATTGCTGAAGCTCCCAATGTTGAGAGTATAATATAAGGGCATCCAACCCAGGTCTGTTAGGCTTAGCACAGCTATTCAATGTAATACAGCATTTTCTTCTTGCCTATGGTGCCATTTTAAACTGCAGGTGTTTTACTTAGGTGTGGTTTATATGCGGTGTATTAATGACTCTGTCTGCTTCAGGGAACTGTTTTCTCTTTCTGTGTGAGTGAAATACTACACCAAGAAGCTTGGGTTTTTTTAGTACTTGAAGTATTACTGAAGACTTCCAAGCTTGTGTGAGCATGCTGAAGCTTGTTTTATTTTGTGTTCCTAAAATAGGTTGAAAAAAATACTTATCAAACATATTTTTAAAGTACATTAATGAAGGCCATTCTGTAACTGCAGTTGACAAGCACCGTAGCACTGCTTTTGGTGGGTAAGACTTCTTTACAAATACAGTTGCAAAATTTCTGTTAGGATAAGATCTGTTCTCCTACCCAGAGATGTGTTTCAACAGTTTGTCATCTTCCTTTATGACACTGAGTTTTTCAAAATGCAGGACTTTGGCTGACTGAAGCAAGTTGGTAGCTTCAGTTGTATTTTCTGTAATCTATAATATGGTGCTTCTTTTGTGTCTGGACTCGATTTTTATAGAAAACGTTTAAGTACTTATATACTTCTGGTCTGTGGGTGGAAGTTAGTAAATTATTCTGCTTGGTAATGATTATCAGGTTATAGTTGATATAAGTTAATGCTGCTCTTGGGCAATGCAACTCTGATGCCTGTTATAAAAACTGGGAGGCTGTGCTATTCTCCGGAAATGTGTACGAAGTTCATGCTGAAAACTGCCTACATCAGGCTGGTCTGCATCTGACTTCTAAGATGATAACACTTTTTTAGGCATATATTCTCTGTGTTTAGAGAGGTTCTCTTATTATTATTTACTTAGAGATTAAAGCCATTCTTTTAAGAGCGTAGATCGATGTCAGATTTAATCAGTTGCTGCTGAAAGGGACAGTGCTGCTTCCTTCTCTCTTTGCATGGTGGGTGCCAGGGATTTGCTGCAGCTGCCAGGCTGAGGCAGCGCTGGCTGTGCTGGCACTGCTTGTCCCCTGACAGCTGTATTCTGTTGGATTGTGCAACTGGGCAGTTTGGTCCAGCACGAGGTAGGCAAGTGGTAGTTGGGTCAAACTAAGTAACATGGGACTGTGGCCCTCAGTAGTGTTCCCAAGTGAGAATTCAACCTCTTCCTCCCTTGGATTTCATGAGCACTCTTGTTTTTCAGCAGTTGTGTTTTGTTAATTTTTGATTCAGGTTTTCTGCTGTGCTAGAGGAAGGACTGTGTTACCACTGTAAATCAGGCTCAATCCCAGCATCCACTTTGTGATTTCTGAGAATAATTTAAAAACAACTTGCCTGCTGTAGGAGTGATGTTTGCTGAGATCTGGCCTCTGACCTGACGAGTATTTCTCACGTTCCCTGGATGGTTGCATTTGCCCCTGAGGATGTGTGGGCTTGTTCATTTAATGGCTTCCTAGGCTGTGCCCTGCACACTTTGTCACTCCTTGGCATCTCTTGTGTCACTAATTTGCTGTTGTTTCCGAAGAGCTGGCTGTAACTGATACAAGGAACCTACATAAGCAGTGTGCACTATCAGCCCTGAATAATCTAGAGCTTCCTGACAGATGAATTACAGGCATAAAAATAAGTTTCACAGGGTATCCACCATGTGAGCTGCATTCAACGGCATATGACAATGCATGCAGTGTGTTTGCTTTATGGAGTTGGAATTGGAAGTAGTGTAACTTCTCAGGAATGCTCAACAATTTTACATGGGTCTCAACCACACCTCTTTTAAATTGTCTTCCTGTATTCAAGCTAAAGATGGTTAAAACAAATGTAATCGTTTATATAGGAAATGAATCCTTATTCATTAATATATGTACTTCTTTTTGCATTTATGAAGGAATGATGGCAAAATATAACAGCAGCTACAACAGCAAACCCTGCAACCCAGAGATCTCAGGACCTTGCACAGTAATCAGAAATTCAGCCCCCAGCTCCTGGCAGGGGGATGCAAGTTTGTGCTGGTGATCAGATTTGTCCTTTCTGTGGCAGAGGTATAAGCCGAGGTGTGAATTTCTGATATCTGTATGCTGGGAATGGAGAATCAACACTGAGGGTGATAGAAGCTCTATTGTTAAAGATAAAAGTTAACTAAAATTTTTCTGAGTGTGAAAAATTCTGTTTTAACATGGAATATTTTTGATCCCTTCATATTGTTGTGTAATGTATAGGTCTCATTAGAGAAGCCTGTGCAATGCCCACAGGATGGTAAAACAAGGACTGAGACTACAGCATCCATCCTAATTGCAGTAACCACATTGCACATCACATAGGACTTCACAAATAACAGAGTAATGATGGTAGGAGAACAGCTCAGGTGATGTGGCACTTTCTGAATGCTAGTTTTGTGATGGAGGATGGATAAAACCCATCCTGTTTACTCAGCAGACTTCTTTAACAGAGGAAAACCTAAAGTTTATTTAAAACAAAAGGATGTCCTGAGGTGTAGCAACACCAGGAGTTAAGAACCACTTTATTCTGCCAACTGCTGTAGTGTCAGTGGGAGGGAATGGACAAGTTAGGTGCTGTCAAACAATTTGGTTTGATGCTGTCTCAGTTGTGGCATATTTAAAGTATTGCAAAGCATACACTGAATTTATAATTCATGCTTACAAATACTGTGTGCTATTTCCTTCCGCTAAATGTCTAAGTCTGCTTTAGCAAAATAAGATTTTAGACAGGCTCTTAAATTAGGAGAGGTTGTGTCTACTCTCTGAAGTCAAAATTTTATTTGTCATGTTACAGAGCAGTTGAAGGGGAGAGGATGAGATAGAAGCTTTTATTTTTTTTTATAGATAAACTGCTACTGTTTTGTGACCTTACCTAAAAACTTGCTTTTGTGTCTTAAAAGTATTGATTAAGAAAAAGGAATTTCTTCTTTGGGCTGTGAATTAATAGCAAATTGCTTAAAGAAATATCCAGTGCATACAGCTACTAAGTTTTTATCATTCAGTTATGTTTATAAATGTAAAATATGTAAAAGACCAAAAATCTGAAGTGTGGCTCTTTTCAGGGGTATTGCATAGTTCATATTTTGCAATGTTTGCTAATAAATAAATGTCAGCAAATAGAAATGTTACAACTTTTTCACTGTCCCTTCAAGTGGATGTATGATTTCACAAGCCAGAATATAGTCTGTAGTCTTTCATTTTGGTCAAAGGCTGTAAGATACCATACTCCTGAGACATCAAAAAAAAAAAGAACTAGGAGTTTGTTTATCAACTGTAGTATTGGATCTTAGAAATGGAAGTCATTAAGATTTTGGCCTCTTCTATACAAATTAATGTGATTACATCTTGCCTATAAATAATTTGAGCTGTTTCTCTCTCTCTAAAAAGGTGGCTTTAATGAGTCACAGCTTTCATTTTAGTAAATTGTTCATGGGATAGGCAGGCTCAGGAACAACTGGGTTAAACCAAGAGATTATTTGAAAAATCTAGGGCATGTGCGCTCTGTTCACTTGATTAGTTTTCATAATTCATCCTTGTTTCCACAGCAAAGAGCAGCCTAATGCATGCAAACAAGAAGCGCTTTTCTTGCTTTTGTGCTCCTTCATCTCTGTAATTTTACCAGGGAAAGTAAGTGAAATGGGGAAACAGATTGTGCATGAACGTTTGGAACAAATCTTGGTTTGTTTTGTGAAAATCCATGGGATCTGAGAGGCAGGTGCTATCTGTGGATGTCTGTGTGTGACTCTGCTTCAGTTCTTTTCTGTTTGCCCACAGGTACATGAAGAACAGAGGAGATATTTCCGCTTATCAGAGATGATGTGGAGAGACTCTTTGTGAGTAACTGACGTATGTTTTCTAAAAAGCCCAAAATGCTAATGTGGGAATTAATTTTTTTTTTATTATTCTCTAACTTAGAATAACTGTGCCATTTGTCTAACACTTTTATTTGAGTCTGGAAAGCTGTGAGTGTAGAGCCCTTCATGGGAACCATGGACAAACCTGATTGTTGAAGGAAAGAGCTGGAGGACAGAGCAATGTATGGTTTCATAAGTGATTAACCACAATGCTTTACCTGTCTGTAGTGATCAGTCTACCAAAGGCTTTTACTGTTGACTGCTGAAAGTGTTCTAGACAGCAGTAAAACTGTTGACATGGTGGGTATGGGGAACCTTTAGCAGGGTTAACTTGTTACTTACAAAAGCTTATTCTGCATGTCAGGTTCTTAACGCTTTATTGTCCTCGTCCAATTTTGGATTGCAAGTCTATTACTGAGTCTCCTATAGTTCTGTGGCTCACATGCATAAGCACACAGACACAGGGACGGCTTCAGTAATATTAAGCCGACGACAAGCAGTTGAGAAGGGTCCTTGCTTAGAGTTCCACAGAAAGCAGTTTATTGGTACAACTTGTGAAGGTTTCTAGAGGCAAATGACTCTGAGTATGCAGCAGCTCAAGCTTGAGTACAGGGGTGTGGCTAGCACCAAGAGTCAACCGAGCTGAGCTGGGGTACATTACCATAATTGGACAAGGCATCCTGGGAGAGGCTTCTTTCCCTCACCATAACCTTAAGTCTTTGGCACCAGAGACTGTCTTACCAAGATCCCTCTCTGTCTCTTGTACCACTGGTCAATCGGCCACCACACAAGTCTGCTATATCTGCCATAACAATGATGGGAATAGTAGCAGTCAATGGAAGCTTTCCTGAAAATTTGTAGTTCTTGTCTGCTGGAATAAACAAGAACATTCGGGGATCAAGTAGCTAAACCACACTCCTAAAACATTACAGGAAAGGAAGAACCTCCATGATAACTGTACCTAATTAAGTACTTAAAGGATTTGCTTTTGTGGAGACAAGGTCAGTTTTAGAGACCACAATTAGGTGATGCAATGTCTTATTTTTCAGATGGATTCCATAAAAATGCTGTGTTTCTAGTGCTGTAGGCTCCTCAGCCAGCTCATTTCTTTGGAGTAATTAGTCCCAGTGTTTTCTTTTTTTTTTTTTGCCAGATTTCCAGTAACAGTTGTGGATTAAGCAGCATCTTATTTTAGTATTTTCCATGATAGTCTTTGTGCTTCTTTTTTTTTGTGTAAGTGTAATATGAGTAATGTGCTTGAGTGCTTTCTTTTAAACCGTAAACTTTGATACTCTGGAGCTGCTGCTTTGTTCTGATGATAATTATCTAGGAGAACAGTGCCTTTGTAGACAACTTCAGAGCTTTTCTTGGCACGAAAGAGCTCAAGCTAGAAGAGCTGCTCTTCCCTCAGGCACCTTAATTTCTAAGTTTTCCTATGTTTGTAGCATTAAAGCTACACAATGAAAATTTTTTCTTTGTTCTTTTCTTAAATTGAAGAAAAATCCTTTTATTACAATAGACTAGTAATTGCTTCAACTTCTAGGTAGGAACCAGTTTGGGTTCTTACATGTGATTGGCCTTTCTTGTTACCTAGATCTAAGAGAAAGGCTAAATGGTTTTTAGGCTTCCCTCTTCCTGGAACCTTTTGGATATTTTCATAGATGTGGTTTTGTGATTTGTTTAGTAACTAATTAAAAAAAAAAAGTCACTATTGCTTAATGTCCTCATTCTGGTTTGGCATCTGCAAATAGTGCCTGATTTGAAAGGCTGTCTTGCTTTCACTCAAGAGAAAATCAGCTTAAAGATAACATTGGTTTGTAGTCATCTTTCCCTTGGCTTCTTCCAGGATCTGCTTGCTGGTTCAGGAAGGCCCTGTGAGGATTTTTTTATAACAGTCTCCGGTCCAGATGCTGGATTCTTTATGAAGCAGCCAGAGAAATCTTTGTCCTGATCCAGCTGACTTACCCAGGAGATAGTGTTGATTTGATTTACTCTCTTATGTTGAGATCGCTTGTGGACAAGGTCCGCGAAGTCTCTGCTGCAGTTGGCTGAGTAGCAACGATAATATGCAATATTCTTCATTATTTCATTATTTTAAAAATAAGATCTCTTTCATAGTATCTGCTTAATAAAATTGGAACTTGATAGAATTTTTTTTTTTTATCAAATGAGAAGTTTAGGTATAAATTTTCCAAGTATCGGTCTATATACCTTGAAGTGTTCTTATGGTGATGCTACAGTTACTGATAATACATACATTTTTCTTGGAGCTTCTTTACAGACGTTGACTGTATTTTAGTGAGGTCATTTTCAGAAAAGACTTTCTGTAAAGTACACAACAGTTATTTTGTGGAGCTGGCATTTAATTTGTGCAGGTGGTTGCTGTTAAGGACATTTTAGTTGCATAGCAGTCACCTTTTCATGGTCTGCAGCACTGGGCTGGGTCAGGTTGTGCTCTGATAACTTGAGTGGACAAGGCTCACAGCCAATGACACCCGCCATGAAGAGTGTTTTGGGATTTGCCTACATTGATACTCCTCTGTGTCAGCACTAGTAGCTGCAATAACAGGTAATATTTATGTGGACAGTTCCATTAGGTCTTATGGCATTATTGCAAGGGTGAATGTGTGTAAGATATAATGGGATAAGTTGTGAATTGAATAGAGATTAGTCTTCGGTGCAGGATGGAGCTGAAGGAACTGGTTCGTTTTCCCAGTTCTGCATGATCATAACCGTGGCTTTAACCTTTATGCTGTAATATCTTGAGAAGTATTTATCAAGTTTGTGGGCTGTATAAAGGAAATTGCTATTTGCCTGTTGCTATTGTTCTTTTTGTGGTTATTACTGTGTACTTGATGTGTAGAATTTCTGGTGAAAAATGGAAAAACATTTCACCTTTTGAATGCTCATGCGGAAGGCTTTAAAGGGCTTGAAATACACACTGCAACTTAGTCCATTAAGTTAAAAAGTAGCTTTTCTAATGAAAAACAAATGTACAATAAAAAGTTTTTCATTTTCATGTAATACTGACTCCTAAATTCATAAACTTCAGAAATATTAATTCTTAAATGTAGTGGATAATATTTAACATGAAGTTCAACCAAAACACAGATGCACAGCATTCCCTATGCTGTTTTTTTTTCTGGACAGGCTGAATGAGGGTGCCTTGTTTTATTTGACATCTGCCCATGTCTGAGTGAATCTAATTTGTACAATAGTAAAAGGTACTTGAGCTGTGCCCTTGGTAGTCAGTAGATCCAGGTGTGTGTGTGACAAGTTGGACACTGAAGGGACATGCTGTATCTAAGCTATTCAGTTTCCTCATGAATGGACTAATTAATATGTTCTGTTGGCCTTTCCTCTCTGTAACCATATAAAGCTTTATGCTCTTAAAATAATTGACAGTCAGCAGCTGGTTTCATATCAGGATTTTTTTCATTTGGTAGTGACGAGAAGCTGGGATCCAAATGTCATGGTCCTGTTGTCTTTGTGGAGACTATACAGGTTTTTCTTTCACTTTCCTGGATTTCTTACGTACAGCTTTTTTCTTACATGCAATGCTTATCTAATCAAAATTTTGTCAGCAGAGTTTATTTCATCACTATGGATTTGTTAAGTGTAGGTGATAATGAATGAGCTTTAATATGCTGAAGTTGTAGCCACATGTGACTTATATGAGGGAAAGGCTTTATGAGGGTTGGAGAGTGCAGATGAAATGCAAGTCCTTTACAGAATACTGAAGAGATGGGAAATCTGTAAGTTCACAAACATTTTAAGAACACTTCTAAATAAATTGATTAGATGCTTTTGGGCCAGCCAATAAGCTTCATAATAATTTGATTAATTTCACCATAGATATGTGAATTTAAATTTGGTTCATTATGCAAATCCAGGCAGGAAAAAGTTGATCATCTGACTTAAAATTTGGAAGAATATTTCATTGAAGACAGTGTTTTAATACACATACCTCAGCATTGTAAAAATTCTGCTTTCTGCTACTTTATGTTCAGTGCAGTGGTTTAAGGCTGTCCTTGCACAGAGCCCTGACCTGAGGTAATCTGCTGCATGTAGAAATGGGGGAGTTTCAGGTCCCTGCCCCGTTTGAGGTGAGGTGTTGGTGGGCAGAGCTTCTGTCCCTGCTCTGTGTGAGGCTGCAGCAGGCTAAGCTGTTCACTTAGACACAGGGTCGAGGATGGAAGCAGTGTCACCTTCTAGGTCATTAATATGGACAGAAAAGCTCATTTGGAGCAGATAAACTTTGGAAGTGATGTACAAAGAGAGGAGGGACCTCAGATGACTTGTGGCAGACGCAAGCTAGTGCATTGAAGTTTCTGTAAAAGTGTGCTGCAGATATGTATTGTCCTACATCTCCCTTAATGTATTAACAGACAGGTCTGCTTCTCAACTTAAGTTACATAAATCTTTATGTAGAATGCCACCCTGTTTGCTTTGAAATTTTACAATGACTGGTATTGTCAGACTTGTCCATCTTGGAGTTCAATTTAGGAATTGGCCCCTAAACTGCCAAGACAGGGATTGAGCCAAGATGCCAGTGTACTTAGGCAGTGAAATAATCCTGTTTAGCTTGGAAGCATAGAAGCACAGTTGTGTTCCTGCAAATGTTATGCAGGGGTTGAAATTGCTGAATGGTTTTGAGATTATAGATTAGATTTCATTAAGGACTGTAGAAGGATTTTCCTTTCTCCAAGTAACAGCACAAGAGGTTTATTTTGCTGTGGTACAATGTCTTAATAGAGGTTGCAGTGGCTATGCAGTGAAGCAGTTTATATTCTGATTTGGTACAGGTGTCCTTCTGAGCTGTTTTGGGAAGTGTTTTAGGATGATGAAGGGAAAACGATAGATCTTTTGGAGCTTTACACTCTACACATTGGTACTGTGTCCTTTGCTGGGTTGCCTCCTGCTTGCTAGGGTGTGTTTTTCACAAGCCAGGTGTTTATGCTGCTTTAACAGTGGTCTGTGTGCTGTACAAGCTGATTTTGCAGTAGAATGGTTTACATAAAACAAGAATTACTTGCACTGATTTAAAATATGGATTTGTATTACGGAGTTCATTGTAGTGAATCCTGTTCTATTGGTCTCACTTCCTTTTTAGTGTACGTGGCTTACCTGAAATTCACTGCTTGTAAATGGCATTTCAGGAAGTCTGAACTGATCCAGCGCATGCCTACTATGTCTACAGCTGAATTTTGATGCACTCCTTAGTGCAACATGAAGTGTGGGGGGTTGTTTTTTTTTTTTTTATTAACAAAACTTCCTTAAAATTTAGTCTTTGGACAGTTTTGCACAACTTACTAAAAATTGCTTTCACTTCAAGGAGCCAAACTGAATAGTTTTGTTGTTGATTTTTATTTTTTTCTTTTTGTAATAAGGAACGGTTTCATAGTCTTTTCAGTTAAAGAGAAAAATCCATGGAAAATACTTTTTAAAATGTTGTCTGATTCCCACTTTAATCCTTGCTTCTAAGCAGCCCTGACTCAACAGATGTTGCATGTGGGTATTTGCAGCTGATGGAAAGGCCTGAGTCTCTGCTGTTACTGTGCTAGCAGAGTGCTCTGCAATCAGCTTGCACCCCTTGTCATGGTTTTGGTGGCTTTTGATCAGAGATTACCAAGTTTTTGTACTGGGATTACAAGGGGCAAAGTGTTACCTTAACAATTGCTGCTTAATTGTACTTATAATGCTGTGCCTGTGCTGTGCTAGCCTGGAGCTCCCAATTCTTACTGTAAGAGCTTGTGGATTGTCTGGGGATTTGTGGAAAATCAACTTGAGTGCCTAAGAAGTGATAGTTGCCATATATCATCACTCTGACTGCTGAGTGCCATGTGCCATTGCCAGCTTGGTGTTGTTCTGAAGAAGAAATTATTATTGCTTCTTTTCTGGCACCTTTGTGCGTTAGGGGTCCCATGGAAGAGAACACAGAAGTGTTTGTTGGATGCTTTGCCAAAGGTTGATCTAATTGAGGGCAAAAAGTGTTGCAAAACCAGCAAAGCTGAGCCCTGAAGGGCATTGAAAGCAGCTTTTCATGCTGGATGTGGTGAGAGAAACCGGAGTATTGGATGGATGTGCTGTAGTAAGTTAATATGGCTGAAGAGACAAGGCAGGAAATCAGTTGAGTAGTTTCAAAGATTAAGAAATGTGGGGCTTGTCGGAAGCCAGAACAATTTAATTTTGTGAAAGATGGGCTTTACCTGACTAGATAACAAGGCAGAAAAGGCTGCATCTTGAAGATGATGTAGAAAAAGTTTTGGAAAAAGTTGTTGTCTATTTGCCAGTAACTCTTTATACCTGCAGCGTACACTTCCAGAGGATGGCTTTTTCCCAGTTTATCCTAATTGATGACATAAATTGATAAAAGTAATTTAGCAGTGTAAATGCATTTGTTTAAGGCCATTGCTGGTCTGAATGTGTAAGTTTTTTAGAGAAACAGCACCCTTCATGTTTCCTATGTCTTCACTTTCATGCCAAGGGACAGGATCCTACAAACAAAACACTCTTTCTTTATTGCTCCCAGCAAACAAATTACCAGTCAGGCAAAACTGCATGTCCCTAGTGATGTACTGCTGCAGGCAAGATAAAAAGCATAAATGTAGATCTTTCCAAAACTTGAGGTAGCATGTGGATAGAAGAGATGAGATTATTTTGATGTAAATATTGTCACTTTCACCCAAGGCTTTATAAAATTAAAATGTCTGAAAACCTAGTTCAACTTTTGAATTTAATTTTAATTCTTGATGCTTTGTTGGCACAGAGAACAACTAGTAAAGTTTGGTGATTTTTTTTTTTTCCTTTTTTTATAATGCAGAATATTTTCATTGTGTGGAATGCTTTGTGGTGACAAAAACAACTTAATATTGATTTTCATTGGAAAGTAATTTGGTTCTTAACACGTTTTCAAGAGAGATTTTTGATGAAAAAATGAGGTAAGTGTATCCTTGTGAAGGGAGCAAGTCCCATCTTCTCTACAAGTACATTTTAGATATTGGAAACTTGTGTTTAGATGTGATTCTATGTTTTAGAATGTCTCATCTGCTTTGTGGCTTTCTGTGATTTAGGATTTTTTGAAACCACAAGACTTAATTTCTTATAGGAAACAGGAGATGGACTCCATAGATCTACAGCAGTCATTTAATGCAGACTTGATTACCTTAACCTGACAGAACTTCCAGCAACCTTATTTCAGTGTCTTTTCTTGAAATTAGATCCTCACTTAAAACATAATTGTTCTTTTATAACATGAACATGGAAGCTATAACATTGTTTATATTATCTTGTGCTGTACTTTGCACACCCGTAATGGTAGTTTGGCTGATGTGGTTAATTTATGTTGGAGTGACTGGGTCCATTCTTTCAAAAAAACGAGAAAAATAATTATTTTTGTAGTGCAGGATGTTTCTGTAGGAAATTTTTGAGCTCCATGCTCAAATATCTTGATTAGTTTTCATGGATTTTGCAGTTGAATAGGGACATCATACTTAAATGGAAAGGAAAAGGTAAGATTAGGGGTCTTAAGTTTACGATGAAATGTGCTGCTGGTACAAAGATTTCTGACACTGCTTTGTAAAGGAACTTTACATCCTGACATCCTGTCAGGAATGATAGTTTTGATTTGGTGTTTGTCTGAGAAAGTGACGGGGATCCATCATGTGCTTTTCTTCACCGCTGTACAAAATGTAACAGCCTGGCTATGCGTGTTTCAGTATATTGGTAGGATTTCTTTTCCTTTTAGGTGAGTGAAAATATTACTGCAGCAAAAGGCATCGTTCATGACTAGGATTTTCTGCCATTTAAGGCTTCCACTTTTTTCGTTTGGATTGCTAATGGCATTTTAGACCTTTCATTTAACTAGATTAATATAACCATTTTGAGCATTCATCTTAAGAATAAATGCTTGATTATTTCTGTTCCAACACATGTGTTGACATTAAGCAACCCTCTTTTAGCAAATTTAGACTGAAGAAATCTTATTAGTTTCTGTAGTTTCATTCACTGATTTTGTGTACTTTTGTCTCAGTCTAAACAGGTAATTAATGGGAAAACAGTTTAAATTATTGAAGTTATGTCTTGGCAGTAGCTAAATCAGTCTTGAAGAATGACCAAACTCATCAGTATGCTGCTCTCTGCTTCTGGGGGGATTTTTCCTTACATATTTGATTAGAAGCAACAGATTTTCTGCCTTTTTTTTTTTTTTTAATTTTTTTTGAACAGGCACACAAGTACCTTTTGTCTGCTGGATGCATTTATGGTGATTTGAGCATATTTAGTCTCAGGTTTCACTTTTCAGACTTGCATACTGCTGTCACTCTGAGTGCACACAACCTCTTAGTAGTGTTTTGGTCAGTCACATTTCTGCTTAGTGTGAAAAATGGCTCTTTAATGAATAATGCTGTGAAACTTTGAAGAAAAAAAGTTATAAAAGCTTTCCTTAGAGCAGAGTTCTTATTTATGTGTTCTCTCCATCTCTGAAAGCTTCCAGTCTCTAGTAATCCAAACCAGTACCTATTCAGTCCTATTTCCTTCAAGTTACTCTTTTGTACTTCATTTTATTTAGCAGTCATCTCTGTGTTCTTAGCAGTGATGTTACAAATATTTTCAGTCCTCACTAGGTTCATAATTTTGTCCTTTGTTCACAGGCATGTGCACTTGAATAATTTAGAAGTCCATTGCCATGTGAAGCCTTTTGAATATATTAATGTAGGAGTTAAAATTAGAAGATCAAGAACTAGAAAAAAGTTCCGTGAATTTTTTCTTTTAAGGAGATGATAAATTTCTTACCTTATTTATTGGATGCTTGTTTTTGTTACATCTGGTCTCAGTATGGTGTGTTTGACAGTGTTTATGCTTGTTAAGGGGGAAAAGGGTTCTTAATTTCAGTGGAAGGATTAACCTCTTCAGTAAAAAGTTTTTGTTCAGTAAATGCTTTTAGCTCTCCAAATTACCTTTTTTTTAACTGACCACTAAAATGACCTAAGCATTAGTAGAGTCAATATAGCTTTAGTGTTGACTTGCATTAAAAGAAAATATCTGTAATTTTTTTCAGTTGCCTAGGTAAAAGAAATGTTTTCTTTGTGATGGAATATATGATAAAAAAGCAAAAGTTCCTCTTCTGTGACTAGAAATTAATATGCAGGCTTAATGAATGTATTGAAGCATGACACAGGTATACTCCTGTCAATTCTTTTTTTTTCATTAAGAAAGAACAGTGGTTCAAAGCAGAAACATTCTCTTGCATATTTAAAAGCAGGGTTTTGGTTTGGGTATGTTTCTGGGTTAACTGCAGTTCAGTTTCCTCTAGACATGGCTGTGGGTTCTGCCATCTGTCCAAGTGCAGCTTTAGTGTGTGGTTTGTAAACCAGTGCCTTTTGCACATGAATTGTTTGCAACTTGGACTTCATGTGGGAAGCAAAGAGGTGTGGATCTAAAATAGGTCATATTTTATTCTAAGAAGGTCAATTGCTACTTTTAATGGGATAGGTGAGCTTGCAATCTTCACTGGCTGCTTGGAAGGTCTGGCTGGCTTGTAGGATGTTCAATATACTGTCAGCAGGCTTTTTCTGAAAATCTCTTTGGAAAATTCTCCATCTGATGACACCTTGTTAGCAGTGTAGTGTAATCTCATGCTGATTGTCACTTTCCCTTTTGTTTCCTATCTCTGTCTTCTGTCACTTGGGTGGATCTCTACTGGTTCTAGTTGTTCTCCTGATGAGTGGTGGTTGTAGGGTTATGAGTAGTTGTTTCCCTGCTCTGTTTGCTGTTTATTTGAATGCATCAAGTTAAAAAGAAGGGCTTTAACCAAAGCAACTTCATGCTTATGGGTAAGATGCTTTGAAGTCCTAAATCTAAAATAATTTACTCACATAGTGGGTGCAGCTTTGTCCCTTTGAGAGAGTATGGTATTTGTTTGTCTGCATGTAATTTATCCATTGTGATCCTATATTTAAACCGTGTGTATCACTTCTGGGTACAAACTGGCATAGCTCTTATATTGACAATGTACAAAACATTACAAAATAACCTGTTTTTTCAAAAATGAATCATTTTAATATGCAGTTTTATCTGCCTTAGCTAGCAGCTGATCATTTAAATGAACACTTTTGAAATAAAAGTTGTAATCTTGAAAAACAGCAATGCTGTCTAAATTGCTTACTCCCAGAAAATTCTTTTGGTGCTGAAGTTTAGCTCTAATCAATGTCCCTCCATTTAGTCAAAATGGAAGAATTGCATTATCTGCTATTCATAAAGGGAAGGGAAAAGAATAAATACAACTTTTCTTTGGGTGTGTCTGACCTGTTTTATTTAATTTTGCTGTTAACAGAAGAAGTGACCTAATTTTGAAAAGAAAAATGTCCCTTTCTTCATGGTTACCAAATAGTTTGGTACTTTCTATACTTAAAACAAATGAAAGAAACTGCACCCCACCCCAAAAAACCTGATGGATATGTATATTTCTGCCTTATTTGAACAGAAGACCCCCCCCACACCTGAACACAAAACCACCCTTGCATTATAAAACTCAACCAATCAAACCTCCTACTTTTTTTTAATGCTAGAGGTGTTCTGCCTGTGTATGTTCATGTGTGCAGCTTGGTAATACATTTCCCATTATTCCATTGTCATTGGACATCTGGGATGTCTCTGATTCATGTTGTAGTTCACTTGGATGCAAAATTGGTCATATCTTGGAAAATAATCTCACAGTGGTGGAGACTGTGCTGGAAAAACAGGATACAAAGTCTTGCTTGTGTTCACTGTATGGAGAGATCAGTTTTGCATCTGAAACTGATCTGTTTTAATGAGCTGCACTTTAAGCTTACTAATGTTCTTAAGGACATCTTGTAATAATGAGAAGTGTTGGGTTATATTTACATTAATGTCCTGTTCTGGAGAATGAAAGTTGAAGCAACTATTAAGTTTTCATGTGATCTTCAGAGGTATTATACAGGTATCCTGCAGGACCAGCGAAAGCCGTTCAGGGAAACAGCTCAGTTTTTCAAACAGTGTGTTCTACAGCCTGGTGACTTCCAATCCCATAAATAGACACACACTGAAATCTGAAATCCAGCATCAGTATGATTCCTGCAGATAATAGCAAATTTAATAACTGAAGGCAACAGTGCACTGTTAAAATGTCAATGTCTGTCACGGAAAACCTTCAGCTATAACTACTGCTGTTCTGCCGTGTCACATTATTATGTGTATATTTATGCCTGACCTTCCTATGGCATTGCTGAAATTTGAGCATCTTGCTAATCTCCTTCCATTTTCCCAAGCTATGTTATCGCATCCAGCTCCATCGTGTTGGATTCCAAATGTTTTCAGCCTGCAACTACTCTGTTCCAAATTCCTGAATTCCGCTTTAATTCTTCTGCTCCAGCTCACCTGTTACAGGGTGGTTGAATCCAAGCTGACAGCCGGGTATGTGGAGGTGGATCAACCAAGGATCTGGGAGGAAATTTAATTTGAAGTGAATGTGTTAAATCTTCAGATGGTCTCATTTTGCTTCTGTTGTCCCAAAGAGCACAGAGGTCATGTATCAACAAGTCAGCAAGACCCTCAGAAGCCCAGCTGGACAAGGAGCAAAGCCATGTTTGGTGTTGCTTAAATTGATGTGACTTGAGTGAGTCAGAGCAATGTGGGAGTGAAGCGGAACATGAGAGCTGAAGCAGAGGAGTTTGCAGGCTTTGTAAAGCTGCTCTCTCCTGGCTGGAGCAGCATCTTTGCCTGTTGTCTGGGCTCCTCTTTGCTCTCACAGCCAGGTTTTCTCCTCTCTTGTTCTGTCTCCCGGTAATTAGAGTGGCAGTGTGACACTGTTCAGTTCTGTTTTCAGATAATTAGAGCTCGGCCCATACAGCAAAGTGTATGGTTGTCTGTGTTGGGTTTTGCTCAGGGCGTTTGCCAGGACATCACTGGTCTGTCATTGGGAACCGGAAATCCTTTTCATTGCTGCTCTGCAGTGGGGTGTGGCAAAGACTTTGGCTGACGAGGAGTAATTATGTGATGCTGCTGGCTTGGTGTGCAGTTGGAGCAGCCATCCCTCTGCTGTATATGCTTCAGGAGTAATGAGCAGTGATGCTGGAGAACAGGAATGGCCTTCTTCTCCAGCCAGTTAACTGGGTTAGAAGACTGTTACAGAACTCAGGAGCAAAGGGAGGGAGGAGGGTAAATGAATTGAATCACATTGCTGGAATTTGCTGTGAAAAAGAATTTGTGCGTTCAACACCAGAAAGCTAAGACTCAATAATTTTAGTTAATTTTACTTCTGCTCTTTGGATTCTGTAGGCTTTCATCAGATTAGAGTACTGAAGTAAAAGCTTAGTCACATTGTGCCTTGTTCTAGAGTGTTGATAAAAAACAATTATAAATAGGCTGCTTATCTACAGATACTGTATTTACTGATTTTACACCCAGATGCCTGATATAATGAGTGAAAATCCTGAAAAACTTCTTAGCTATTTATCGAATGTAATTATTTAAAATACTTGGTAGTCTTCAAATAGGTCTTTTCCTTTTAATAAATCAGTCTTTGATTAGTGCCATCTGCACAGCCCCCTGTCACCCAACAAAAAAATAAATCCCTGAATGGACATTAAGTTCAAGATCCAGCGAAATTTTGTCATGTTTTAGAAATTTCTCCCCAGCAGCTGCTTTTTGGACAACAAGGTGTTGGTATTTTGCTTATGTTTCTACTTTAGTGAAAGACTCAAACAGAAGAAGGTATGTTTGTGCATGTTGCTTGATTCAGGACATGAGCCAGAACATAAGTTCACAGAAATTTGATAAGAAGCACTAAAGAAAGAACGGTCTTCTGTAACAGTGTTTATGTAAAACTCCTGGGTTCATAGTTGCTGTAACTGTTGGTTTCCCTGCAGGGGAGATGCAGGGAAATGTCAGTGTTTACAGAAACTCTTGTGGCAAATGTTCGTCTTACCTTAAGCTACTAACTGCATTTTGCTTTGAGTTCAGTACTGACCCTACTGAATAAATATCTGGTTTACTGCTTGCCTTCCTCCCTTCCTGATCTGACCTCTGTATCCTGTGCTTTTGGAGTACTGTATGTTTGTCTCAGCAGAGGTTTACCACCTGTCCCCAGAATCAGTCTTGCCTTCTTTTCATGTTTTCAGTATATGCTGTTCAGAGGCCTCCAAAGCTTCAGCTTTCAAGAATTTTAGTGTCATGAAAGTACTGAGTTCCTTTGAGACTGCCTTTTGAATCTCTAGACACCAACACTGCTTTCAGTATAAGGTTTGAAATTTAGAATCAGTGTTCCAAGTGAGTGAAGAAATGCTTTGGTAAATTGCAGAAATCTACTCGTTTCCAGTTCTAAATGTCTGTAGATACATGAGGACGCAGGAGCAGCTCAGGCATGACTGATGTTAGTGCATGGCTTTTTTCTAGAATTATTTTAACAGTTGGTTATGTGGGATTATGGTATTGCATTTTCCTGGCAACACTTCATGCAATATGCAGCAAGACTTTGTTCAGGTGGTTGCAGTGACATTCTGCCTGGTCTGAGTTACTCTCATGATTCTCCTGAAGTATTATTGTGCAACTTTGCTGTTGTATTAGTTATTTCAGAGGTTCTTGTAAAATCTTTCAGGCAAATATAATACTGTTTGCAGCATGATTTATGGTGTTGCTTGTGATGAAAATCATGGTTTGTATTTCTCGTGGTGTGTGTATAGTCTCCTGCATATTATCATTCTGTCTTGTGGGGGCAAAATTGTAATTTCAGCATCTCCAGAAAGTGAAACTGCTGAACTTCAGAATGAGTAAAATATACTGTTATTGGAAGAACGCATCAAAGCAAAGCTTTGCTTAATGTAAGTTTTGCTTTGTTTAGAGATCCAGAAAATTGTTATACCATGGGACACATACTGCAGAGAGCTGAGTAAACATGGCTGAAAGAATATGCAGAAGTTTGTGGGAAGATGTGATGAGCAAGTGGGCATGCAAATAGGTGTCCTTGTATTTCAGCTGTCTTATGTTGTTTCTGCTGTTTGTACATTAATGCCTGAGCATGGTCTTGGGTTTGTCTGATTCTTACACCAAACTTCCAAATTCTGTTTTAAATTCATATAGTTAAACTTTGTAGTTCAAAATTACAGTGGAACATTATAGTCAGAAATACCTACTTCTGTGTCAGAGATTGTCTAAGATTGGAGAATCACTAGATGTTTGTCTCGGGAGTGATTGTGAAGCATCAGTTGACACACTTTGGAGTCAGTTATCCACTTAATTTGTAAATGTTACTTCATACCTAATTCTATGTCTTCTTTCTTCCTTCACTGAAGCTTTTTCTGCTTCAGAAACTGTTGGTGGAAATTTGACATCTGGAAAAAGTTTTATATTGAAGGCATAGGTTGGAAATGATGAAAAATTTCTTGAAGTCATAGCTTAAATTCATCTTCCTTTGTGTTTTTATCAGTACAGAGTTAATTGCATAGATCCAGGTATAACACAGGAGGAAGGGGGTTTATAGTTGTTTTTACATTACCATGCATGTGTCCCACTACAGCGTCAAGGATGCTTTGGGTAGTGGGAGGTGAGGTGGAGAAGTTTGATTGCTGGCCTTGTATGTGAATGCGGAAGTCACCTACAGAGCACTGGGTACAAGCCACTTCTGTTTTAAACTGTTTTTCTCACTTTGCTTCAGTGAATCTGTTTTGTAATAAATGGTTATTGAAAAACTGCTGGTGGGATAGCTGCAGCATGTTATGTGAAGACATTTCTACTGTTTCGTTTTTTATCCACCAAACCTCTGCTAGTATTAGTTTCATGCAAAGCTTTCTCTTTATTGTGTTGGAGAGCTGGTGAATAAGCACCCGACATTTACCGTGCTTTTTGTGATGCTATATACTCTCAGTGTATTTCTTCTTCCCTCTCTGCACCCCATGCTGTTAAGTCCAATATAACAGTTGATTCTTGTACAGAAGCCATTCCTTAAGTTTTCTCAGCCTTTTCACTCTCTGACTTTCCCAGTTCTTTGCTGTAGCTGGTGAGATGGGGCAAAGGGTAGAATAGCTCATGTCTCACACCAGGTAAGGTGTGGGAAGGATACTGTGTTTGTCAGTAGGTGTCATAGAATATCCTGAGTTGGAAGTGACCCCTAAGGATCATCAGATCCATCTCCTGGGTAGTACAGGCTTAGGAACGTTGAGGCTGGGCACAAACTAGTCCAAGCTAGCTAGTCTTAGCTGTGATGTTGCACAGATCAACCAAAGCTTAAAAAATGCAGTATTTTTCATTGGTTTCGTAGATGAAGTGAGTTTTCTGTTTGTACTGTTTTGGGTTTTTTTTCCATTTAAAATGGGAATGTATTAAAATATTTGTCTTGTCGAGTAGTTCTTGTGAATACCAGAAGGTGGCATAACTGTTTTCCTAAAAGCAAGAAATTCCAAAATGCAAGGAATGTGCATGATTCTACTACTCTTGATTTTAAAGCTATTGGTGAAATTTTGATCTAAGGGAAGTTGGATCAACTTAGATGTTAGCATTTAAAAGAATTGTTTAAAGGTATACCCATCTGCCTTTTTTTTTTTTTTTTTTTTTTTTTTTTTAATGTGAAATCCTTTTGTGCTGGTTTTTATAGGTAAAGTTTTTGAAGCTGGAAGTAGTTTACCTGAAAATGCAGCAGGAGGGAAGAAAGAGATCATCCAGTATGTGTGCAGTGAAATTCTTTCCTGAGGTGTTTTACAGAATCCCAGTTTCCCATGAACACGTTGTTTAAATAGCTTACTTTATCAATTTGCAAAATGAGACCAATTCCTGTTTACTATAAGCTCTTTAGCAAGTGCTATAAAAGAGTACATTATTAGTATGGTAACATATAAATGATAGTTTTGTGTGGTAGCACCTCCAACCACAGGCAGATTCTTAGGCATACTAACATTAAGTGTTAGAAACAGTAAGTATTGGTAAGAGTGTGCAAAGAAGACCAATGAGCCTTTTAATGACAATCTATTTTCAGGTAATATGTATCTTGTTTTAATTGGAAGCTTAGTCTTTGTGCAGTGTTACCCTGCCTTTATTGACAAGCTGATGTAAGAAAGTATTAGATACCATCTCATTTGATGCTTTTCTTATTAGTCTGTCTCTCAGGCAATCATCTCCACTATGGTGTTGATCAAAAAGTAGTTACATACACTTTATTGGAGGTATTGTTTCCATTCAATGTTGTAGGGGGACTCACTCCTAGAGCAAGTGCACTGGGCATGATGGGCAAGGTTTTGGCAGTGGGGTGTCAGTGCAGGGGTGCCCTGTGCCAGACACAGCTGGGGTTGATTTTGCGTTAGCCCCCCTTTTTGTTAGAATACTTACGTTAATTGGTGTAGGACAACCCTGAAACTTCTGAAGGAATGAGATACATGGGATTTTTTCTCCTTCCTTCAGCTCCCTCTGGCAGACAAAGTCCCAAATTACACCTGCTTTACTTACAATTATTTCAGAGAAGGGCTTGTCCCAGCTCAAAGTTAGCACAGTTGCTTGGTGTTCTCTATGTATGCTTCGAAAAGATATTTTCAGCTGTAGAAAAGTACGTTACTGCAGCTGCAGAAGGTGCTGAAATACAGATATTTCTTGATTTAGCTGACTCTTGCACTGTGACTTTGTGCATCACAGCTGTGCAATGCTATTTCACCCCAAGGACCTCTACACCACACACATCTATCATTTTTTTTTTCTCTAATGTGGTCTCTCTGGAGTCTGCTGTGATTCACTAGAGCAGCACAGATGAGAACGATGTGACTGTTTTGCATAGGAGCCTAGAGTTATTTGCAGAATTTAGAATGTTTTTTTCCTGACCAAATGAGGTGGGTGGAAGGAAGTGGTGCAGCTGTGCTGGTGGTGGCTGTCACTGGGCTGAGCCTCCCACCCATCTCTCTGCAGTCTTCTCCTCCTCTGAGCTTCATTGATTTATTTTCAGTTCTGTGTTTCTGAAGGGGAGTTTGCCAGGTGAAGGGATGTGGCCATGTGCAACACTATAAAGATGTAGAAAACTGTCAGGAGTTGTGTGGAGTGCTGGTAAAATGACCTGTAGAAGCTGCTACATGGACATTGGTGAAAGCACTGAACTTCGCTTCTGAATAGGAGTCAGATGTCTGAAGTTTTATGAAATAAAGGTTTATAATCAGGAGACTTTAAACTATTTGATTTAAATAGTTCATAGTTTTTAAAAATGCAAGTAAGATTGCCATTCTTCCATGGGTCTTTCTAAAATCAGGTTGTACTTTTCTTGCTATGTACAATTATTTTATGCAAAGCAGCATGTCCTCTTTTGATCCTAAATTATCCAGATTGTCACTAAATAGGTAATTGCAGAGTTCTTCCAATCTGCTAAGTGAATATCTTAAAACTTTAAATCTGCTTTTGGAAATGAATTAGTACCTTGTATATTTGCCCACCACAACAAATCTGAAATTAATAACTGGCATATTTCAAAACTTTGGCTAGGAAATGTGGAATTTTCTTGAAATTTATGTTCTCAGAGCTGCTAAAGATGAAAGCAGTTTGTAACTTTCTGTCCATAATTTAATTATTAAACAGGACTTTTGACATTTAGTGATTTAAAAGTAAAATACAGCATATTTCAGAGAAATTGAACTTGTTTTTGTGATAGTATTTTTTTGTCTTCTGGAAAAATCTAAATGTGAGCAAGGCATGCATTTGGAAAGTTTCATGTGTTTTTTAGGTGTTGATGACCGCTCAGATTGGGCTAATTCTATGGCATGAACACACTCATTGATTGTACACCCTCCCTACACCCCATTCAGCTCAATGTGAAAGGCTGTGGCCTTGGGTCCTTCGTATAACAGCACTCAACAGCGGGAACTTGCAGAAAACCTCTTTTTGCCATAAGGTGATTAGATATTTTCTGAAGAGGTAGTATCCAGCTCTGCTGAAATCTTGCAATTAAAGCTGTTCCACACATTTAGGACTGCAGGGGTGGTTGCAGGTATCCTTGAGGTGTGCATGATCATTGAGCTGCAAACACACATCTTCAAAGTGTCTTTGCTCATGGCTGCCTTCCAAGTGAAAGAACCAGTGAAAACGATCCATTTTTGTCAGTTGTCACTGTTGCTGTTGTGTAGGGAAGTGCCTCAAAACAAGAGACCTGGTTACTTGATTTTACTTTCCTTTTGGGAGCAGGTAGTGTGGAGGTTATCACTGGCTTGGTTTGCTGAGGAAGGGAGGATCCTGAGCAAATGAACCAGGGAGTTACCCCATGTTGTCTTTTGGGAAGGAGTCTTTGGACTACACCTACTTTTGTCAAATGGGATGAGTTGATTCCTGATTGCCACTGGCTCTTGAGGAGTGTGGGGGGATCAAGAAATCTAAAGTTTAGTACAAGACTCTCTTTTCCCCTGCACTGCCTGTTCAGCTGTTCTAGCTTTGGTACTAATTCTACCTGTTCTGATGGCATTTATTTGAAATGATCTGTGGTCTTGAAACTCCTTTTCTAGTGTAGAGAAATTACACTTCTTTTCTCTCACTGAATGTGAGAAATTAACACTAGGGATAAACAATTGACATTAGTGACAAATTTGAAATTGAACTTTTTGCTGCTTAAGACTTTCACATGTCCCTGTGTGAAGGCAAGCTGAACTTTAAGGTCAAATTGCTATTTCATAAAAATTTATATTTAATATTCTTCAGAGTGTCTGATAGCAGGTAATTAAATTGGTTGCATCTAGGTGTCTCTTTTGTGACTCCTTGAAGGAATCCGGCTAGCTGCAGTGCAGTGGCCATGGGCAGCAAGGTGCAGCACCTTCAGGTCTCCTTGGGAGATGCATTCCTGCAGTTTTTATGGCTCCCAGGTTGCACACAGTGATTTTTGACAACCTGGACTTGAAGCATCATCATCTTGAAACCTTTTCAATCTCATTTTCTGTCAGTCTTTGGAGGGATTCTGGCCTTTGGATAAAGGTGTCAGGAGTGCCCACAGTGGAGATTTTGTGGATTGGAGACATCAGAAGTGACAATGCAGTAGGAATTCCTGTGTTCAGGAAAAGTTTGTATTTTTGGCTTTTAATGAAACTGAGTCATTACAGAAGCACACAAGAGTAGTGATCAAGGGCTTCGTTCTTGCCTTCCCACACCTGCTCTTCTGCTCTTTTCATCAGGGGTACTTTCTGTAGGTGTGCAAGACCACAAAAACACACTTCAGTGGATAAAGATAGTAAGATTTTGAGAATGAAGAGGACTAACAGATTCCATGTAAGTAATGCAAGAATGAAAGAAAAGCCTGCAAACTTTGATTTTAAGAATAGTTCCAAAAAACTTTACCCAACACATGACTCCTGTAGTTTGCAGTTTGCTGTCTGTGGTGCAGGAAATACTGAAATTGTTCATGGCTAGTGCTTAGTCCTGGCTTCTGTTCCATTACTAAATTGTTTAATATATTTGCATGATTTGAGTCTGATGCGTAAATGTGTTTAGGCGTTTAGACTTTACTAAAATAAATTGAACAGCCAACAGACTATAACAGCTGTGGAGAAGTTGTTTAGAAATAAATACTTTATAGTTCAGTTTGACCTAATAAAAATAACTGTTGCTTCAGACAATTATCTTCAGCAGGGTCAGTCTGGCTGCTGTAACTGTGCATTCATGTTTCTGTGTTGATTTTTTAAATATAATCACCTGGGGAAGATGAGCCAAGTTCTCTGAATAAATTGGTGCTAATTCAAAAGCATCGCTTCTTAGTGGTGTGTTGTCAGTAGAGTACATGGGCTTAGATCAAAAATTGGAAACCTTCATTAGCTCACTTTGGTTTTACCTCCTAAGTGTTTTAAGGCCTTACTTTACCTAATAACTTTTATGTAACAGTAATTTACCCAAGCTGATTTTTTAAAATATTATAACCTGTAGCTTGTAATTAACAGTGCATAGTGACAAATCTTACCTCAATTTTAGAAAAATCTCTCTTCAAGAATACACACAAGAAAATGCAAGTCATCTGTAAGTGGCATAAAATAAAACCCACTTTCATGGTAAGAAACACACACTTCAGAATAGATTGGAAATATTTCTGAGACTGTGTGTAGTTACCAAATATACCTGAGACAGGCTTTAATATTTTAATATATTAATGCTTCCAGATATTAAAACTGTGAATACTGCAGGGACTAAGTTTGTTCATTGCTTGTCTCCCTTTTCCTGCAAGTTTTTGGGAACCTGACTTAAGATTTAAGCAAAATTATTTTACTTAAATGTAAAACTTTAAAACTTTAAAGGTTTTAAAAATAGTTGATTGTGACCTTATAGGAAATGGCCTGAGTTTTTTTGAATGTTTGCTGTTGCTGAATAATTTCAGAAGTTTCAAACTTTTTTTCAAATTTTTTTTTTTTTTCAGTTATGAGTGATGCAAAGACCAGGGTTATGGACATTTGAAGAATATGTGAAATGGAGAAACTAATTTCTCAACATGATTCCTTCTCAGCCTCTTTGGTTTGTTGAAGAACATGTACTTACTTTGGTAGCCTCAAAATCATGTGAGAATTTGAACCTCTCCTATCTGAGGTGTCTGGAAGGGAAGGGGAAGTGGCTGCATCAGATGCAGGGTAAATGTGTATTTGTCAAATATATATAAAAATAATGTATGTCTATATATTGTGTGTGTGTATGTGTGTGTATATATATATACACATGCTATATACATGCTATATATATATCTCAGGTCTGTAAAATTATTATACATAAATATACATATGCCTACTATACATATATATAGTAGGCATATGTATATTTATGTATAATAATTTTCACTGAAATGATGCATCCTAAAATGTTACTGCAGCAATTTCCTCATTTATACAGGAAAAAATGCTGAGTGAGTGGATAGAAAACTGTAGCAGTTCTTGTTGAATGCATAGCACATGCCCTGACTGCTTAACTTAATATTTAAAGATTTGGGGATTTTTTTCCCCATTTGAGAAATGGCCCCACATATTGCTATAGAGACCGGAACCTGCAACTGTTTACAGCATTTTGACAGCAGGAGGGGTTGGCTTCAAACCTGGTTTATCTCACTTCTTTATGATTTATGATTGATGATTGTTCCTTGTTCCATGAGCAGTCAGCCCAGTTTAAAAGAATTAAATATATTTGATAGTAACTACTTTGTAAGCATCTCTGATCCATTTATGAGGCCACATGCATTGTGATGTCTACAGTACAACTGCTTCTAAGAGATGCTGTAACTTACACCTGGTGTCTGAAGGCTTTTTTTATCCCCAGTTATAAAAAAGACTTCTTTGAGACAGCACAGTAGGTAGCAAGTCAAAGTACAGGCATAATTGTCAGAACTGTCTGTAGCGGTTTTAAAGCTAATTTCTTAATGAAATATTAAAAAAAATAATTGAAAGACTGTTTCTTAGTAAGATACTTATTTGATGTTTCTACAAAAGTTGCCATTTCAGTAAAAGTGTTACCAGGTGCACATTGCCAATCTTTTTCTGTACTTCAGTATTTGGGGAATGTTACAGTGTTGCTGTGCCAGGACTGCAAATGTGACTGCAGTGGTTTCGAAACTTTGGATTCCTCCTTAGCAGATATTTGTTTTTCCTTCATATGAATTTTGGTGTGAATATTTTGACAATATATGGTTAAAGAACTTATATTAATTAACTGGCTCATATCTAGGGCAAGTACTGTCAACACCATCTTTTAATTATTCTCTTCCAGTAATTGGAACAGCTGCAGTTTAATAGACTGAAAAGCCAGAGGTAGAGGCATGAGAAGCACCCATGTGAAGTGGAAAGAGCTGAATTAGGAAGCCAATTAAATTATCACACAGATTTTTAGGGAACCTGTAGAGAAATGTTATACATCCTTATTTGCTCCTCTTCAGTTTCTAGACTTGTGCCTTTGCAGCCATAAATTGCTAAAATGATTTTGGTATTGAAATAATTATTGCATTTGAGCTCCATGGCTTTGGGAAATTTTTACTGGATTTTGGGGGTTCTGCTTTATTTTATTCTGTGTCAAAATGGTCTTATGTAGTGTAGGATGCATCAGCTCAGCAGGCTAGTGATTTGAAGATACAGAAAAGATGAGAGCAGTTCCTCCCAATGGGAAACTGATTTTCTGCCTTTAGTTTGGAGCAAGCTTTGCTAGTGCTAATATCATAAAACAAGGATTTTACCCTATAACAAATGTGTATTTTGAAGTGGAAACATGCTTTTGTATCAATAAATTTTTAGAACACAGGTGTTGGGGAAAAGAATCTCAAAATTTTGAATATGTTTACTGGTCTTACCACTATCATTTTAAGTTATTTTTCTTGTTGTTCAGTTTGGCATCTTTTCTTATACAAACACTATATTAATAGAAAATAGTTTGTGACACATATATTTAGACCTTTCAGTTGTCTACATTTCTAGATGAAAATGGGAGATGTACATCATACCGTCACTGTAGCTTTGACTGTTTTTCTTTCTGTAAATCTAAAGAAGCCTGAGGTTCTGGAAGAGAGAAGACTTTTCAGGTCATGCTAGAAAGGGTTTGGAAGACTTGAGAAAGTGCTAATATAGCATAACCCTACTTTTTACCTAGTGCTTTCGGTTCCTCTGACACTTAAGAGATTAATAAAAGGAGAGAGGCAAGTAGCCTGTTTAAGTGGAACAGCAATTTTTTTAACTGCAGCAAATCACTTGAATGAGCAAGTATTTTTTTCAGTTTTGTTTTTAACAGTTTAAGAACTGAGGAGAAAAAGTTAAACTCATTATTTGTGCAAACTAATGAAAATCCAGTGGCATCTCTAGAAGTTGACTTCTATTCTGCTTAGTTTTTGTACAAAAATTCAAGTGGCATTCAAAGGCTAAGAATAAAGACTTTCAGACTAGTACAGTTTTATGTTGCCTGGGCTCTGATACAGCTTTCTGCCTGTGCCTTTTTCTTCTGCTTGAACAACTGTGAAGGGAAGTCTTATGGGAAATGCAGAGATGGTTTAAAAGTTTTGTTGGAAGTACAGATGCCCCAGAAATGTGAACACAGTGGGCTGTAAGAGGACAGCATGTTGACAGTTGGTATGTATGACAAAATGTGGTAGCAGCTTAGCATTCAAGTTGCACAAAGGAAGGAAGAGGATATCCTCAGAAAAGGGAGAGAGTCACAAGGGACATGGTTTTAGCTGCATTCCTGCCTTGAAGATTGGGGAGAGCTTGCAGAAGAAAAGATGCTGTGATCAGTGCCCTGGCAAGGGGGGCACTGCATGTGATTTGGTCATGTGCTTGCTGTGTGTGATGCTGTGTGCCTGCTCTTCTCCTTTGGGGCAAATTTTGCTTGTTGCTCAATAGTGAAGCAGGATTTAGATGCAGGGATGGAGGAAGAAGGTTAGGAAATGCTTTCCTCTCTTAACACAAGCATTTTTCAGTGATTCTTCTCTTTGTGGACAGAGCTGCACTGCTGTTCAGCCCCAGTCAGTAGCTTCTGTCCTTGCTTAACATCTCAGGTCTGTAAAATGGCACCTTGGGATCTTGCCTTTGGTGGCATTATTTACTTCTTTCTTCTTATGCCACCTGTTCCTTTCCTTTATGGCCAAGTTTTGTGCAGAAGTGCTTGGTACTCTGTCAGTTACTTCATCTGTGCTCAGTGCAGCTTTGGAAACACGAGCATGGAATTAGTTGCTTGAAACCCAAACGCTTTCTCATCTTTTGTACACAGAGTAAAAGATGTGTGGGAGACTTGGATAATAAGTAGGATATAACTTTAAGCAAGTTATAAATAGTAGATGCTTTTAATTTTGAATTTGAACTTGCTTGTGAGAAAACTACAGAGACCAAGTCCTTTGAATGGTCTCAAAAGGATGTTTAATCTGTGCAGTTATCATGGGATTTTAAGCATTTAGGAGTTTTAAACCTAAAGCACATCTCCAGTTTGTGTGCCAAGTTGGTGTGTTTTCAGAGCACTTGTCTGGGAATAACTGTTTTCTCAACAAGGAGGATTCTGCACACAGCTGTAATTCTGCTTTTGGCGCTCAGGACCAGTTCATTTGAAGATGAGTGACAAAGCTATGTAATATGAGAACACAAAATGTATATTCATTGGGTGCAATGCACTCCAGGAGATCAGATTACTTTTCCTGTATTTTAAAATGCGCAGCTAAACTGTTATTTTGAAGTCTTAATTAAAATATCCGAATTATATACTGTGATTGTCTGTTGTCTTAGGAGTAGTTTATGGAAAGCATAAAATACATAATAATAGTATTTTCCTTGTGAATATGCAACTAATCTGTGACTGTCAGGAAGAAAATGGGATTTGATTTTTGTTTTTTCTCGTTGTGTGTGGATAGGTGATTCATTTCTCACATGGTTGTTCTTTAGCAAGTGACTAGCATTTCCCTATTTTTAGAGTATCTGCCACTGCTACTTTCTTCAATTCTGGATTTTGTACATGGGCTGTTCGGTGGAGTAGTTTGTGCTGGACTTCAGGAGGGGATTTGGTTGGCAGTGCTTGGGATTCCTGTACTTTCAAAAAAATGTTTACTGTTACTGGTTTTTCTGCAAAGGTTTTATTTATGTTGCTTGTAGAGTAAGTGGAAAAATAAGTGAGACCAGAAGCACACAAAGGAGAGCAGATACTTGAGGACTCACGCTGCCCTCTAGGGTGAATGATCTTTGGGTCAAAAGTGTGAAGTAACTCTGATTTCTGTGCCTGTGTGGATTGACATAAATGTCAGTCAATACTTGGGAATGACTTTGTGGCTCGAGTTGGATTTTATTTTACAAATCAGAAGGGTATTTCAGGAGTTACTTCTGAAAAAGGGGTCCATTGATTGTCTTTAGCCTCATTCTTTTTTTTTTTTCGTATTAGTCATGCTGCTCTTAATAAATAAAACATGTGGCGATCTCCTTGGAGGTGGCAGAGCAGTAAGAGACTTTACAAGCAGTTACCAGTTGGTTGCACTGGCTGCACTTGGTGTGAGGAAGGGAGTAACTTTGCTTATTGTATCTTAAGACACTTTCTGTATAATGGTGAATGTAAAAGCAAAGTTGAGTGTATGAATGCAAACTCATGATTTTTTTTATTTTGTGATTATAATAGCAGTTATCTGACGTCTTTCAACCTGACTTCTAGGCCTTCAGTGCAGAGCTGGCATGATGTAGTAGTCTGGTGGTGTGTCTGTGTGAGAATGGACACAGTATTGACCATGTGTGTAGCCAAGTGTGTCTGTTTGCATGTAAATGCTTGAATTATTTTGCTAAAAGTATGACTGTGCTAAAACTGCATGGTTGTTTTTGCAGGACTAGTGTTTCTTAATAGTCATAGCATATAAACTCTGTTGTCATACACAGTGATGTCTCTTCAGCATCCCAGTAGCAGTTCCTGTGAAATTTGTTGCCTGGCTTAATGCCACTCATTTGTAATTTAGAACTTCAGAGAAGTAGGAGAGAGGCCCTCGATTGTTTGTCCAAGGAGTGCATCTGGTTTTGAGTGGGGTTCTGCTGGGTTATTTTAGTTCCTTGCCTTTGGTTTTGGTAACGTCTTCAGAAGCCCAAAAGTATTTTGGGCAAACATTTTCAGTAATGGTGATCAGGATCAGCAATTATTCCCTGGTTATTTCAGCCCAAAATTGAACTTTACATTGTATGTTTCATTGTTACAAAAACCCTCTCAGAGTGTTGTTAAATGTTACTAGAATGATTAAATTTATAGTAATTTGTAGAAATAGCTCCTGTCCTGGTTCAATTCTTTATTGCTAAGTAGTGTGATAGGGTGTTGACTTTTTAATGAGAGGATTAAGCTGTCCTGATGAATAGAAAAATTGTCATGCTGTATAGAGACTATTCTGAAATGTGTAGACTAAATATCTTAGTGTTGATTTTTTGTGCTGTGGCAATACATTAGAGGTGATTTATGTTTTTCCTGTAAGGTGATCAATATAGCTGAATTTTTGCCTTCTTTTCCCTAGAAACCTGCTCTGCTTCTGCATCAGACGCTATTAAATTCCCTATTCCCTTTTTAATAGTTTGCCTTCCCTGCTCCCCACTGTCGTCAGCCCCAGGAGGTCACCAAGCAGAGCCCTGAGTTGCTGAGTGGTCCGTGATGGGGACCTGCGTGACCATCTGCTTCATCAGTTCTGGAGGCAATTTGGGAGCTGCTGGGGGCGGGGGGGGGGCGTTGAGAATTAGATTGTTGATAGCGTTCCTACAAAGACTGCTGTTAACAGCCTGCTAGTCTCTGCTTCTCTACTGCAGAAGACAGAGTGATATTTGTGTTCCCATATCATGTTGTAAAATGCATGAGATTTTGCTCTTCCTCATTGGAAATGAGAATAGGAAAATGAGAGCATCCTGAACCAGAAGCTATTAGAAGAGCATGAAAACCTGCAGTGATTTCTGCTTTATTTTGTCTTCTTAGCTATGGATTAGAAGGACTGATTTTTGCAATGGGTTTTTTCCATAATGGCATTCTTGTATTGTTTGGTCAGAGCTTGCACAGGAGGAAAACAGGCTGCTGAATTTAGCTACTGATCTCTATTAGCCGTGGCCTAAGGCTATGCTGAGATTTATATCCCATTTATATTGTTGCAGCTCAAAAGAAGAATTTTCAGAGGATGACAAGTGTATTCTGAGTAGGTATGTTGTTTCATTTTCATATGAAACCCATTTTTTTTGTTTCTGCTTCTATTGGTCAGAAATGAGGTTAATAGGAAGAGAATATAGTACAGTGCTGCAGTGTCCCTGTTAGGGTAGAACAATAGCACCAGAAACAGTTCTTTAAAAATTAGCTGCTTTTATTAAATAAAGCTGCATTGTGCTGGTGTGCAGAGTGCAGTATTTTTTTTCTTAGCATATACTGCAGTCAGTGCTTCCCTAACGAGGTGGCACTATTGTTGAGTTAGAAGGATAGAATCATCATATTGCTTTAGGGGACAGCAGGATTTAAAAGGAGATGCCTTACAGCCCTGTTTTACAGATTGGAAGCATCGGTTTAGGGGCATTGGCAGAATCATTTCCTTGTTCTTAGCAGCAGCCACTGCTGTGTCAGTAGTGTGTGGAATGGAAGTCCTAGTTGGTAGTCTGTTATGGAAACGCTGTTTACTGTTATTGTAGTACCGTGGTGACAACATGCCATTGAAATGGAAAACGAGCTCTCCTGCTATCTGGAAATTCCCAGTTCCTGTGCTTAAAACATCCAGGTCATCGCCACTTTCTCCAGCATACATGTAAGTGAGAGAAATGAGGATAATAAGGTGGGAATGTTTTTTGTGAGACTACCCTGTGGCAAAATACCCTGTTACATATTAAATGACATTGGCACTCAGAATTTTATCTTGTTTGCTATGTAGATGCGCCCTCCCCCTCCCATTTTTATTATGGATGTTGTGTCAAGTCTTCTCTTTTTGTTGAAACGTAGAGAAATTGTGCAGATTAAGCCATATTCATAATGATATTCTGTATGTTCATTTGAGAAGTTTGTGGTGGTGTTAATTTGTAGAGTTGATCTTGAATTGACAAGTTAAGCTTTGAGGCTGGCAGGCTTTCTTTATAGTGTGTATGTGAACATCTCCTCCTCCTGACTATTTCATTTGGAAATTGAGCTTGAAATCACCTGCTGTATTGTACTGCATTTCTGTTCATGTGAGTTCTTGTAGAGATGAAATCATACTGCTTTGGTCTTGTTTTATTCTTTGAAGTCTTAGCCTTAATACAAATTGAATGTCTTCATAAAAAGTTACACTAAAATCTTAAAACATAAATTTGAATCATTCATATCTGAATACTTACGTAGTTATACAGGTTGTCAGTGTAAAGTAGCTTCACAATATGCCTTTGTCTTGCCAAATCCTGATGCAGCTTTTGTTCACCTATTGTTGCTGTGAGTTTTGTGTTAGCATATACAGGTGGCTTTTTTTTCCTTCTCTGAAATAAAACTACTAAGCACAGGGTACTGAATTCCTTCTGCCTTTATTTAAGGAAGCAGCTCTTTCAAAAGGAGGAAGAGTTGCTTTAAAATGCACAGGTAGCAGTGTAGGTGACTTTTCTATCTGGAAATTGCTGTAAAGGCTGCTACTTTTCAATAGTATTCCAGCCTAATACCTACAATATTAGTAGTTTTAAGCTTGCATTGTCTGCTTGCAGGTAGGCTTTTGTTTCAGCTACAGTAGGTACATGCTGTAAGAGAGAGGTGCACAGGTCCTCTAAATGTCTTTTTTGTTGTTGTTGCTGAGCATGGCATTGTTACTGGTGGGGCTGAAAGAATCCAGTGCCATGTGCATGGTCACTATTGTTCTCAGGGAGAAAGGCTGAGGGAACAAACCTGGTTGTAAAAAACCTGTACTGGGCACGCTCACATTTAAGATTAACTAATCTTATGACAAGATGTGGGTGTGCTTCAGTCTTTTTACTGGAAGCTTCAAATATACTTAAGGCTACCAAAAGAGAAGGTATTTCCACCTATTCTGAGTTGTTAAAAAATATGACTTAAATATAAGGAAAGTGTCATTATGGTAAGAGTTGTGAGACATTTGAACCTATTTCAGGGAAACAGTGTAGTCATTGTTTTATCTTATGCTGTTGTTTTTAAACTGTAGTACTCTTAAATACAAGAAAAATCAGAACTAGCCCGGTCTGATGTCTCTGCTGCCGAAACGGAGCATTTCTTTTGTGTGTCGCCTTTAAAGTGCTAATCTTAGCCCTGAGAATGCTCCAGCCTTTGTGATGGGGATTGTGTGGCTGATTATCTCAGTGTGTTGAAAGTATGAACAGGTTTATTGATCATGCTTAAACTATATGACGCTGAGCTTATCTGGAGTATGAGAAATATGTGCTCAGCAGCCTTAATCTTCTCTTGATAATGAGTCAGTGTATCTCAATGTTTATGAAGACACTTCTTCACTGGTACACAGACCTGACATTAGGAGGACTCGTATATCTCACGTTAAAATTATTAATATATATTATTGTAAAGAATGAGAAACGTTACAAAATGGCACCTACTTGATTAGGCAATATAAATCAACTAATTAAAAAATCCCTTGTAATTTAGGTTGACCAGTAAAATAGGTTATGGGATTCATTACCTTCATTGCAGAGATAACAGTAAATTTACTACTGTTTTATATAATCTGATGTTTTTCATATTCATATTTATAAATTTTCTGTCGTAAGTAGTACTCTGCACACTAGCAAAGGGCTTATGTTTTGAGTAAAGGATTGAGGAATAAAGTGGTGTGTGACATGGAACACATATTGATGTAAAATAAATGGCCATAAAACTCTAGAATTCACAGATGAGCACTTCAATACTAGGTATTTTGGATCTAGGGTATGCAAAGGAATGATTGAGCTTTTAATCCCTTAAATACTTGACATCTCCATCTTACAAAATAGGGGGTTTAGTGTAGTTTGGAATGCAAAGTAGAGAGGTCTTAAAAGTGCTTGGTTTTTTTTCTTGTATTTAAAATGAAATTCCAGTTTTTCAGGTTTCTCTAGTAAAGTTGACCTTAGCTTTAAAGGCTTCACCCTGCTTATGATTTACAGGCAACTTACCTAGAGAGTAACCTGATGATCAGGTCACATATATTTTATTAGAGTTTTTTTGGTCTGTGTACCCAATAGCTGAACTGTGCCTTAGTTTCCCTGTCTCAAAATGCTGAGACTGGTGGTTGTGAGCAGGTTTGGCTTCTTGGATGAAGCACCTATGTACTAAATGCTGCTGCAAAATGTTTACTGTCTTGCAGCTGTGCAGCTGGGGTGGCTTAGCTCAGTCTCTGCTTGGAAAGTTTGTGGTAGTTGGTGATCTGGAAAAAGGAGTGTGAGGAGCTCGTCTTGGAGAGTTCTGTGCTGGGGGGAACTTGTGGAAGGGTAGTACCTGAAATAAAGGACCTGCAAAAGCTGAGGTGTGATGAATTTGTAGGTGAGGATGTGGTTCTGTTACTGGGAAGTCTGTTTGGTTTGCCTGGTCTAGTACCCCTTTCCTGGCAATGGGAAGGAGCAGCAGGGACTTGCTGCCTCTTGCCTGGTGGCTTTGTATACCACCAGTTATTTAGTAGGGATATTTTCAGGACATCCTGACTGCAAGAGGGAACTCTTCGCATTATTCAGAGGGTGAAGGGTTCCGCTGATGGGGAATGCACACATTCCCTGTCTTCTGGTGAAACTGATCCAGAGTAGCTTGAACTTTCCCCCAAACTGGAGAGATCCAGTGACATTGCATAGGTGAAATTAGGCACTATTGGAATTGGAACACTGGCATGTACCAATATGTGTAGGTGTAGTGTAGCTGGCTTAGTGCATGAGTTAGGAATGTGCAGCTGTGGGTACATGCATACACCTTTGTCAGGCTGCATTTTCTTTCACGGCAATTACGTTGCTGGGATTTAGAATATAGATGACTTTTGCCAAACATTGGGAAAGCTGTTACAGCAAGTTTATGCACCACTAGTCAAATCATATTCATATTTGTGGTTGCGTTGCCTATGTGGAGAGAGACCTAGGTGACTTCATATATCATGTGGACAGTGTCAGCAAGCGAGTAAGAGGCAAGGACAAAGTGAGTAACACAGAAAGTGAATAACACTTGAAAAAGTGGTGTTCCATGGCATCATAGCTGTTATTTAACATGTTTGCCAAATGTTAAAAACAAAAAAGCAACAGGGACTGACATAAGCAGAGGTTAAGAATTAAAGCACTACTATAGTGGGGGTGAGGAACAGTTCTGAATTGTATTTAACAGTTTTGAGGCATAAAGGAACATGAGTCCCAATTATTGTTCATGGGGCACGGCATCTCATACATTAAGAACTAAGAGAATTCTTTCTTATTCACACCAGTAATGTCATATTTTTTTTAAAAAAAACTGTGCGCATCTTCCATTAACACAAATGGAAACAATGTTTGTGGAAACTCAGGAGATTTAAGTGCTATGATGAGCATCTACAAAAAATTCAATAATGCAAGAATACTATTTGCAAAAACACTTTACAGAGGATTGTTCTATTAATGTTGTGTCATGCAAGAATATTCTTAGCTGCTTTTTAAAAATTTAAATGTTGAATTAAGTGGTTTTAGTCAGCTGCATGCCAATTTTAAAGATAAGTAAAATAAAATAAATCTTAATTCAGTATAATCAATTTGTAATCTTAGTACCTTCTATCCTTTTACATGGAATAGTGTGTTGATATTAAATGGCAGCTATCCTTTGCATGTGTTTTCATAAATAACTGACAAATGTTAGGAGAAATAAACAGATGTGGTATTCCAAATATATTGCTATTAAAGGGTTTGCAACACAGTCTGTCTGTCCTGAGTCACGTGGTTGTGAAATTTTTCTGATCGGAAATGCTTTGCTCTAATGGAAATCAGGTACTGTGCAGGAAAGTAGAATAAATTCTCAGTATTCTGGAGTAAGCAGCATTAGTTTTAGCTGCTTATATGGTTATATAGGTTAATGCTTTTGTGTCTTCTTCCAACTATCTGATTTGCTCTACAATTGAATTTATGCTATACAGTGATATATACTTAAATGGGAAAAGGTGTGTGTGTGTAATTCATCAGACTACCTGTATTAGTTCTCTTTGGTGAGACTACCCTGTGCATGTCTGCTGCCTTCAATGGTCATTTTTGGTAAATGAGCCCTTTTGTTGGGCTCCTGAGCATTTGGCAGACTACACAATATTCACACTCACCTGTCTTGGGCAAGATTTCCATTTTATGACATTGCTTCCTAGATATTTCAAATTTCAACATGTTGAAAGTCCATGTGCAGCTCACCTCAAATATTTTTTAAACTGATCTGACAGTACATGCAAACAGATTAATTGAATGAGTGGGGAGTAAAGGGGGCTTGTATCTTACTAGTAGGAGACTGCTTTTAATCCCAGAAATTTTGTGTATGGAGTTGTCTTGGTTTTGAAAGACAGGTAGGTGTCTGCTAAGGAAGGCAGAAGCCTCCCTTGAAGTGGCAGATGTAACCCCTTTCCCTCCGAGTTGTTATAATTTTGAAATCAAGGGCCTTTAGACAAAGATGTGGGAAATAGGAATAACAGTTCTTTACTATTATATATATATATATATATATATATATATATATATATATATATATATATATATATATATATAAAACCAGTCAAACAAAACAGCAATAACTATGGCAGTAACAGCAAACAATCACAAACCCAGTGCCAGCCTTCTCGGCTGTCGGGCCCTTTCCCCTCGGGTGCAGTTCCGCTCGCAGCCGGCAGGGGCGCTGGCGGCTCCTGGTGAGCAGGGCAGGTGCGGTGGTTCCCCCGCGGCTGCAGGGGCGCTCCGGAGCGAGCTCGGGGAGCACGTGGCACTGGTGGCCTGGGATCCCGGGAAGGGATGGAACAAAGGCTTCACAAACCCCTGGGCAGCTGGCCCCGGTGTCCGGCTGGAGCTTCGGGAACAGCAGGCTGGAACGGCAGGCTGGAGCGGCAGAGATGAGCACAAATCCTGGAGGACAGACGAGATGTATCCAAACGGAGAACCCCCCGGAGGTCTGGACAGGCAGGGCGAGCAGGGCTACAACGCAGCGAAGGCTCGAAGCAACAGCGGGGCAGGGCGGCCACAGCCCGGCCTCCAGCGGGGCAGGGAGGGCGGCTTTGGGATCCCGGTGTTGTTTCCAGCAGAAAGAAAAGTAGCGGAAGCAAGCAGACTCCTCTCTCTCTCTCTCTCTCTCTCTCTCTCTCTCTCGGACGCAGAGAGCGAACTGACCCCACACCCAGGTGAAACAAAAGGAATAGCCAGGCATACCCCACCCTCAGTGGGTAGCTCTTTGTTTTCTTAAGTATCCAACGATCAGCGATTTGTTCCCTTAGCAACATGTATGGGGGGGGGGGGCGAGGGGGAAGGAAATTTCTTTAACAGAAAAAAAAAAAAACAACCTAGGACTAAACTAAAACCCCAACAGGAGTTCTCCTTTGTGCCTGTTGATCTTTCTTCTGCTCTTTATGTAATAGTTATTTCAAGAGATTTTTCTAAGTTTGAAATGTGAAATTTCGTTGCTGTAGTAAACTGATAAAAATGAGAAAAAACCTCCAACTTGTTTGTCATGGAGCCTCCCGGGGCTCATGTTTTTTCTGGGGAGATCTTATACGGGATGATGTAGCTAACAGATCCCCAAATTGACACACTTCTCCTTATACAGCGTGATGTTGCAATATTGGCATTGTGTTGTGACATGGTAAAACATCTTTATTGAATTATCTAGAATTATTACTCAGCCTGTTCTGCCAGCATGTTAGTTCTGCCAGTTTGTTATTTTTGCCATTATTTCTTTGTTACTGTGAAAAAAAACTTGTTGTCCAGTCACATTCTACTCACTTACTTTTCTAGTATTTTCTGTTAACATTTGGGTGGGGCTACCTATGGATTTTCAAAAAGTGCTTGGTGAATATTTGGGTTTTAAAATAATAGTTGCTTGTTCTAAATGGTAATAATGGGAATTTTAGTGTAATAATGTGTAGCTATCACACTAAAGTGGAAGTGCACATTATATTATTGCTGTAATATTTTGTCCAGCAGTGACAAAGATTGTAACAACATCTAAATTGCAAAAATGTGTTTTTTCATGGCATGAACAAGTCACATGCCCTCATCTGGCATGCATAGATCTAAATGCTTTATCATATAGAGGAAGAATATTTTACAATTGAAAGTAATTAATGGCCCTCTACACCCTCTCCGGCAGACTGCAATAAAGGAATGCTAAAACATCTGTGAGAAGTAACAGAGCAAGATAAATGGTAGGGAAGAACACAAACCCTAATGTCAGAATCTTACTGACTTTTAAGGTATCAGAATTATTCTGACCAGTATGTAGGGAAAAACCCTCCAACACTCTTGGAGGGAGTAGTTCGTAGTTTAGTTACAGGAATACAGTGGGATATATATTCTATGACCAAATATTGAATGTGCAGGTGCCTCTTTAGACTTAGATTTGTCTCTAAGGAGCCATTCTGTTAACTTACTGACTTGTGTGTGAAAACCAAGGACACATAAGGTACAACTGTAATCTGCTGGTGCATGCAGAATGGTTTTTGTAAGTGTTTTGTAATACTCAGGAAGTATTAAGCTGCCTAGTCAAAATTCTTAACTTTTGAGCACTTAAGACCAAATATAAAGAGCAGAAAATAGGTGCAGTGTTAGTCCAGCCTAAACTATGAAACCTCTGGCTATTGTATTTTACCTTTTTCAACATTAAGGGAATAAAATAGTTCTCCTTATGTAGAAAAGCTACAAAATGTGTATTTCCTTTGCTTTTTCTGTTTCTAACAGTAGGAATCAATAGACAAATGCCAACTTTAGCAAAAAGTCATTAGAGAACTGTTTCTAATTTGGCATCATTAAACAATGTGAGCCCGCAAATTTAAGCTACTGTTATAAACATATATTATAGTATTGGCTTCTCGCAAAGTATTAAAGTAGATATTATATAATGTTAGAAATGCTTTTTGCTGTGTGGATGTAGTTTTCTCTCGTTTTAGCAAGAATGTTAGCAAGTGTGAGCAAGTAAGATAACCTCCAAGAGAGCAGAGGATGAGGCCCAAGGAGCTGCTAATCAACACTTTGTCCGGGGAACAAAAGGGCCCAAAGGCTGCTCCGCCCGGAGAACGGGCGGCCAGGAGGGTCCGAGAGCCGCTATCACCGCTCTGCCCGGGGGGCAAAGAGGCCCAAAGCTGCAATCAGCCCTGACTGTCTGGAGAATTAAGAGATCCACCCTACCATCGACTCTTACCTAGCGGGCCCAACCCCAAGAATCAAAAGAAATAAAACCACAAGGCCGAAGACTACGCATGCTCTAAAAAGGCGGCCCCAAGGAGTGGCCATGCAGATCAATTCCTAGAAAAGTTTTAATATGAATAGAGAACAGACAGTAAAAATGGTATAAAAAGGACTCACCTCGGGCATCAGGTGTGCTCTTGGCAGAGCGCCACGGCAGCCGGCCATTATCCCTTTGCTTTATTTTGTGTCTCTTACTGTCTTTATATTAAACTCTTTAAATTCTAACAGGAGAGTGAACCTCGTTTTTCACACTACTAATGGTTCAATGAATGCAAACCCTTTGTCAAACAGATAAATGTGGATGTGATACTAAGGCTCCCAGAGAGATTGAATACTGTAACGAACAATAGCTTTATAGCACTGACTGAGCCAAATACTGCTTTGTTTCTGTGGAAAACAAATTTGAATTAACCAGTGGGCTGTAATTATGCTGCAAACAGCTTGAGACCTGTGATTGTTTAGTTGTTTAAGAAGGAATTTTGAAGAGAATATTTTCTGTTTGCATATTCTTGAGAAAACATACCAAAGCAGTTGATGATGTTGCTCAGTCCTCCTCTTCTGGCTTTGTGGCAACTGATCTTGTGCTGGCTTTGGTAACAGTGTGGCATTACTAGAAGGTGATACAAAAAGGTTTAAGTGATGTTGGGAGTATCTTTGTTTCTGTGTTCTCCTACTTTCCATTGAGATCCACTGGTGCTGGGAACAGTAACAATGTATTCAATCATCTGAGTGTTTATAGTAGCTCTCATCATTTCTGTGGATGTGGGCTTGTGTGCTTGGGCGCAAACTTTTTCTCAGTATGGTGGTTGTATGTTGAAGTCCAAAGAGACTTGACTGTATTAAAAAAAAAAAAAAGGCACAAAAAGGAAAGGTTAAGGCTTGACATTTAAGTACTAGTCTCCAAAACTTTGCTTCTAGAAATAGCTTCAGTCAGTTACCTGGAGCCTGACTGTGGTTGAGCATGGGTCAGTGTCCCTGTCCTTCAGGTGAAGTTGTGTTTGTTGTTCACCTTGTGGCCTTGCTGCCTTTGGTGATGGTGCTGGCAGAGTTGCTCAGGCTACATTGCTTCCGTACTGACTTTCCCTTCACCTTTTTCATCTGGTCACTGCAATGCATCTCATGCTGTAACTGTGTCAGAACAACAGGTAAAGCTGGTGCACTGCCTGCCTGCCTCTGCTCATCAATGTGTGCCTAGAAATGACCTTTGTCCTTCTCTGCTGATTTTGGGGGGTTTGCAAGTCCTGTATCCTCATCTCTTGCTTCCGTTAGCCAGAGCCTTGTAAAAGTAAAAACCCACTTCTCACTGCTTTGGTCTATTATATAGAGCCTGTTTTTATTTTCTCCTTTTACAGAACACCCTCAGTTTGGAGGAAAGGTGGAAAATGTGGCATCTCTTTGCTTTTTAATTTAAGTAACAGTAAGTTTTATTTTGTGCCTTTCTCCTGGAGCAGAGATTTAGAAGAGCTCAGTATGAAGTTACTAAACAAATGTTTTTAAATGTTCTGCTGTTACTGCTGCCCTTCTAATGTATGAAAAAGATCAGGTGTAAAAAATGAAGTATCAAAATATAAACATCAGAGCATTGCCCAAAATGAGCAGTATTTGGCACTAGCTGCCACAGCTGTTTTAGGAGATTGCATTCACAGTAGTTACAATGCAGTGATAATTTACTTGAGGCAGAAGGTTTGTAAACTTCTGGTTGTGGTGGCCCCTTTCAAGTGAACAGAATTAAATAGCATTTTAAAGAAATTCAGTAGCCTGACAAATACAAAGTGTTTTTAGTTTCGGCAGAAGCCTCAAGTTCATCTAATAAAAATATGGTCTTTAAACTGTCCAGTAAAAACAGTGACATCTGAAGCTGATAGTGTAGGACAACTGGTCATAGTGATAAAGGAAAAAAAGGCATGATTCCCACTCCTAATGCACTGTGTGTGTCACAGAGATGATCCACGCAAAGCAATTTAGGTCTTGCCTTCCAGTGTTGTTCTTGTGTTTATCCTACATTTGGCTCTTAAGCAGCAGTGGTGTCAGTACCTGTGTGCCCCAAAGCAAGAACTGAAGTTTGAACCTACTGGTTGGTCTGTGAAGAGGAGTTAACTTGCTTTGTCAACCTACTGCAACAAAAATGACTTTTCTCTTTCTTTTCTTTGGTAGCTGGAATTGTAGATCTATTTTAAAATACGAATTTGTGTTTCCTATAGAAGCTTTTTTGCAATAAAAAACGATCAGCCAAAGATAAAACTGGTTAGTTTTACTGGGTTGCCGATACCATAAAAGAATTAAATTAGAAATTCTTGATAAAAAATAGTAGTAAAAGGAAGAGATGCTATTTTAGGCAAGGACAAGTATAAAAGTAACTTCTTCACCTGAGTAAAGGATTTCCTGAAATTGTATGAGTAGGAGATATGGAATGGAAATGTGAAATACCATGATTGCATATTTTTTTCATCTACTTTATATTAATATTTGGATTTCTTAAAAACATATTATGAGATTTTCTTTAATACAATGCTGCCACATCAGTTCTGCTTACTGAGCTCCAAGGTGGCCAGGTACTTTGTTGGGAAATTCCTGAATTCATTACTCATGAAGTTGGAACATCTGTTCATAGTGGGAAGATAGCAATATAGTCAGTAATTTTTTTTTTTTTGAGACTGAGCTTACTAAAATAATTTTTGGCAGATTAAGCATATAAAGTAAAAAATTGTTCTATTTTTAATAGTAAATGAGAGTTTTTTTGTATTTAGTGGCCTTTTAATTAATAGGTTCATTAGCGAATTGCATGCATAGGTGCATGCACAGGATAGCCCTGTACATGCCCTGTACAAAAAAACAGGGTTTTTTTTGATAGGTTGTAAAATCATAAAGATTTGGCTTGCAATAAGAATAATCTGACATTGAAATCTCTGTCCTTATTACCTGATAAATACCAGTGTCCTGGCAAATGCCAGGGGTGATTGCATCAGAAGCCATTTTACCAGTGACCAGAACACCTGTGGTCATGGTTCATTGAGAAGTAATTTGACAGAGAAAATAAGGTTATAGTCCTTTCAAAAATGAGCTATTGAGCTTCACCAAATTAAGAACTCACTCTCTGGCCAGTATGGCTTTGGCAAAGCTTTTACTGAGTTATGTAAAGACTGGGTTTTAAATAAATTGGAGAACATGCACTCTAAAATATCTGTAGCTGTAGGCTGATGTCCTTACTTTGTTTTCAAAGAGTCCCTACAATAGTCTGAGAAACATGAATGGATTACTGATGGAAATGAACAAATCCTTAATAATACTCTTAGTTGCCTTGTTTCTGTTGCATCAGAATGAACTCAACTACTTCTGAAGAAAACATAACAGAATATTGGTTTATTTCATTTGTGCCACTAAACTCTAAAAAATGGCGACTCCATAATTAGAATATTCTAGTTGAGAATAAAATTTGTCACAGTTTTCACAGATCTTTGCTTATCTTGGGTCGCCTGGATGCCTCTGAACCGTTTTAACAGGTTAACAATTGCTAAGTGGTTTAGAAAGCAGTTTGCCTCTGTGAATCATATTGTAACTCCAGCCAGTTAAATCTGTCAGTATTTGCTGGAAAGTTAAAGCATATTAATATCCATATAATGCACACTCCATTTTCATCACTACAAAAATACCAGTTGGAAGCACTTGGAGGATTAACTTGGAGTCATGAGAAGAGCATGTTTGGTTACAGCCTCTAGGAAAAAATGAAACGTTAAAGAATCAACATGCGGTTAGAAAGAAATTTCTGATTGAACCTACTTTGTGATAGCAACTAATTAACCTCTGGCACCTTTTTCTGAACTACAGGCCACTGCTTCCCAGAGGTTGCAGAAAGTCAGGCAGCTCCTCTGCCTTCCTCTTGCAGTGTTAATATTCATTTCACATTCAACTCCCAACATTCTCTTGTTCTTACTACTATGATGTTCAATCCTCTCCAGACCAAGTGTGTGTTGAAGGTGGTTTTAACATCCACATTTAGAGCAGCTTGTTGTGAATTCTCACTACATGTTACTGTAGTTTTAACTTCTTTTAATTTTTGTTTCCTAACTTTCTAAAAGTCTGGTTAAAAATGGTACTGCTGCACTTCTTGTTTAATGATTTCTGTTTATCAGAACAATAGAATTAATTAGAAAGTGAATTAACTTTCTCCTTTGATAGTATGCTTAATTGTGATACACTGTACTTAAAGTAGAAAAATCAATATGTTTACATTCATTACTATTGAGTTAATTATAGTGCTTAGTAGATCTATGTTAATGAATGTAAATAATGCCTTTGGTAAGTGTCCAAACAAGACAGATCTACTGACTGTGGTTTTGTTGGGAATTCAGTTGGACATTCAGTGCATTTCCCGTCTGTTCTGGGTGTGAATGGCAGAGTTATTTCTGAAGCTTAATTTTACAGCCCCAGCAACAGAAGCTACATTCTGAATACTTTAAAATTTTGTTGCAGGGTATATGATGCAATGCTTGGGTTTTGCTCTGTGTGTATTACTGTTAACACAGAGCTTAAGCACTGTTGCAGTTTCACTTTGTCTTATAAAGACAGGTTTTTGTTGTGTGAAGATAAATGCTGAAGTGCTACAAAGCCAGTGACAAAGGCATAATTTGTGGTCGCTCTAGGAGTGCTCTTTCCCTCTTGGTGAATGTCACAGGGCTGGAATTCAGGGGGTAGGTGCCTTATTGCCAGGTCTTATTGCTGACTTGCTTTGGAACTTCTGCCAAACCCAGCTCCTGAATGTCACCTTCTGCAGAAGGGAGAGGGTGCTCAGCCCTCCAGAACTGTTAAGCTGTAGATTAGAAAGGTGCTGTTTAACAAGAACGAAACAAACAAAAATCCCCAAGCCCCCACAAACAAACAAAACCCGTATCACTTTTTTTTTGTCATTGTTTTTTAGATATAAGCCAAAACCCATATAGGATTAATATAATCTGCTTGTCTTTATTCACATGGAATCATACACAACCAAGTTAATGTTTAAGACTAGAATTGTAACAGTTACATTCTGGTGAATTTTTATAGTGTGGAATTTGCAGTTTTTAATGCCGTAGTCACATGTGCAGGTTTCTGTCCATGCATAACAGCAAATGTGGAAGAGAAATAGTGAAAATCTTTTCTGTAGAAGAGCTTCAGGTGGTGAGCTTCTGAGTTTATGTGTGTGATATAGAGAACTGCTCATTATATATTGAAAATCAGGTAGAGGAAATAACTGCTTATAGCCACACCAGGCATGTTGAATGTGTACTTTTAGGTATTGCCAAGTATTTTAAAATTTATTATATCCTTTCTGTTGACTGAGCAGTTTTAACAAAGTATTGTGTTCTATAGAGGACAACCTGTAGAGGACACAGAAGTTGTGTGTAATGTTCAGAAAAATGCTTCCATTATCCCAGCTGTTCTTGGAATAAATGAATCATAGTCAAGGTCTTTGCCTTCATTTGTAAAATTTATGAATTACGCTGTCTGTCAGGAAATCAAGTAGCAATGTGGCAAACATGGCAAAAAGCCCACCCCAAACAGCCAAGAAGGTTGGTTTACTTGTCTATTTCTTTTCGTAATGATTTTAAACGATGTATTCATTTTCTGTTTTCTTCTGAGTTCAGAGAAAGTAGTTTAAATACTCCTTCGTGTAACATCTATCTGATCTGACATTTTGGGAAGATGCTTTGAGAGCAGAGAGTCAGATTCATGCTTGTTGAATCTGTTGTTCTTCCCACCCACGCTTGCAAGTCTACCCACATTATTTCATATTTCTTCTTAGAAAGACATGTACAAATTTAGAGACTGGATGTCCTTTGAAATTATGTAAGACTCTTGCCTCCATGCGATTGTATGAAAACTAAAACAAACAAAACTCACCAAACCCAAAACACCCTAGAACAGAGTGAACAAAAATATTTTGGGTCATGAGCTAGCAACTTGCTTTGCTGCTCTGTTGCATAGTTGTATTTGCTGGATGCAGAGATAGTCTGGAGAGCCCTTTTCTAAGGTATACCCTGTAAACTTTGTTTAAATGACTCTGGATTTGTTTTATGAAATAGATAACTGTGTTTCAAAAATAGCACAAATCTTGCATGCTGCAGTTCATCCACATTAGTTTATTCAGCTGAGTACATTAGAAGTCACAGCTATTTAGATGTACCCTTGTTCCTACAATGTTATGTCTGTGTGCATAAAATTTCACTGTTTCAAACCCCTGTACACTGTTGAATGGTGAATTTGTTTTGAATATGTTTTTGTAGCTGACCTTTTGTACTCATGGGTTTGAACAAGGCACATTGATGCTATGAGGGTAATATGTGAGTTTCAGAAAGTGCTCTATATGGTCTTTGTACCTGAAGAAGGTGGGGGTAAATATTTTTTAAAAAAAGGAAATTATAAAAATTATTTTTCTTCCACAAATTCCAAATTTGTCCTCACATAGTGATCATAATCAAAACTGGGGAAAAGGAGGGGGATTTAAGCACATTCTTGTTACCTAATTTCTGAAACTAGCTTGGAAGCCAATGTTTTAACCTGCATGTTTAAATAATCTGGAAAACTTCTTGTATCTGAAATTTGCAGCAATTACGTCAAATGACCATGAATCTTTTTTGATATATGGAGTCTTTATTAACAATGGAGATGCCCTCTTCTGTGGATTGACAGCTTATGTTTGCTAATTAAAACTGTGTATGTGTTCATTATACCTCTATCCAGGCTCATAGGTAGCACATTAGATCCCCGAAATTACGGAAACTAGTTGTTGTTAATATTTCTGTAGATGAATTTTATTTACATTGTAATAATAATTACAGGTTAGCATACTTAGGCTCTCAGATATAACCTAATTTACATCTCAAGATTAAAATAGTAGGCTAATAATACTGCAGTAATTCTTTAACAATTCTACCTAAAAGTAGCTCATCCTGTCTAGATTTGGAGAGTAAGTGCTTGGAATCAAATCTTAAATTGAAATTATGAAGTGTTTCCCTGCACAGTAGCAAAATACTGGATATCATGTCCTAAAAGAATTCTAATTGTGTGTTTCTAAAAGCAGGTTAAAGCTGCAGTTTGAAACTCCATGATGTATTTTTTCTATTATCAATAGTCATGCATGAATGAGGTAATGCAAGCTGTAAGAATGAAAATACTTTCTTTAATATTATGCTTAGAGTTTCAATGTTTCACCAGTTTGCATGGAAAAGCTAAGATGCTTGATTTTGGAAACCAGATGAAACCTCTACAAGCATCCTATAATACTGGAATGTAGAAATAACACACTGTGCAAGTGTCTAAATCAGGGAGTCAGGGATGGAAGGAAAAGGAAAAACTTAGTAGCCGAAAAGTACTTACACCTTTTTAGAGACTGTTAAGGCTTCACTTTCTTGAATTAGCTGAAGGGAACCACTAAGGACTGATTCTGTTGCCTGGTGATTTTTTTTCCTGTAGCCTCTGTGCTGTTGCATTCCATCCCAGAAGACTGTGGGTTTAGAACAAAAGATCACTGAATGAAAATGAGTTCAGTCTTAAGGTTTCTCTGTTCCCATTTTCTTAGATCTCTGGTGGAAGAGGAGGATCCTCATATGAAAATATCTCTTGGTAACAGCGATATGGGCATCTCTGCCCATCTACAGTCTTCAAAGACAGGAACCACAAGATTTTTCACCAGCAATACTCACAGTTCTGTGGTATTACAGGTAATTAAATATTCTCATGCCTGTATTGAGCTGTACTGAGAATTTTGGCTGCGCTAAACAATGCATCCACTCAATAGATTTTATCAGTCTAGTAATTTCTATAAAGCCTCAAAAATCCTCATGTTTTTGTGCTGTCAATGCCCACAAGTAAGCATTGCTTGGGACTTCTTTTCCTGTGAGGTAGAGGTTCACCTTTTAGCAACAGCTTGGAAAAAAACCCCTGGCCTTTTCCTGGGGTCATATCCCAGTCCACTCTCAAGTTCTAAGAGGTAACAATGTTTAAACTCTGACCTGACAGCTGTATCAAAGAAGCTCACTTAAATATCATCATGTGATTACATTAGACATATCCCTAAGATGGCAGAGCCCTGCAAGGTTTGTTGTAATGCCCTGTGCTGGGTCTGACTATGGCACTACTGTGTGGTAGAGCACCTATAGAGACAATATTTACATTCTTGCTAATATTAGAAAAATACGAGTTTGAAGGAAAATGTTTTATGTTTGAGCTTCTGTTCCACACTGAATGAAGGAGTGTATTTAATCCATCCTCTAGTATCCACAACTGGGTACATCTTTGGAGGAAATCTTGTTCTAGGAAGCTGCTGTAGATGACTTTATTTTTTATTACAGTTAGATGTTATAAGTAATTCAGACGAGATCAGATGCATAATGGGAGCTTATTTTGGAGTTTTTAGCCTGTCAGCTTTGGTAACAAATTTGATAATCATAGAACCAGGTAACAGCTTTCCTTTCAGGCCACAGACTTTTGCAGCCTGTTAGGTTGCAAACCCCTTAAATTGCTATGGAACAGAATTGTATCTAGAATGCATATGTGACCAGAAGGGGTAGGTCCAAAAAAGATAGCAGTCCCTACCTGAAACAACTGTTATTGTGAAAGCTTACAAAAGAAACTCCTTCCTGAAAAGGACTTAATTTTTGGCCCAGTGTACTTTGCATTCATCAGCTGTATCTGGAAAATAATGATTATTCTGCTTGTTTTCAATGAATAATAATCATTGATTATATTAGAGATAATGGTTTTAAGATGATGAATTATTTCTTTGTCACTTTTTTGGACCTACGGTACATATGTACATAAAAGTAAATAAATGTTTACATAAGGGAAATAAAAGAGATTCCTACTCTCCTTCCAAATCAAAGGGATGGTTTACATTGTGCTTTTCCTGCAGGGTTTTGATCAACTTCGAGTGGAAGGTTTGCTCTGTGATGTGACGCTTGTTCCTGGAGATGGTGATGAGGTGTTTCCTGTCCACAGAGCAATGATGGCTTCTGCAAGTGATTACTTCAAGGCCATGTTCACAGGTGGTGTTTTTATTAAAGCCATGTACTGCTGTCTCCAAATTGCTCTCATGCAGGCACTCAGACACAAGCTCAGTGCTGTGTGTGAATCAGTCCATGATTGCAAACAACACTGGCGACTAAACATCTCTTTCTGTACTGTTGCGTATGGGGTTTTTTAATTAAATTTTAAATTGATATTTTAATTATCTCTAAATTTATGAAGTAATTTCAACCCCATCAAAACTATCATATACATTTACCTGCATGTCTGTTTCAGGAGGAATGAAGGAACAAGATTTAATGTGCATTAAGCTTCATGGTGTGAACAAAATAGGCCTAAAGAAGATCATTGATTTCATCTATACTGCAAAACTTTCCCTTAACATGGACAACCTTCAGGATACTCTGGAAGCTGCCAGTTTTTTGCAGATTTTACCTGTTTTGGACTTCTGTAAAGTATTTCTTATCTCTGGGGTAAGACTATTTGTTTCCCATTTACAATGTTTAAGGCCTTGGTATGTAGTTTTGTTTTTTTTCTGTAATTACACTTACATAATAGTCACAGTTATGTCTAAAACTTGCCATTATTCATGATTTGGATTCACAGCGAGCAAATCTGCTTTGTAGTTTCCTTGAAAAACTTGGTTTTCTTCTGAGTATTATGTACAGTGTGACTTTGATACAAGCGTTTCACCACATCAAAATTCTTCACTTACATGTCTGATATGTTTCAGTCTCCCTGCATGACTGCACTCACTCTTAGCATTAATCCGCTTGCTGCATTCATTAGGTGTGCTTCAGTTACATTCACTTTATTGCTATAGTTACAGCACTTCCATTTCAGAATGGGGGTGCAGTTATCTGTTTTCTGACTTAAACACAGTATATAAGCAATACCCAGACCTTCAGTACCCTTCCTTGCCCTCCTGTCCTGCCAGAAAAGGGGAGCACCTGCTCTGTGGGGCTGTAGAACAGCAGTGGTGCAAGAGCTGTGCTGTCAAAGCAGTTCTGCCTGGAGAGACACTCTGCAGTTATTTTTAATGTTTCCTAGGGGTTTTCTAATGTTGATGTTAATTGCTTATATACCTTACTAGAAATCTGACTTTAACAGGAGACTGGTGTGTTCCACACGAATTACAAGTATTATTTGGAATTCAACTTTTTGATTCTATAATGAGAAATACAGAAGCAGGTATTTCTGTTGCTCTGCAGAGTACAGGCTTAGAAATATGACCTCCCTAACTGAAAATATGTACCAGGATTTATGCAAACAAGAGGACTCCAAGCTGGTAATAACAGCAATCTGTTTCATATGAGGTGTTAAGAGACATTTAGGCTTGATAATGCCCTGTTTTGCTTTTAATTTGGAAATTTTTCCAACTGACCAGTCATCTGATAATGTTGTGATAATGTTTCATTAAGCTTAATACTCTTCAGTCCTACCCCACCTATTTTATATTGCTCAGTGGTTTTTCACCCTCCAAAATGATGCCTCTCCAAGTTTGACATTGCTATAAATACCAGCTTGGAAAAAGGTCTTGGTGGTGCTTTGAATCAGGTATTTGAAAAGGGCTCCCTCTGATGGGAGCTGAGCCCTGGGGACACTGTGTTGCCCTTTCTCCTTTCTGGGTAGTGCAGCTCTTGTTTATTTTGTTTTGTTAAGGAAAGAACTTTTTTCATATTAAATTGTGTTGCTGTTTAAAAATGCTCACTCTCTGAAAGTATGTTCAGTTGTGATGTTGACTCAGTCACTGTTTTTGTTCAAATAAGAAGTATCTTGTTTGATACTGCATTTTCAAAGAATTAGGAAGGCTTTATTAATTCTCTTAATTTTATTGATTTATTTTTTTTTTTCTGGAGTACTTTCATTTAGAGCGTTGTCTAAGGGGATGTAATCTCATTCATGGTATAGCTCTAGAGGAAGTACAAAATTGAGGTTGTGCTGTTAGTCTAGTTATGTTCTTAGCATCCTTATATAAAGAATTTTTGAATGACCTTACTTCTGAATTTGTTGGAACAAGAGTTGGTGTGCAAATGAGCTTCTTTTCGAAGGAGCATTTCTGTAAATTAAATGAATATTCTGAGCAAGTATTGAGGTTATTTCTACTGAAGTTAATTGGCTTGAGAGCTGATGTAACCATTCTGAGACAAATGCTTAATTGTCTTTAAATTGTCTGGGGAGTCCATTATTAAAAGATTATAGAACTCAGTTTATGTAAGGCATAATGTAATTGTCTACTTAAGGATAAGAGGATACTGGAAATATTTACAAAGAAAAACTGAAGCTTAAGGTAACAGCTTAATTTGTGTAACAAAAATAATGAGACCTTCAAAGAATAGAATCTGTTGTAGCTGACTTGAAAGTGTTTTTTATTTGCTCTGCATTTACACCCCTCCTGTTAAGTAGCCCATTGCTCTGATAATCTTTGCTCTGCAACCAAACAGATTCTCAGAGAAACAATGGAATACTTCCTAAGATGTTTTCAGTCTTACTGTTACTATTGGTTTAAAATAATTATAGCTGTACAATAGTCTAGGACTACTCTCATGTCCACATCTAAATGAGCCATAATGTAACTAAAATTCATAAAAATGGCATGGAAATGTTTTCAGAGTAGTGAGTTCTAGACACAATACTGATTTTGCAAAAGTAGCAGCAGTGTACAAAATGGAGAAAGATGAGAAACTTATCCAAGTGAATTATAGCACTCAGGAAAATCACAGAGTAGAGGGGAAGGGGTTGTTACATGGTAATTAAAGAAAACATTCCCAAACATTGAAAATGAGTGTCTTGGCTGTACCTCCATAAAAATTTTATTCCTTCTAGAATTTTGTGCTTTACGCTTTTGTAACTACTAGGAAATAGTCAAATATGGAGGGCTTAATACTTGGAAGTCGTGTCTTGTCAAAAACTTGGTTATCTGAGGATGGAGCAAGTTAATCTGTTTTATGGGAGTGTGGGATTTAACCCTGAGACCAGCTCTGACAGCCACCAGAAATTTGACTTTTGTACTGCAGGGTTACGATGGATTCTGTTTTCTGAGCTGGTCAAATTTCTGTGCTGTTTCTTCCGGGCTTCTGTGTATGGGAGCCCACAGGAAAATTGAGGGTTTCAGGAGTATGTTTGCTCTTTTAACTTTGACCCTTTGAAACACTGTATTAAGTGCTTCAGTGTCTAACAGTCATTGAAACAAAACAAAGTTAGACACCTGATTGTTTTGTGGTACTGGGTTTGAGGGCCTGATTTTTTGTGCATGTTACTGGTCTTGATCTGTTCTCCAAGGCTCTCATACTTACAATCATTTTGCTGTCTCCAGTTTTGTAGTATTTTATAGTGAATAAGTTTTTATGCGAGCTTGGGAAGTGGTTGCTTCAAAATTTCAAAGAATTAAGTGAACTGCTTTCTCAAGAAAGTACTTTGGCTTTTGGTTTGGATTTTTCAGGTTGTCATAACACTGTGCTGTGCTTGACCTTTCTTTTTTGAAAAGCTTTTTAGTATTTTCTGCAACTTATGCTTTGTAATGAGCAATTGCAATGTGAACGAGCAGCTCTGCTCAGTAGTCAAAGTCCATGTAAAATAGGATTTATTTAAATAAAATTCTCAACTCCTTGTGCAGCTGCTTAGCTGTTTGAATGTTTATGGCTTTTAGCTCTTCCCTTGTGAATATTTTTACTAGTTACTGGATACACTATACAGTCAGTCTTATATTTTCACCTGGTATTTCCATTCCTCCTGTTTACTTCAGTGGGATTTCCAGAGTAGCAGTTCCTTCTCTTTGTTGAAGAGCTCCTGATTGACTGACTTCCACACAGGACTATAGCATGAGTCAAACTCCTAAAAAAACCAAAACCTCCCAATGTTTGGGTAACTGAAGTATTTATTTTAATAGCATTATTGTACTGAACTCTGTCCAGTTTTGAATATTCAAGTAGAAGTAGCTATTGCATTTCTTTCTGTTGAATGATTTTTTTTTGGCTCATGATTTAAGAATCTCTAGAATATATATTTTTATGACTGTTAAGTCTTTGCAATATGATTTAGCCTGGTACATTGATTATTATCTTAGAGCACAGTAAAGAGGGTAATAGTAATTTTGCAAGAAAAGTAACCTCTAAGACAATATTTAATATGGCACACTGATTTGAGGTGAGTGGTGGAATTTGATAGTGAGCCAAACATAGTGTACAATTTCATAAGCATAATGAGAAGTACCTGCAATCATATATGAAAAAAACAACCCTGAGTGCAGTACGGTCCTAGTGGATTAATAAAGGCGGTATAAAGTAAATTTTTTGAGAATCAGGGATTGACTGGAAACTGCTGATGCCATGTTCATCAGTCATTAACAGTGTGCAATGTGTCAATAAATTTCTCAAACATAAGAAGTCCAGGAATATGCCCAGTGGCATAGATTTACAGTGTAGCATAATTATGGTAATACATAATTTGATGCACGCTGGGCACTTGATAAGTGGCAGCCAGTCAGCAATAGCTCCAAATACTTCATTGCATCCTGAACATGTGCCAATGGTACAGAACCTGTACAGGTTTTGCTTTGATCTTTCAAGTTCAAGTGTGCCTTTCTTGTATATAATAATATCTGACTGCTTACTTTGACGTGGAGGAAGTGCTGCATTTCTCTAGTTTGGTGCCAGTAAATGTATTGCCAAGTAATTTTTAAATACAGTAACTGTATAGCAAGAGTTAAGATTTGTGGTATACTGCAAGTCAGCTGTTTGTTATGGGGTGATTTTTCCATTGCTTTATTTTTGTAATGCAACTTGAAAGAAATTTTAGAAGTAAGAATGTTCTATTTAAGTTACTTAATTTATGGCATGCAGTTATTTCCATTATGCAGTTAATTTATGTAAATTAAAATACCTAAAAGGAAGTGTGCAGAAATTAGAATCATAGAATGGCCTGGGTCTGAAGGGACCTTAAAGATCATCCAGTTCCAACCCCCCTGCTCTGGACAGGGGCCCTCCACTAGACCAGGTTGCTCAGAACCCCATCCAGCCTGGCCTTGAACACTTCAGGGATAGAGCAGCCACAGCTTCTGTGGGCAACCTGTTTGATGCTGACCCTCAAAACCAATCAGAGAATGTTTTATGGGCTGTTGCTAGTTGGTGTGATTATATTTTGATATAAACAATGTGGTCTGTCTTATAATACAAAAAATTATTTCCATGTATATAAAGCACAAATATTTTCATAATAGAACTCCTGACAGTCTGCTGCACATTTATGTTATAGATAGGATCTGATTACAGGATTAGTAAGCATTTCAAGGTGTGTGAATGAAGACTGGATGACTGTAGATCTTAACTCTAGGGCAAGTTAGATCAGTTTCTAGTGAATTAGGAAAATCTCCTCTTCTTGTACTCATTAGACATTTGAATTGTCTGGTATTAAAGGACAATGATCAGATTGAGTTACACAGTATTAAAATCTTCCAATCTCTGTCATGATCAGAAGGTCATTTGAAGGTTTTTGAATTCTTAGGCTGCGGTTGGGTCATAGTCCTCAATCTTTATAATCTTTTAGAAATAACCATGAGATTCATAAGCTTCAATTCTTCTGGCATTACAAATATAATGAGAATCACAAAGTTGTGGAAATGGTTGACACTGAGTAGGGCTGACATGCACAGAGACTAGAACATGTGTAAATGGAGCTTGGATTGGAATAAGGTTTGAATGCAAAAAAGCCGCAATTCTCAGCAAGAAGCATTTGATTGACTTCCTGTGCACGTGTACCAGAGAGCTTGCAGAAATGAACTGCCTGGGTTCACTGAAAACTCACCAGAAGTTATGCCCCATACCTGCCATGTTTCTGCCTCTTTGTGCCTTGGATCCCAAACGACCTCAGAAATTCAGGAGCCAAAGATATAAAAAGGTAGATGCAGCTGCAGTGTAAAACAGATGATTACCGAGGTACAGTCACTCGAGTACTGAGTTAAATTAGGGTGTGATCCATACTGCTAAAGCATTTAATGAGCTGGGTATTTTTAGGAGAAATCCTCCTAGGTTCATTCTTTTAAAAAAATTATGTATAAACTAAAATCATTACCTTTGTCTTATTTTTGACATGTATCTAATTTAAACAGAGTCTGTAAGAACACTGCTTTGATTTATTAAAGATCCATTTTTGTTTTGAAGGAATGTATTCATGAGATTGAACACTGTAAATATAAGTTGGCTGAAATATGTGGCATGCAGGGGTTAGGTGTGCCATTCTCTTCAGTTTTATTATGCCAATACAATTTTAATAATGTCAGAAAATGTCGAATGGTGAGACTTTTGTTTTGCTCTCTGTAACCTTTGGCTGATCACCTCTCCCTTAACTTTATTTTCCACATGTCTTTCTTACAAAGATATTTTCAGAGTTTTTCCAAAGATGAAGTGCTATATAATTGTTATGCATCATCATTGTATAAGGCATTTGACATAATGTATGCCATCTGCTTGTTACTTGTCTCATTTCTTTCCTCAAAATAAGAAATAAATTGGGTCTCCCTTTGCAGTCATGAATATATATACTTCATTGAATATTTGGTTATGTGTAAATCACCTTGAGCATTGCGAAATGCTGAAATATTGCTGATTATACAGTATTCATTAAATTTTACATTATCATTTAGACACCAAATTAAGAAAGTGTTTTGATTCCTTTTTCTGTTTGCTTAATAGGTTTCGTTGGAAAACTGTGTTGAGGTTGGGCGAATTGCCAACACATACAATCTCACAGAAGTGGATAAATATGTTAATAATTTCATTCTGAAGAACTTCCCCGCATTATTAAGTACTGGTGAATTTGTGAAACTCCCCTTTGAACGTCTTGCCTTTGTGCTTTCAAGTAATAGCCTTAAGCACTGCACTGAACTTGAACTCTTCAAGGCGGCATGTCGCTGGCTACGCTACGAGGAACCTCGCATGGAGTATGCTGCAAAGCTCATGAAGAACATCAGGTTTCCCCTGATGACACCCCAGGATCTTATTAACTATGTTCAGACAGTGGACTTCATGAGAACTGACAACACCTGTGTCAACTTGCTTCTGGAAGCCAGCAATTACCAAATGATGCCATACATGCAGCCGGTGATGCAGTCAGAACGGACAGCCATCCGCTCGGACAGCACGCACCTGGTGACCCTGGGGGGAGTGCTCAGGCAGCAGCTGGTGGTCAGCAAGGAGTTACGGATGTATGATGAGAAGGCCCACGAGTGGAAATCCTTGGCTCCCATGGATGCACCGAGGTATCAGCACGGCATTGCTGTGATCGGGAACTTCCTTTACGTGGTCGGGGGCCAGAGCAATTATGACACAAAAGGAAAGACAGCGGTGGACACAGTCTTCAGGTTTGATCCTCGCTACAACAAGTGGATGCAAGTGGCATCTTTAAATGAGAAGCGGACCTTCTTCCACCTAAGTGCCCTCAAAGGACATTTGTATGCAGTCGGAGGTCGGAATGCAGCGGGTGAGCTAGGTGAGTCCTCCTGGAGCCAGCCCCATGCCTTTTGTTGGGCCTGGAAATACCCTGCTGCCCAGGGAATGGGTGGAGAGAAACAAGTTGATGTCATTGGAGTGCTGCTGCTTTCTGGAAGTAGTTCAAATGCAGAGAGGAATTTGTCTGGATAGTACTAGAAGTTAATTTTAGAATGGATCCCACAAAAAAAAATTCCAAATACATATGTCTTGTGTATTGATGCATAACATCCAATGTCTTGGCCTTTGCCATAAAACATGAAGTAAGTATGTATGTCTGCCTGTGAAGTGTGGGGGAATGCAAATGCAGTTTTAAAAAGAAAAAAAAAATTAATCATTACTTCCGCTGAGAAACTAAATCCACTCCTAAGGGATACATGGCTCTAGCTGAAACTCACTGTTGAATGAACATTACATTTTAAAAGACACAAATTTTCTGGAATAGTATTTGAAATGCCAAGGGGTTTTTTGGTGTGTTTTTTTTGTCTTAGTTTAATGACAGTGACTTTTTTCACTCACAGATTAGTGAGATTCGGATACTCTGATGTTCTGGACTTTTTAATTATTAAAAATCTTATATTTCACCTATGATCTTGTGAGTACACAAGTAACTTATTTGTATGAATGACTGAATGACTCAGTCCTGGTGCCTCTTCTTTTCCCCCCTTGCAAATGATACTTAATTTAGCTTGACCAAAAAAAACCCCCAACCCATTAAAAAAAAAAGGAACAAAAATCCTCCATATCCATTTCCGGGAAACAAGATAGAAACAAAGAATAAATACATGATAAGTTATAATTTAACAAAAAAATGCAGAGGATGACCCCTGTTAATCTACTGCATTGTGCAAAGCCATAGTGATGTGCCTTTAGTCAAGTCTGGGGTAGTGGACTCAATTGTAAATTTATCTGTGCTTTAAAATGGAAATGTTACAGAGATTATGCTTGGAAGTTTAGCATAATATTATATCTAAACCAGATACAATATCTCATTATTTAGTTTGCTGCTTTCAGCCCAGTACTCAACTGTCCTTGCAGGTCTTTGTGCCTTCTGCCTCTTGCTTTTCAGAAATGCACAGGTATCTGTAAGTGCAGTGAGAAACATTTTTAACTGAAACAATACAAAACCTGATTTCTACTGCAGGATCTGTGGCTTCTTAAAATTACTGCATCTCGGTTATTCACATACACAGGTTTTTTTTCATTGTCATGTTGCAAATTTTCATGGGAAACATACAGTTAAACTGCTTCCACCACACAGAAGTGGCCTGGCTTTGCTATAAATTTAAAATCCCTTCCAGTGTTTGATGAAATGGGACATTTAAAAACGCCTCCTGTTCCAAAAGATGGGAAACTGTTTAGCAGTAACTTGTTTTCCCTAGGCAGCCATTTTCTGATGCAGATCCTGAGGTTTTCAGAATTTTTTACTATGTGTCACTTTATTTACCTGAAAATACATCCTAAACAATCTCAATATCCTCTAGAAGACTGAATGTACAAGCTAGCGTGCATTGATCTTTATCTTGAGTATCAGAAAACCTGGTAAATAGCTTCAGTGAGCTATTTTTTAAGAGTATGAATTAATAGCAGATAATCAGATTGCTCACCTTGTGTACTATACAATCTGAAGGGTTATAAAAATGTCAGTGAAAAAGTTGCAAGTTGACAATTTTGTCAATATTTCATATTGACAAAATCAATATGAAATAATACTGTCACTAAGCCAGTGCAACCTGTATATGAAGGGGGCTTTGAGGGCAGCGTTACGTTAAATTAGATCAAGCAGTAGCATTCTGCTGACCTCAACTCTTCTGCTTTCTTTAATTAAAATACAAACTTTATCACCTATCGAAAATTCTTCTGTAAAGATATCATTGAAATACTGTAGCAATTTGCACACAGACCTGAAAAATGCCACTGGATCAGTCTGTGGGAAGAGCGCTCTAAATGCTAAATATTGTAGCTGTCTGATGCTTTGATTTGAGGCTTCAGGTTCTTTCCTTGTTAGTTGTGAGGTGAGTCACTTTTCATTTTCATGTTTCTTTCATAAACCTTGACAACTGGAAGATGAAATCCAGCTTAAACTTCCCATTCTCTTCAGAAGAGAAAAACTCTCGGGCTTTTCATAGAAGAGAAGGTCAAATATGTGTTGGACAGATATTAAAGAAGTTGCCCTTGGGTTCAAACTAATTCCAGTCTGTTGTTAGAGAGGAAAAATTCCCAAAACCTGAATTCAGCTTTCTGGAAGATCAGCTTTTATGGAAAAGAGCCAAAGGATTAAAGTTACTAAAACTAATTTTTTTTTCTCCCGACATTCACAGGAATAAAAATTATACTTTTTTGAGGCTTTTATCAAGCCTTTTCAAAACAGTTTTCAGATGTTTCATCTTCTGAGAACTTTGTAAATGCCACTTTCTACATCTGTAATACTTGCTTTAGTGTAATAATGAGCTGCTGTTTTACCAGTGCATGCCAATGAGAAAAGTTTGGTTCACTGGAAAGGATGAGTGAATGCCCATGTATGTGGTACATGTGTTGGACTTTGGTAAATGTATCCTTTAAATGTCCTGAATTATGATATTACAATTTAGATTTTTCAACCCTGTGACAGCTTAGGGCTGTGCAGAATTAAGCACCACTCCTGGAAGGATAGTAGATAATTCTGGTTAGTTCTCTTTAAACACAGGCAAGGCAGGCACCTGCCAGAGGTATTCCTAGAAGGCAGGAGAACAGCACTTGGGCTCAGGGAGGAGCCCAGCCTGAGAAAGCAGGTGTGCAGAAAATGAGAGTTTTTGAAAAAGAGACAAAGGGAAAACCAAGTGTGGCTCCCAAAAATACTTGTGAAGCAGAGCACACTGGCAGATTCCAGCTGAATGCTGGAGACCATTTTCTCTTCTGACAAGTAGATTTTTGTAACTCGTTGTAAGAGTTGTTGTGCTGCTTGATGACAGCAGAAGCTGTGCCTGTAAGTACTAGAAAACTTGTGCATTTAGGTATTTTCCAGATACTTCAGGCTCTGCTCTTGATAGGCTTGAGTAGAGTTTGGGGTTTTTATATATGGGCTTTTCCTGAGCACTTAAAGGGATGTTGGGTTGTAACCAAACCACAGATTCATTCATCACGCTGCAATAAAGACAAAAAGAGAAAACCGGCAGTCCAGGCCAGTTACCTGTTCTTTTGACCCTCTGCCCATCAAGTTGGAAGGTTTTTATTTTCCAGATGCCCGCTATGATGTTGAACCCTCCTTGTTTATGTAAAAACTTCCCCTGTGTGTGTGTATATATATATACATATATATATATATATATATATATATATGTATATAAAGATATAGCTAATATATTTTAAATGATGTTGTTTGATATTCATCAGTACCCAGTTGGGCTGTTTACTGTCTGAGTAGTGTTGTGAATATCAGACCAGAGTGTGAACTAGAGGACCTCTTGTGCAGAGGCTTATTTTAGAATGGCTCCTTGCTATGCTAGGACAAAATTACCAATAACCAAGTCAGCTTAGAGTTGTACAGAAGCAAGCTGTATTATAGAAATAATATAACAAAATTAAGATGCTGGGTTTTGGGACATTACAGAGTTGCTAAGTGCTGCTGTAATAGACCTCAAGACGCTTTAGGAAGCTGCTGACAGAAAAGTGTTAACTATCTGTATACTCCTCAAATAGCATCACAGATGGCACTATAAAATGAGTGCAGGCTGAAAATCCCTTGGGACTGCTAAAGCTTTGTGTCTTTTTGAGATTGCTTAATTCTATTAAAATGAGGCCTGTCTTCCCTGGATTATGGTAATGAACACATCAGAAGTTCTACTGTTAAACATAAAGCCTGGTCATGATGTTGGGAGAATGAATCCATCACTCTCATTTAGGTGCGTTAAAGTAGCAGTTTTAGAGTGTTTTGTGAACTCTGCTCTGTCTGGAGATTTTGTAGAGAATGTCCTGATGTCTCTCTTAAATTATGGGCACCTTTAATAGCTGGAATTTTGAATATTTTTTTCTTTTCAGTGCAGAGGAATATCTTGCTAAAAGAAGTTGAATGACCTTGCATTAGTAAGGTAACAGGGAAGCAAGTATGTGGATCAATCTAACAGAAGAGTAGGGTTTTTCAGCTGGAAAGTGATTAGCTTTGTTTTAGAGCACAGTGGATGTGAGATTTGAGTTGGAATAGTTTGTCTGAAATACTGTCAGACAGTACCTTAGCTGTGCTGGGAATGTTCGAGACAGTTTTGAAGCCACATCAGAATGTGATGGGTCTTGGACTCGGCATCATCCTTTGTCAGATAAATAATGTCTTTACAACGTGGTGATAGTGATGGCAGTAATGTGTACCAATTCTGCATGTTTTGCCTTCTTTTGCCAAAGGGTTATTTTGGCTGTGTCTTCTCTCTTAAATGCAGTTCATAGTGCAGAGTGAGGTAAAACTGTCCCGTGTTGAATGTCATATTCATCTGGGTGCTGCTGGCTCTGCAGTTGCTTTGCACATCTACTTTTCCTTTGCACATCCCCTGCTCTTCCTGTCCTTGGAGTGTGTTAGAAATACAAGTTCCTCACCTCAATGCAGAGTGGAAGCACTTCGGGAAAGAAGATGTCTTTGTTTTTGTGGAATCAGTAGAGTGATGGTTTTGGTGCAGAGGAGCAGCGAATGGTGGGTTGGATGGGGCCGTTCTAGGGGTGGAACTGGGACAGCTATATTTACTTGCACATCGAATCTGCTTCTTTCTGGTTTTGAAATTTCTGCACATCTTTGCTTCTTATTGCTAAATAGAGCAGAGTGGAAAGGAGCTTTCCTTTTAAAAAAAGAATATTGGTATGGGTGAATATGTTTACGAGAGTGAGCATGGGTTTATTTGGGGATTGGGCAAAAACTGCGTGTGGTGTCAAGGTGGCACTGCACAGAAACACAACTCATGGATTTAATTTTAGGCGTCATTTGTGGAATCAGTTCTTTGTGCATTCGCTGGATTTATGGCTAAGTCCTTGATAGATACAGAAGATCTGCAGGTTACAATTTTTTTTCAAGAGGAGATTTCTATCTTTATTAAGAAAATGCAAACAACCAAGGCAGATCTCTTAGAGTAGACTTGGGAACTTGCCCATATGTTGGACAGATTTTTTAAATCAAAAATTTGGTACATCACCAGTACTGCAGACACACATGACTTTGGTTACTTTGTATTGGTTTGTTATTTTTTTGTCACATCTTACACATCCTGGAGGTGGCAGAACTGGGAGTCCTTGTGTGAGGCACTCTCACAGATCCAGATGCATTTCAAGATTTCATTACTATTTTGAAACAGTTTCAATTAATTATGAAATTATTAATTTCATACATGCAAATCAACATATATAATTTGTTTAGAAAAAAGCAGAAATTTAGTGTGTTTTGCCTTATATCATGAACCTAATGTTCTGGAATGGCACTTTTCTGTATTTCATAAATTTAAATTTCAGCTCCTGTGTGGGGAAAAGCTGAAGTAAATCCAGTGTGCTGTAACAATTTAACAATTCTTATGTGCAAAACAGATTTTTTTATTTTTCACTTTTAGCCTTAGATGATGCTGAACTGATTGTCAAACAGTATTTCTAACATTGGAACTGGAAGCTTCTATTTTCAGTGTGTGTACTTGAGATGCTAATTGCATGGAATTACACATGATCATCCCATTTTGTAACAATAAGGAGGTTATGCATCAACTAAAAGAGAATTTAGAAGGTCACTCTAATGTGCTCTGTACTAATTTTTTCATGACTAGGGATTTTTTGTTCTGTAGTCTGAGACCATAGCTATACTTCACTCAGCCAAAATGATCCAGAGGATGTTTTTAAAACAGCTTTGGAGTTTGGGTGTGGTGTCTTATATTCACTATGTAAGTGTTACTGTGTGATGTTCTTTACTTGTCTGGTCCATAATTTTGCAGGCTTAAACTAACACTAACTAGATCCTGCCTTTATAATAGCAAGTTTTTCAGATTCTAAGGGTATTTTTTTCTCTCGGTTGATGCATAATCTTGCACTCTTAAGTCATCATCACTGATTCCATAGAGCTGACTCAGATTTTCTGCCCTTGATTCAATAAAAACCTTGTTTTAGAGCAAATAAAATGCCACTTTTAAAGACAGATTCGATTTTTCTATGTTTAGTTCATTAACATCCAACAGAGTTTAAGCAGTCTTTATTTTAATTATTTAAAATGAGATTTGTCTTTAAGATAACTTAATTATTGACAGTTGCTCTGTGCATCGTAAAGTCACTATATTATGGGGTTTTTGAGGATCTTGTGCCCCTTTGATCATACTGTAGTATTCAAGCTGCCAACACCTAGAGCTTGCTCCGTTACTGAATCTGCTTTCTATTTGTATTCTCTGTGGTTGTTGCACACCCTTTTCCTGCAACCTGCATCTCTCCCACCTTACATTGAAGAGAGGTTTTCTTCTCAGGAATCCATTTTGCACTGACTCCTGGGCAAGGGTTTCTTCTTAACTTAGTACTGTCTTCTGTGATTTCTGATCTGATAAATCCCTTGATAATTTTAACATTCCAACTCGCAAAGAAAACGGCACAAATAGAGTTATACATCAACACAGGCACTGCTTTTCTCCTTTCCAGATTCAGGGATGTTTAATCTCTCTTTTTTTTTTTTTTTTTTTTTTTTTTTTTTTTTTTTTTTAAGGGTGGCTTTTGTAAATTGATGTGGTGTCTTGCATATGCTGTGCTGTATATTGCTGCGCAACCCTGCAATACAATAGAAAATTAGTCAGCAAGGGGTAGAGTGTTCTGTCAGCAAGTTTGCTGATGGTACAGCCCAGCTGGACAGGATCCTGTGCAACCTGTTCTTGGTGACCCTGCTTTAGCAGAGGGGTTGGACTAGATGTTTTCCAGAGGCCTTTTCCAATCTGTTCTGTGTTTCTGTGATAGTGCTCAACAATTCCCTTGAGACTTCCTCAGCTGAACAGTGTTACTTGTTGGCACTTCCTCTGTGAATGTTTCTGCCAGTGCACTGTGCTCAGCACCAAACTGCCGTGCTGGCTTCAACACTTTTATGCTCTCATTTGTTTCCAACAGCCACTGTGGAATGTTACAACCCCAGAATGAACGAGTGGAGCTACGTTGCAAAAATGAATGAACCCCACTATGGTCACGCTGGAACCGTGTATGGGGGGTTAATGTATATTTCAGGTAAATCATGCCTGTGATATCATCTCTGTGAAACAGAGTTTCTTATCTAACAGTTACTTATCTAACTTTTTCTGTTTCAGCAGCAGATAGTACAAATTAGTCTGTGGTTGCAGTAGGATTGCCATGGTATCAGTAGTGATGCAGTTTCATATGAAGCTGGTCAAACAGCACATATACTGCAAGTGCTGACAAAATTGTTGTAGATAATATTATTAGTAATTGAATAGCTCTGAATTTCAAAGCAGTTACTCATTTTACCAATCAGAATAGTTTTCTGTAGCCACATATATAAATTTATATAGTAATATAATTAAATATAATATTGTTATAATATATTTTATTATATTATAATTATGTGTAACAGTATTAAATAATTATATAATTGTATTATAATATAGCAATGTAATTCAACACACCCTCCCTATAAACTTTGGAAAGCACTGGAAATTGTATTACTTTAAAGAACAACTTTTGCCTTCATGGAGGTAATAGAAAGGGCTAAGTTCTCATGTTAATCATAGTATGTAAGTGATATCTGTACTTTCACTGTTTTTTTATTTGGAATTTGCTTGGTCCTGTATGTCACTGAGGTTATAGTTTCATTCAATTTTTTTCCAAATGAGTTGTCTGAAAATCTGCTATTAGCTTAATTTTTAAAGAAGATTCAATCTGTCTGTCAGTGATCATTGCAGAGATCACAGGCCTATATTCTCCTACTGAAATTTTAAAGTATGTTGTCTTAAGAACTAAACTGAAATTCAGGGCAGGAGGTGGGACAAGGTTGCTTAGCTGACAAGAACTGGTGGGGAGATGTGCTGGCACAGCTTGATTTAGGGGCCCTTGTGCCAGTAGACTAGGTGGAATTTGTTTTAGAATTTACTATAAGGTACAGGTGCTTATTTTTCTGGAGCAAGTCCATTGAACTCCTATTGCTGTGCTGTTACCAGTTGTGTTTTGTCCATTTTGCTTGTTTTACTGCAGGTGATACATGAATATGCTGTCTGCTGTGTGTTTTTCATGTAGATCCCACAGATTTTTCTTTTCCTTTTGTCCTGAAGCCTCTCCAAATGCTTTTGCAGGGAGCTATGGAGAAAGCAAATGTAGAGGGAACCATACGTAACTATTAACAGAAGAATATCTAAAATGTGTGTCCTCTATTCACTTGAACTTGTTGAAAAAAGTTTTCTCATGAAAATTCTACTATGTGATAGGACTACTTAAAACACAGCAGCATAGTATCAAAATTTGAAAGGGAAATGGATTCTTTATAGTGAGAAACAAAACTAGCAAAATGAATGAATATAAGCCAAGAAATAATTTTGCAAGACAGAAGCATAGGTAACAGTTTTTTGTTCCTTTAATCTGCCAGTATAAATTGTGTAATGAGGTGCAGTGTGAGACATGGCTTCTGTCCATATTCCCATTTAAAGGAACAAATGTCATTTGAAATGGAGTACTTCTGTGATAGTAATCTAAGCTAGAGTGAAAAAGTTTTAAGGAAGATGGAATTCTTTCAGTAAAATGTATTTTTTTGTTACCTAATGTGTATTAAGGTGAGCACTACTCTAATGTGTTTTGTTTCTCTAGGGGGAATTACCCATGATACTTTCCAAAAGGAACTCATGTGTTTTGACCCTGACACAGACAAATGGACTCAGAAAGCTCCGATGACGACAGTCAGAGGTCTGCACTGCATGTGTACTGTAGGAGACAAGCTGTATGTTATTGGTGGGAATCACTTTAGAGGAACAAGTGATTATGATGATGTTCTAAGCTGTGAATATTACTCGCCAACTCTAGACCAGTGGACTCCAATTGCTGCCATGTTACGTGGGCAAAGTGATGTTGGGGTTGCTGTCTTTGAAAATAAAATCTATGTTGTTGGAGGATATTCTTGGAATAACCGGTGTATGGTGGAAATAGTTCAGAAGTATGATCCAGAAAAAGATGAGTGGCATAAAGTATTTGACCTTCCAGAATCCCTTGGTGGCATTCGAGCCTGCACTCTCACCGTTTTCCCTCCAGAGGACAATACAGGGTCACCATCTAGAGAGTCTCCTCTTTCAGCACCTTAGAACCATCCCTTGACTTACGATGTTGTAGTAACACCTCTGCAGTGCATCATGGGGTCTATTATTTTTCTTCAGTAGTTTCTGTTAGGCTTAGCCTACAGCATTTCATACAATTACTGGAAAAAAAAAAGACTTTGACATTATTTGTGCTGTTTGTTTGGCCTAGAATGTCTCTCAAGTGGTTAACAAAATCTATGTACTCGCCCAAGCCAAATGTTTAACAAATGAGAGGGTATTGTCTATAAAATGTATGATCTAGGTACGTTATTAATGTTGTATGTTGGGTGTGAAGTACCTTATAGCTTACATTTGGGAGCCCAGTGAGTCAAATTTGAAGACTTTGTATTGAACATGTCACTAAATTTCATGCTGAAATCCTTCTTCCTTTCGTTTTTGACTGCAGATTACAAGGGTAGGTAGACCACATCAATGTGAGCTGTCTGAAGGTTGCCAAGGGACCTGAGCTACCTCCCTCTTTTCACAGAGTATTTTTGACATATCTGTTTACCCACCTGACGTTGTGGGTGCTTTCAGAGCATATGAAGTTTCTTAGGGAGAGGGAAGAAATAAAATAATTTTAAAATATTAGCACTGTACAGGAGCAGACCTTGTAGAGGCCAGGAGTTTTTTATAACATATATCGAGTGTTTTTCCTGAATCAGTTGAGTGATGCTTCAAACAAAACATCTTAAACATGTGTTTTCTAATTCTTTTTTCGTTTTTTCAGGTATTGGCTTCCGCTTGCATGGGAGCACACACTATTAACAAATGGGAATTCAGTACAGCTGTGAATTCTGTTGTATGGCTGTACTGAATATAGGTAGTTAAGGGCTAGAAATGGTAACTTAAGCCACTGAGTTTGACCAAATGGTTCCATCAGATCAAATTTAATCTACCTTTTCTCCTTTGCTGTTGAGATAACTTGCATAATGTGTCCTCTGTATAGTCTCAGTTAATAAGGTTATTTAGCACAAAGTGCAGCTTCAGCAAGAGAGCTACTTTTGCTCAGTGAAGCTGGACTACCACATTTTACCTTCCTTAGTTCAATAAAACTTTTAACGGCAGTTACCCAGTCTAAGCTACCTCATTAATGTATTTGGTTTTCTTCCTCTGCCTCACTGTCTCCAGGATACGCATTACGTATATCTGTGTGGGTAGATGAATTTGCTAGGAAACCAATGCAGAAGTGATAATGAATGGGTATTTTTGACCTACTTTTAAGAAATTGTTTTGGTCTGATGTGTTCATTTTATTGTTAGGGACTGATGAAAAAACAGTCTTAATGTTTTTTCCTTGGAGAACTGCTTATGTGTGCAGCTGTGCAAATTCACAAGAATCTTTACATGCTCCAAAATACAATGCACTGCTGAGAAACTGCAGCTCTGATTATGCCATTGTGCTTGTTCTGAACTTCCCATCATGTTACAAGTAATTTTGCTAATGAACACAGTCACAGGGGTATCTTCTGGGGAAAACTGTTTAAACCAGCTTATTGTATTACCTATTAACAATAACCAAGTAAAGCTTAATAGACTTTTGCTGGGAGTTTGCTATTTGTGTTTTGTCCCTGCTTGGTGCATCAAGCAGCAGGATTACTCTGGTGTCAGTTTTGGAAGTACTGATATTTATTTACTCTTTATGCAGTTTACTAGTAATGGTCACTACCAAAATCTATGTGTAAGCTTTAGGTTTCATAATTGTTTTGGTTAAAATCAAAAGCAGTTCTTCCTCTAAAAAAATTGAAGTCTTAATTCCATGTGGTTGTGCAAGGTGTTGTTGTAGGTGGTATAGTGGCACCAGTGGATACTCCTGGAAACTGGCTAGTGAAGATAAATTGACTCATCTAATACTAAGTATTAGTATTAGATGAGTCTACTCTTCTAAGAATACTCTTCTAATGCTGTGCAAAGCACTGGATAGAAAAATATTGCTTTGTCATTTAAGGATTTGTCAGTTGTTTAAGTGTCACATCTACTAATTTTTTTTCCCCGCTCAGAGACCAGATTTTAGACCCTGCTAAAGTACCCTGAAATCCGTATTCAGTGTCTCTTTTATTAATTAAACTGAAAAGTGTTTGAAGGAGTTGCAATTCCTTCAGGATAGTGTAAATATATCCTGCTGTTTGTATGCTGAGGATGGGGGACACACTGTTTAAAAGTGGGTATCTTCACTGGTATTCTCTGTTCGGAAGAAGCTTAATATGGGTTCTGATCATTCTGAGGCGGTTTAAAGTCAGGATGCCAGTTTTGTGTCTGAGTCTTGAATAGCCAGGAGCTGGTATATGGCCACAATGTTGAGATTTTTTTTTTAAGTGACTCATTATCTGTTACACGTAAAGTGGAATAATTATTTTTGAACATTTTGTCATCAGTGGATTAAATGTAGTGCTTCAATCAAATTAATCTTTGGGTTTTTTTTTTTTTTTTTAATTCCCTCCAGATTAAAGTGTTTATAATGACATTAGTTAACATTTACTCATTAGGATTGAAAAGCAAACATCAAAGACTTGCCCAAAACTGCAAACTGGTTTCTTCTGTAATGTAGTATAAAATGACTTGATGCTCATTGCATCTTTCTTAACCATAGCATAAGAAACCCTTTCCGTCTCTGAATCCACAGCTGTAGGTATACATATGGATACAGCAAATACCCATCTCCGTTTCCAGTCAGGCTGCCTCTTCATAAATCTTCAATTCTTTCATTTTGCAGTTGTAGTACCTAAATCGGAAAAGCATCTGGATAAAAGGCAGTTATAGCTATTTGACTTGAATGAAATAAGACTACATGGTGTGCCAGCTGGGAGGGCCACGGGAGCTGTCTGCCATCTCCCAGTGATGCAGACACAGACTGCAAAATTCATTCACACTTTGCTTTTTTGGTGCCCAATTAGCAGCAAATGTAAAAAGTGCTCACTTCCATATACAATTTGCCCAAAGGCCCATCTGCAAGACCTAGCACTCTGACTCCAGACATCTGAGATGACATTTCCCTTGTTCTGTGTTTCGAGATAGGACAAGAATGATGGGGAAGAAGACCTGGGAAAATCCAGGTTATGTAAAGTTTCTTTGCCCTGTTCACATCAGAGAGTTGATCATCTATAGATGTCCATTTTTCTGTGATTCTCCTCCCCTTAGAAAGTTGTAAAGTCCAAGAGCCTGGTCCAGGGAAAGCAATTCCTGCCAAGACCCAGCCAATCTCATGGCTTCTTGGGATAATGGAGTTGTGCTGACGGGGTGAGCACTGGTGCAGCAGAATGTGGCTGTCTGACAGCCTGGCTATGGCTCTAGAGGCCCCTTGTGTGAAAGAATCACTCTACCTGTTCTCAGGACAAAAGTGTGATGTTTTCTTATAAACAGTGCAGTTTTTAAATTCCCCATTCTGTTTCTGAGGGGTGGGATCTCTAAGGAGTAACATTTTAGTAACAGTCTGAAGCTCAAACCAGTAGTCTGGTTCTTTAGTGGAATAATGGAAATCATGGATTAGGGCACTTTGCATGCAGATAAATAAACTTCTCCCTAAAGGCTTACAGTCTTAATCTGATGGGCTGGTTGGGCATCAAAAAATAATTCGATACCACAGCAACAAGTGCAGTACAAATGTCTGGAGAAGTTTGTAACCAAAGAGTTGGGGATGATTTGATCAGGAAAGATCATAGCACTTTTCTTTGCAAAGTTCATTCTGCCTACCAGAATCGTTGTTCCTTCTCAATTTGCCCTCCAGCTGGTGATTGCCTCACCTTTATGCTGGTGTCTGACTCTGCTGGTCACTGTTTTTTTTAATCCTTTGGTTTTGTAGCTGACATCTGTTACTTCCTCTGCTCCTGGTAAGAACAGATAAAAGCTGAGGCTTTTTTAGTGGCACTGTCATTATGTCAAGGGAGAAGATAGCCCATTGTTGATAAATGTATTCGTAATTCCGCTTGTGCATTCTTGGAAATATATAAGCAGTTTTAAGATAGTAAAAGGTATGTGCATGTTGCAGGAGTAAAGCCGTTTCCTCCTGGCTTGCACCTTACGTGGTGTGTGTGGGGTTGTGTGCAGTGGTTACCCAGAGATCTGGAGGGAGAGTCAAGCTCTCATGTGGCACTTTATGCTTTCCATACTCTGTAAAAGTGTTCTTTACTTGCACACCATATGTAGTTTATTGGGTATTTTTTCTTTTGTATTTTAGTTTAAATGTGAATAATGATTCTTTGTGTGCAAATGTGGTCAGAAAAAAAAGTCTTAAAGGGCAGAGTTATACTTTGCTTAACTGATGAATTTTTTGGTCCTGTGAGTATTGCAGGACCCATTCAGCTGTGAGAAGCTGATTGCAGTTTGAGAGCAAGCTAGGAAATTCGGATGGCTTTCCTGCCTGTCACCAGTTCACATGTTCTTGTTGCCAGTCTTTTACAGGTCATTAAGTGAACTTCTCAGTCCTAAGGCTCCATATTTTGATGTCCAGCTCTGTTGGACCTGCTGATTACCCACTCTGGGGAAAACGTGGTGGGATGTGTTTCACAATCTATCTTACTGAAACAACATGACTAGTTTTTTTCAGGAGTTCCACCATCAGTGACACACAGGAGTCCTCCAGAGTTCTTTAATGACCTGGTAGTTTGTATAGATGATGTAGCCCAGATAACCTGGGAGTGGTGCTACAGCAGGAGCCATGAGTGGCTGACATTCCTGAGGGGATGGTCTCCAACTATATGTATTATTTTGGCTCAAGTGCTGTTTTTTTTCCCCATCTTTGGGAGTATTTATTGCTGCTGTCTGAGTTTTAAACTTTTTATTCATTAAATGAGTAATGCCTCTTTGAGTCTGTAGTGGGAGCGAAAGGTTCAGGTGGCTCTTTCAGAGCTTCATGTTATTAGTCTATCTACATAGTTATTAAATCCTTTCTATTTGGAGCTCTGTTTCCTAACCATTTAGAAGAAATTGGTTTGCAGTGTGAAAAGATGTCAGATGAAAATGTGTGTGTGACTGGAACAGAAAGGCATATTGTTTTAGACTTTTTTTGTCATGGTTTAGAGGTTAGTTTGGACTTGGAGCTCCCACAGATTGAATAGGGAGTGATATATATATATATATATATTTTTTTTTTTTTTTTAAATAACTTATAGTTGGCTTAAGTGGGTCAAAACTCAGTTGTTTGTACCTGCTTGCACTCTTGGCTGGCTGGTTGCTATATTCTCCATCAGACCACAGCATTCTGTGCTGTCTGCATCTGTTCCCTTGTGTAAGAGCATCTCCTGTCTTCCCTGCTGGCTGTTGATCGAGTTCCAAAATAAATCTGAGCTTGGATTCTTCTATCTAAAGTACCTGTGGAGCTAAAGAGCATGTGGAGCTGTGGATTGAGGGCCATGGCTTTGACATTTAATTCCCCACCAGCCCCTCACTGCTTTGCAAGATGTTCCCCAACCCAGCTAAAATCTGTGTGCAGGATGCAAATCTCTCAGGCTGAAAATTTTAGTAACCTGGGCGTGTAAAGACCACCCAAGTGTCCTCGTCCTCTTTTCAAGGAGAGTTGTGCACTTGAGCTACTGAGTGCTCTGGAAGGGGGCAGACACGGGAGCTCCTTGGGTAACTATACTTTTTTTTGGCCTTTGATTCTGCTCTTTCTTCTTTGCCCAGATGGAGATCTTGGGAGGGAAGGTCAGGATTTGGTCACACTTTCCAGCTCTCAGTAGAGAGCAAGCTTGTTTATTCTCATCTGTCAGTACAACACTGCAGGAAAAAGAACTGTAGGAGCAGTTCAGATTTTAAACATTGTGTCACAGAACAGTATTAATTAATAAAGGAAAAATTAGTCTGTTTTAACCTGTGTTCCTCATAACCGGGATTGGTCCAAAATACTTGGCTTCTGTTGAATTAACAACTTTGCCTTTACCTCCCTTGTTCAACATTACTGTAAAAAAAAAAATTGCTTGGTTTCTTTTCCATTTGTTTTTCATTGCTTGTAACCTTTTCTTAGAAATGTGGAAATAATTTTCCTTAAATGTTTTATGCACCAAAATAAACACACCACTGATCACCTCCCCATGTTTCTTACTCAGTGCCTGCCAAGTGTATCTTTTCATATTTTTACCCAGATGTTTGACAGCTGTCAATAAACACCATTACAGAGTCATAAAATTCCTGCTGATGGCAGCCGCATTTTTAGTCATCTCTTTTCTTAAACACTTCTGGAAAAAAAATTGCATTGAAGAACGGGCCTGCCCTGTTTCATACATTTAAATGGAGATTGTTTTGGCCTGTGCTTAACTTTAGTTTTGAATATTTTAATCTTTCAGATACATAATTGCAACAAGTGCTTACAATAGCTGTTTTATGGAGTGTGTATTCCCTGCTTGTACATGGACGAAGCACTAGGTGGTGAGGTTTCCTTGGCCCCTGCCTCCGAAAGACTCTCATTGAATGTGATGTTCTTCCATCTTCAGGGTAACATCGTTGTGTAACTGAAGAACCTCTACCAGGGTCAGGAGCAGTGAACTTAGAAGGAAAATCAAAGCAGCTCCCTAACTACAGTTAAAGCACAGCTCAAGTTTCCAGAAAGGGGAGAAAGAGCTGCTGTCCCTTAGGCATGTTTTGTCAGGAGTTGAGGATATTAGCAATGAAAGGATTGTTGCTGTAATTAAAGACAATTAAATAAATCCCTACGTCTGTCCCCAAAACAGAGAGAGATTGCTTCTGTTGGTATACCACACTATTAATATTTGACTTTGTGTGTATATGTGCTCATATCACATAAGTGATGCCCTAGTTCCCATTAGTCACAGTGTTTTCTATCTAGTCAATTCTGAATAATGTTTTAAATTAACATAGACTATTAGAGGGTACACTTTTCTGGGTTTTTCCTAAGCCTTTTTTAAAGAGGGTTTATGTATCTAGTTTTTTCAGCATTACTGCATTTAATCAAACCCAGGAAACATGAAATGTCAGGTTTTGTTTCATCATTCAGGTCTTTTTGGAGTTTCTGCTGTTCCTTTTCACTTCACAGAGTTTTAAGGAGGGGATGTTTCTTCCTGTGGCAAGAAGAAACAAAGAAAAGGAAACATCAAATGCAACTGAATAATAGTGTCTGCTGTCAGCAGCTCTGCCATTTGGGACAATTTTATGATTTACAAACCTGTCAAATTTATCTTGTCTAATAACCCAGAAGGTTTCCATTTGGCCTGCAGTGACACAGTGCTGACAAAGGAAAAAACCAAACATCTTTGCATTATTCCCCTGCTCTGTGACTTTAGTCTTACGCTATGGAATAACAATGCGTACTCACCTGCACTGAGGCACCAGAGCCTCAAATCCCATCCCTGCTCCTCTTGGGGGGGATGGGTCCAGTCCCCACTGTGACAGAGCTGCCCAGAGCAAGGGGCCATCCATGGCCACTTCTGCCCCAGCTGGGCTCCAGCCTGTGGCTCTGGGAGGCTGAAGGTCAGGGATGGAGTGTGACTTTGGGAAGACAAGTGCTGCTGTGCCTCTCTGAGCAGGGACCAGCAGGGCTCCAATGTGGACAGCAGAGCCATAAAAATACTTTCATCCAGCTGCATGGAGGAAGGATTTCTTTCAATCTTTGATTGTTCATCAGAATACTTTGAATCTTGGCTCTCCAAAGTGTAGGACAAATCTGAGCTGCAATCATTGCATGTTGAGGTCACTAAGAGCACGTCTGAGTGAGCTCATCTAATTTTAGCACTCATCAGCCACTGGTTTTGGAGAGAGTGGGGATTTATTTCCCCCTTCAGTTTTCTGCCAAGGCCTTAAATATTTCTCAGACCTTTTGTGAGTCTGATTCCAGGCAGGTTGGGCCCATGCAGAGGTTTAAGTAGTTAGGGACATGATTGAGACCTCTTCGTGTCACCAAGCAGGTGTCCTATACTTAGGGATGCTGGTGAGAAAAAAGCTGCAACACTTTGCTCTCCCTATCTTTACTTCCTTTTCAAAGAAAACCCATCGTAATTGTAAACTAGCGTTTTCATTTGACCAGGCTTCAGATCGGGAGTTTTAAAAGATGCCTCACATTCTTCATCTCGCTCTTAATTTTTGCTGTCTTTTCGAAATTAAGATGAATTTTTTTTTTTTTTTTAATACCACGTGGCATGAGAGACCAGTGCCATTTGATAAACAGCTGCAGCTTGGAACTTAGGGTTACCACAGAAGTTACACTTCTTAAAGAATCACATTTCATTTTCCTCTTCCATATTTATACACTTATAAATGTGGGCTTTCTGGAATTTAGATAACTTGATAGAGATGATGTGCCATATGGTCTTTAGGACAAATTCCAGCTTCATTAACAGTTCACTGGCTGAAGGGAATAGCAGTTAGTCTTTTATTCAGTCTAAAATCAGCAAATAAACTAAAAATTACTGGAGTTTCTTTTTACAGAAGCCTCTGCTCTGAATCTTCTCCCTATGCCCCACACAGTGCTGACTTTACAGCATCAAACCAGTCGACCCTGTGTTCATTGTTACTGCTTTGCCACTGGAAATGGGTCAGGATTAAGAAGAAGAATCTCAGTGTGTGCAACGCAAATATGAAAGCTAAGAGGCAAGTGAAACCTCTGTATTGCTAAATCTTATGGGCACCGTGCTGGGAGTGGAGGGAGGGAAGAAGCCGTGAATGTTGTAGCTGGTGGGCAAAACCAGTTACCTAAGTGCAGGAGTGTCATGAACCTCCAGGGAGAGGTAATGTCCTTCAGGATGGCTCCTCAGCTTCCCAGTAACCAGCACTGCCATTTGTTCAGGTTCTGGATGGGGATGTGGGGAGAGCAGGGCCAGAGTCTGGGAGGGGCACCCTTGGCCTGGCCTACCCACGGGCTGGGTGTGTTAATTTAACACAACCTGGACTTTTAGTGGGGGTGGAGGAAGGCACGGAGGCTGCTTCTCAGAGAGAAGCTCCTCGGAACTTCACTATGTCCAGCAGAACCAATCCCTGAAAGCTCTGACAATGGACACATTGGCTGGCCGAATTAGAGAAGTTGGTAACGCCTCTGTGGTGACATACTTAAGAAAGGAAAAACCGTGGGAAGCTCTCTTTCTTCTTCCGAGGGGGTGGTGAGGTGCGGGCCTTCCAGAGGCTGGGACCGCACGGCCAGGGCCCTCCTGAGGCCGAGAGTGGTGTGGCTGGGGCTGCCTGTGCGGTGCCAGCACAGACCATGCAGCCGGGGCTGCCCATGCCATGCCGGCAGAAACCACGTGGCCAGCGATGAAAACGTGGTGAACAATTCCCCGATATGGAGCCCAGATGAAATCAACCTTTTCAGCGCAGTGAAGCTCTGTAAGAACTTTTTCAATTGATGGAACTTGAGAACAAACAAACCTACAGACACCAACTTTCTTCCAAGTCAGAGAAAAAGTGAGGACGTGTGAAGAGAACCAACATGGCGGCACCAAGGTCAGTGAAAAGAAGGAGAGGGAAGAGGTGCTCCAAGCGCCGGAGCTGAGATTATTCTGCATGCTGTTGTGAGGACTATAACACAACAAACTGTTTCCCTGTAATTCATGAGGTGCATGGGGGGACACAGAGATCCACTTGCAGCCTGTGAGAAAGAGTACTCACTCTGGAGTGCGTGGTTACTGAAAAGGTGTAATCTAGTGAGGAACTTGAACGGAGAGAGAGGACCCTTGCTTCCAGAGATAGAGAAAGAGAACCCTTGTTTCCAAACTAGAACAGCTTATCATTAAAAGACTAAACCCCATGAATTAAAATGACCCACACTAGGCAGTTGTGGGAAGACTACTTGGCCTGTGGGAAGGACTCATGTTACAGCAGGTTGGGCGGGCTGCTGTTTGTGAAAGTTAAAACCACACTGGAAAAGTTCCCAGAGAACTATTTCCTGTGGGAAGGATCCCAGAGCACAGCAGAAAAAAGAAACTCTTTTCCTTATGTGTACTGAAGAAAGATTTTTAAGAAGTGAAAGACTGACCAAAAACCCCATGTTTTGTCTCCTTGCAAGGTCGGTGGAAAGAGGGAGAGACTGGGAAGGAAAGGTGTTCTAAAGGTTTATTTTAGTTTTCATTACCCTTTTTACTTTTAATTCTGGTAATAAATTTTCTTTATACTGTTTAAGTTTTGAACCTGTTTTGCCTTAAAGTGTTTTTCCCCTAATCCTTATCTCAACTCAGGAAGTTTTTGTTTTAATTCCCCCTCCTCTGCTCAGCTATAGCAGAGGAAAATAAGGGAATAGTTTTTCGTAGGTGTCTGGTGCTTAGCATCAAACCACGACACTGGGTCTTGGTCAGAGGGTATGATACATCTTTATTTTCTGAGTTCTGTTTGCTGGAGGAAGACCTTTCTCTTTCCTGTTTCTTTTCTAAGCCACCTGGGAAGTCTGTATTCCCTTACACATGACATGGGAACAAATAATTTATTACATTCTTCTGAAGCTGGTTATCAGCTAAGGTTTGAAAGACTTGTTTTCTCCAACTGTTTATTGATACTACTTTTTGTTTTTTCTTAAAAGCCCTAACATCTTGTGATCTACCTGAAGGTGGATGGGGGATCAGGTGACATTTTTGATGTCAACAGCAAAGACTGTGCTGTCAAGTGGCTGTATTGGCCACACACAGAAGGCATAGGAGAACCTCATGACCACTTGTCATTTTATGAAAACAGCTCTTGAACTGCTGCAACTGGGTTCATCACAAGAGTAAGTGAATGAAACTCTGCTGTGATCAAGTATCTAGTGTGGTGCAGGCTTCCCCTCCTGGTTCTGAACTCATCCCTGTTGGTTAACGCCTCTGCAAAATGCTGTGCATGGCTGCTGTGATGTGAACCATCAGCCCCTGAACCCACCTGTGCTGTTCTTGCTGAAACTGGGATGCCCCTTGCTCAACTTCAGGTTTCTACACCCTAACTGTGGACTTTATCCATGTGATTTGACAGCCTTCAATGAAAACACTTCACCAGAGTAGTAAGTAAAGCCGTCTGCCCAGGCCTGAGACCCCATTGTCTGCAGATCCTGGACAGCACATTCTCAGATGTGTGGTACTGATGGGTGGATATGGGATGGCCTCGTGTGCCTTTCAAAACTGGGGAGTAATATTTTGGAAAGACCCCATCAAATGACTGTAAAGTAGCTGCTTCTTTGGATGTACCTGTTGCTTGATTTGGGGGATGGTTGAGAAGCCATAGCATCGTAATGTGAAGACCCTGGCAAGAGAGATTCCAGGTATCTGAATTTGCCAATACCAGAGATGCTCATTTAGGTTTGTTAGAAAATTCCTCTGTTTTTTCTTTGTCCTCCCAGTCCTGACCCCTTTGCCTGGAAAACACACAGATGACTCCATGTCTGACAGCTCTGAATACTTGGAGGGGGGCGTTTCCCCACAGGCAGCTCTGCTCCTGCGGCTCAGAGCAGCTGTGGGACTGTGCTCCTGTTCCCATAGCACTGCTGAGGTGGCACCAAGGACAAGGTCACAGCACACAAGCTGAACTTCAGTAATTTTTGTAACTCTGCTAATGAAAGTGGAACTGAGCTGGAAATGTTCCTGTCTGAAAGAGCTGGGCTGCAGAAAACCACCCACTTTTTCTCTGTAATTCAACAGAAACTGGGTTTGCTCCTAAGTGCAGCCAGTTTTGAAACCAACCCTTGTCTGGACTTGCAGGGGTTAATGCCCATCTCCACTGTCAGATGGAAACTTCCAGGGCTGGTAGGGATGATGGAGCCTGCAGAGGAGCTCACAGGCCCCTTGCGTTTTGTCTGCTGTGCTGTCTGCTCTGTATTTAGGCTGTCTTGTCTTGCTAATCGCATCACATCTGTCAGCTCTCTGTGGCTAGAAACAAATTGTAAACAAGATGTCAAGGTGGAGTGGGATGAATTGTTTTAAAAAGGGGGAAAAAAATCAAACCATCTTGAATGGCTAAAAAAAATTTTGAATGGGTAAACAGTAGCTGAATGTTCCTTTAAAAAATTATTTTTAGTGCATGCTTCATTATAGCTAATGGATGATGGTTTATACATGAACATTTGATTGTAAAGATGTGCACCATAGTGGCAAATCTTAAGCAGTTTCATCCCTTCTTCTTCTCAGGGCCTGTAGCAAGTGCTTTACCATTTTTCCACTGTTAAGACACTGGAAAGGGCTGCAGCAGTTTAGTAGCAACTTGTTCTTGCAAACAGTACAACCCCACCAAGCAACACCAGCAGCATTTACCCTGTTCATGCCTTGCAGAATGCCTGATATTTCTGTGCTTTGTTTACCAGGTTTGCCCAGTAGCAGGACTCTGGTAATATGATCACAGACATTATAAGAGAAAATATGTCCTTTAGGCACACAGGAAAGATTCACAGTTTACTTATTCAGTAAAAGTTACTTCGGTTACTAATTAGAACTAATTTTATTTACTTCTTAGAATTTCTATCACCAATAATTGTATGTTCACAGCTGAAGAAAGTGATGAACAGGAAGGATGTAACAGGGGAACTGTTTTTCCTCAGTTGAAGAAGATGCAATGTTAAATACTCAAATGCTATGGTTTATGTTTATTTATGGTCCAATTCCCTTCCAGCTCCAGTGAATGATGTGGAACCAGGTGAAATGTCTGTGTGTGGGCCACAGATCAGATTTACATATCTTGATGGAAAGCTACTTCAAATAATTTTAGGCTTAGAAAACAAATCTGGAGCACGTTCCCAGCATTACTATAGGCATATGAACAAGTTTTGGTTGTGGCCATCACCAAACAGGGAGTGAACCGTTTTCACCAAAACAATTTGATAAAATTACAGGTAAAATGAGTTTTATGAAAGCTACAGTGATTTTTAAAGAAGCGTTAGGAAAAATACTGCTTATCTTTCAGCCTGTTTGGAAGGTTCTTAGAGTTTTGCTGCTTAAGGATGGTGGAGGCCAGGGAAGCACTCAGGTCTTTAAATGCACTTTGGCAAAGCTGCTGGTACCTGAGATCTTCATACCCCTCTTGGGGCACAGCTTCCTCCAGGCAGGGGAGCATCTTGCCTGCAGCCTCTGCTTCCAGCTGACAGGGACTGGATTCAACAATTCTGGGCTGCCTCTGGTGTTACCAGCTGCTCCTTGCTGAGCTGTCCTTTTGGGTTGCATGATGGACAGAGAGGGAGAAAGGGAGATCCTGACCAGCCCTGTGACCAGCACACTCAAAGGAAGTGCTTTGTATAGTCTTAAGAATTCCCTGTTGTTGCTTTAACACTTCTGTAAACATGCAATTTTTTAGCAAATTGAGCCTTTATGTCAAAGGGCAATGCAGGCCTCATGCTGCATCTCACAGGCTGGAGAACTTCTGCAGGAGTGATGTGATAGCATGGAAAAATTCAACAAGAAAGTGCCTGTAATTCAGGGCCAGTGTCTTGTGATGAAGAGACACTGGAAAGCTGTGACTTAAACAAGAACTGAGCCTGACGCAGGTGTAGTGCTCTTCAGTGAAGTGGTGATTCCAGCTGGCACAACCCTGCCAGGTCTGTGCAGCTCCCGTCAAAGACCTCCAAGATGTGCCATAAAGGGAATAAAAGGGTGTAGCTGTGGGTACGATGCATGGTCTGAGCACAGGGAGGGGTAGGCGCTAATTTATACCTGCACAAGATTATTGCTGGGTTTCGCGTGTGGTGGTCTGGTGGTTCTTTTGTATTATCACAAGAAAATAACGGATTGCTCTTACTGTTTTTACCCCACAGAAAAGCAGAAAGCCATCGTTCAGTTTCTTTGATGTATTTTTCATCTATATTAGTCTGTGCTGTTGTATTAAATAAGAGTAACCATGATTTGCTGATGAGAATCACTGTATTCCCAGGGACAAACCAAGAGTATTTTTAGCAAGGGGATAGACTAATGAGGTCATCCAGAGGATATGTGGTTGAATTAACTATTGCGATTTAATATACAGACATTTTGCAAAGGATTAGACATTGTAAATCCAGTGGCCTTCCCAAGTAGGATAAATATCACTTTGAAATTATGTTTATTTGTCCACTCTTGACTTTTATGTCATTTAGTGTGTCTAGCCATACTATTAGTGACTTACATCAGGAAAGGCCTGCTGTGACCTTACAATACACAAACCTCTAGACAGTTCCTCTTTATTCTTCCCTCTGGGCAGTCTGTTGTTCAAGAATAAAGGCTTGGCATAAAGGAAAATAAAATTTACCTGTACCAGTGGGGGAAGGAGGGGGAAAATCAAAGGCTATCTTTATGTGTAGAAGAGCCCTTGAGGCTGATGGTCTCAGAAAACGTGGATGTGTCTGATGGCCTGGAGCCCCCTGAGCTCAGGATCCAACCTATCTCAGAGAAGGTTCTGAAGCTGCCATTGTAGAAATTAACCTGCTGTAAGGCCAAGATATCTCTGGTGAAATAAAACTAGGAATGGGGATTAAAATACTTTCTTAAAAGTAATTAAATCCAGAAGTTTAGCAGTAACTGCAATATGGGTTAATTCCCAGTTGGAGTTGCTTCTCACTAAGCATCTGATGGCGTGAGAGCTGACACACAGCGCTCCCATCAAACTGCACTAAATGAACTCCTGATGGCTTTTCTCCTCCAGCAGGATTAAAGCTGCCTCCCCCAAATTAAAGCTGCCCTTTTTTCATGTAAGGAGTGCAGCAGCAGAGCTTGCTGGGGGGTGAGCAAGCTGATCAAATGACTAATCACCCTCGGTTGTGGAAATGATCCTTGAGGGCTTGGTTGCAAATGCTCAGCGGTGATGAGTGCATCTACCTACAGCAGAAGGACCATCAGAGTCCTGGAGCACCATGGCCTGGCATTCCAGAGAGTGAGGCCTCAGGATCCCAGCTGTCCCTGGGAGGAACAGATCTGTTCTTCTGAGACCCCAGTCCTGGGGGAAGAGGCTGCAATTAAAGGACCCATCCCTGTCCATGGGGAGCAAGAGTCCTGGCTCTGGGAGAGAGTGGAATATGGAGATCACTGGCATGGCAGACTCAAGGCAGCAATCTACCACAACTGCCATCATGAGGGGCACAAGCAAAGGGAGCAAAGTCACTGGGAGCGTGAGTTTTAAAAAATGTCAATATGTTCTCAAGGTGAGAGTTTGCTTTATATAATTGCTCTGGGGCTCCAGTGGTCCTTTTGCTTAAGGTGGCTGCACTTGTCATTGCTAAGGAATTGGTAAATAACCACCACTGTGATATTTCTTTGTGTCTGCACAGACACAAGCTGCTCCTCTGCAGCTGCTGACTTGGATGGAGCCTGGGACTTCAGCAGGAAAAATGATGAAAGGACCTGCACTGCCCAGGCTGCTCTTCGGGAAGTTCATGGGTACACATTAAAACATGAAAATCCCAGCAAGCTGCCAGCTCAAGCAATGCCTGTGGGATCTTTGGGAGGAAAGTGCAGTGATCAGTCACCCATCATTGTGTAGGGTTTTGCTAAGATAATTTTAATTCTCCTTCTTCAGGTGAGGAGACCAGAGCTTGTGAGAAGGATGGTGTGAGCAGGGTCACCTGCTGCCTGCAGCAGGGAGAGCTGACCCAGCTGTGCAGCTCTGCAGTGGGAGGCAAGATTGAGTCTGCCATGGTGGGAAGGAAAAACCAGAATATGTTAGAGATCTAAAAAAGTGAAGGGAAAAGGAGAGCAGTAACAGAAGAAAGGAAGCCTTCAACAAAAAGGAAAGATGTGCAGGGGAGAAGGTTCTTTGATATCTTTCTGAGAATGTCTCAGGTGATGGGCACATGAGGCATCATGCCCTCGGCCCTCAGATGCTCCCCCTCTGGCATAGCATGGCACCAGCTCCCAAATCATGCTTAGGAGAGTCTCAGTGCTCTGGGATTTCTGATCTGTGTGTTGGCAGTTCTAGGGAGGACAACTACTGTGGGCACACAGTGGGCAGTCTGCACCTTCCCAGTGCTGGAGCTGGGAGCAGAGCTGAGCCCTCTGGTTCCCTCTGGTTCCCTCTGGTTCCCTCTGGTCTCTGCACTTGCCGTGGTTGTGAATCTCAAACCTCAGGTCATAGTGATGTTGTCATAGACAACAAAAAGTGGTAATAAAGAAAATAAATCAGTGTCAAAAGCCATGGTTCTAATTGCTCATACGCAGTATGACACCCCAGAATTGTAATTAACGATTTCATTTTCTCTGGCTGACCACAGATAGGAATTCATTCAAGTAGCAAGGAAGGAGTTAAGTGTTAATTTTATAATAAGGAAAGGCTACTAAGGATTTAAATTAGATTTTTAAATTAAGTATAAACCTGTAAAAAGTCTTTCTGAGTGTTCTCAGTTTCTCTCCTTGATAATTCCCTACCTCAATAAAATAAAATGGTATTAAGTGTCTGGCAAAGTGCCAAGGCACTACCCCAGTGCAGCAGGATAGGAGACAGCCCAAGCTGGGAGCAGCTGGAAGTGCTGGCAGGAGTAGGTGGGTTCAAGGTATGGCTTGGGCTGAGCATCATCCTTCATCCTCCACCAGGGCTGTACTTGGCAGCAAGGTATCGAGGCTGGCATATCAAGTTTTAAATGGAGCTTTAAAAACCCTTTCTCTAATGGAGCATCTGATTGTGATCTGATAATTAAAGATCATGGTCCTGGCAGCTCTGCCTGTGGAGAGGGAGGCAGACCCTGTGTGCCTCTGCTCACTGCTCTTATCTTCCTGGCCTGGCTGAGGAGGCTTCAGCGACCTGAGTGCAGATAAGGACAGAAGAAAATTAAGATTTAGGAATTTCTTCTGGGACTTTCCTAGGCAAAAAGAGGTTTTTAATTGGTTTTCAATTCTGCGGCAGCCAAAGGTCTTTAATTAGATTTTACATCATTCTCCGTTATCGCTCTCCTTTTCTATGTTTAGCCCACTGTGATTTGGGTCTCTTTAAACAGCTAAAAATTCACTATTTGTCCTTGTTTCCAAAAATCAAGGTGCTGAGTGATGTCATGTGGATGCTAATCAGCAAGTGAATTGTTGAAACTTAAGCCTGCTAAAGCCAATGCCTTAGTCTAATGCTGCTATATTTAGCTTGTCTGGTACATGTAGTATTAAAAACCGGGTAACTTTATTTTCAATTTTGCTTTTTCTTCTTGCACTATTTAGCTGGCAAACTGGCTTTAAAGTTTTCATTTGAAGGTCCCCTTTTTTAACTCACTTTCCCAATTTATAAAATCTTTAAAGCAGCCTTACAAATATCCTGCTTTGCAGAGCTCTGCTGCAGCATCGACACTTTACAGAGTTAATATTGCCAAAATTACAAAAAATGAAAGTATGCTTGTATAATCCTTAATCAATTGGGTTTTTCAGTGGAGCTCCTGTTCTGCAGAGTGATACCTGAGACTGGTGGGTGCTGGCTTTCACCCAGGCTGGTGAATGGACCAACTCCAAATCCCATTCCCTATGCCTGTTGCCTGGGGCAGCACAGCCTCTGGGAGGTAAGCCCTGACCAACAACTTCCAAAATCAGTAAAAATGGTACTTCTGTCCTGAGCAGATGGAAGGTAGGACCAAACATCCATCAATACTCTGCTACGAGTCCAGGTGGTGGATGATTGCTCAACTCCAGATAATATATTTGTTAAAATCCAACCAACCAAGTGTGGAACCACACTGTCATTCATCCTGTCAGTGAATATGAACTAACTCCTGAGACTAAATTATTTTCTGGGTGTTTCCATTGATTCATTTGGAATTACTAAGAGTGAGTGCTCCTCTGCTATATGCATGTTGTCAGGAAATAAACTTATTAGTAGATGGGGAGATTTGTCTCTGTATACTTATTTTTTCTATCCCCAAAAGCATTTTGATGCCCAAAATCTGCAATGGTTTTGGAAGTTGCTCTCTCCCCTTTGTTCACATCTGCATGTGGATGATGTGATGATGTGTCTTAGTAGTGCAGTTGTTCTTAATCATGGTGCAGGCAAAAAATGTGGGTGAATATGTGAGTGAAGATGAGCCTGGGGGAGCTTCTTGGGACAAATGCTTGCTCAGGGGAACATCTCATCTTCAGCTAGAAGATGCAGCATCAACCTGGGGTGAAACTGCAGCTGCCAACACCTCTCCAGCACCATCCATGGACACCATGGATGCTGTTTTCCTACTTGTGACCAGCAGTGCCATTTTGATAATGCTTCCAGTCCCCACAGCTTACACAAAATCCTGGATTCCTTGGGCATTGGTCCCCTGTGCTGGACCCATGTTCCCCGTGCCTCTTCAGCTCCCAGTGCAAAACAGGAGACTAATCCTAATTGCAATAAGGGCTTATGTTAATAAATAAATTATAGTATAAGGGCTTTATCCAGAGGAGGGGAAAACCCCAAACCTGTGATTAAATCACATTAGTTCCACTATTTAAAATTATTAATCCATCTGCATGGTAGAAGTTGCTGGCTTTGCTAGTATCCCTCGAAGAAAAGCCTTTACATGTGCACCTGGGTGCTGCAGGGTCTGAAGGGAGATGCTGCTGCCTCTGGCTTGTGGAATGGGACAGGCCTTGTGCTTTAACACTGTTGAACATAAATTGGATAATGAATCTGTGTTCATTAGTCAGTATCCGTGGCTATACAGTTTGTTCCACCCTTTCTCCAGGGTCTTGCTTTCCATGCTATCTGATGGATTTGCTTTCAGGATACCCCCAGTTCAGCACAGCTGCCTGCAATGCTGAACACATCTGGGCAGCAGGAAAAAGTTCCCTGAATTTGTCTCCACTCTTGTTCCAAGGAGGAGTTCACGTCTTACCAGTGCTCTCTGGGAGGTTCAGTGCTCTGCAACACCTTGATGGTGGCTTTGTTGCTGTAATTGTTCCAGGAGAGCAATTACATGCTGTCTCCCTGCCTGTGTTTCAGCCACTTATTACTACTTCGGGGATGCAGGGAGGATCAGCATTAAAATGGATAAAAATGTGCATTTGGCAAGGGAAAGGCTCTGGACTGTATGTGCAGTATGTTGTACAAACACTGTAGTGCAGCCTCAGAAAGGGCTGATGGGTGACCAAAGTGTCTGCAGTGCTGCTGATCTTCCTTGGGACTGCTCTAAGACATGAAGGGATCAGTTTGGAGGGTAGATTTCCTTGGACAAAATTAGCAAATAGAGTCTGCTGAGAAGTTCTGGACATTTTGCTTTCTATCCTGGGAAATGTTGTCAGAGGAGTGGATGCTCAGCAAAATCTGTTGCTTGATGCTGACTCCACAGCTGATCCAAAATAGCAGTAATCTTTCCATAGATATTTATAAAAGAGGTTTTCATGCTTTAAAAATCCTGTGGAAATACTTCTAATAATTTCTGTTTATGTCCTGTCTTGTAATTTTTTTTCTTTTTGGCCTTCTTTGAAAATTGTGGTATTTTCAGTTTAAAAATTCAGTGGGAAAGAGTGAAAAATGCCACCTGTTTTTCGTCTTTTTCTCTGTGAAAACTACAGTTTCTGATGAGCAGGTGTTCTCTACCAGATGAGAGAGGCTGGGTGGCTCTGCCTGCCCTTGGAAGAGCCCAGAAGTCTCTGTGCCCCAGATTGCTGCAGTTTGGGATCCTGCTCAGGTCCTTCAGCTCGCCTTAAAGTTGCAGAGGCATTGGGATGGTTTTGGAGGCAAAACCATCACCTCCCCTCAGCCAGGCACTAATCCTGCTCTGGGGATGTCCTGCAGTGGCAGTGAGCAGGGTGTCTGCATCCCCCATGCTGCATCCGGGTGTCAGGGAGCTCCTGTCTGAGCTTTGGTTCCCCAGCCCAGGGCTCATAGGGGTACAGAGGTGCTGCTGCTTGAGGAATGAGCTGCTGTTTGTCTCAGTGGACACTGTCAGGTGAATGGAGTGTGCGAGCACAGTGACTCCAGCATAAATGGGAGAGCATTAAAATTAATGAGGTTTGTTCCTGTAATAGGTAGCTCATTAGGGTGAGTGCTAAGCTTGTCTCCTGTGGTGCTCTGGTCCAGAAGCTGCCCTGGCCAAGGCCTTCCTGGCACTGGGAAAGGACCTGCCTCAGCCCCCGGTGCCTTTCCTGGCTGTGCCACTGCTCCTGCTCACCCATGTCCTAGGTGAGCTGAGGAAATCCTGCACACTTCCAAGGGTTTGGTGTGCATAGGCAGGTGACAGCAGGGCCTCCTGGCTTGGTGCAAGAGTTCTGTCAACCCTGTGTAGACTAAATGCTTTGTACCAGCTGAGCCTTTTGCACCCTGTGAGAGAGAGCCCTTGAAGACATAGGCTTCAGCATCTGGCATTACAAAACGCCTTTTTCCTCCACTGCCTGATTATTTAGAGGTGAAGTGTTTCTGGGAGGCAAATGAGAGCATCTCATACACCTTTTCCTGCACAGAGAAACTCAAAAGTCACCTGGGCCCCAGGCTCAGCCCCAACAGCAGCAATACACTGACCTGTGCAGGGCTAGTTAGCCTAGCATTAGCCTGAGCAGCGATTGAATGCTAAGTCACATGCACTAAAGACACTTTAGCAGCAATTCTGATGGCGCTTCAAGAGCAATAGTTCTGGTATAGTGGCTTTTGATTTGTTGCTGGCCCATACATCTCTCCTCTTCATTATGGTGGTAGAAATTGCTTCATTATAAACTATTTCACTGCAGCAGACTTAAAAAATTTTGGAATTAGAACCAAATTGCACTATTGATTGCTTTTTTGCCCCCTCATGTGGTGGCCAGTTAGCCTGCAGTACAAGGGACAGAAAGAGTTCTCGGTAAGACAGTCCCTGGTACCAGAGACTTCAGGTCATGGTGAGAAAAGAGGCCTCTCCCAGAATGCTTTGTTCTGTTATGGTAATCTACCCCAGTTCTGCTTCCCTGGTTGGCTGTTGACCACTCCACCCCCTTGCTACCTTACGTTTCATATCCTAGAAAGTTCTCCACTCCAAGTTCCCCCATTGGCCCTTGTCCCTCGCCACTCCCCCAGAGCTTCTCCATTGGTCCCTGGCACTTGCCCCACTCCCGTACTTAAACCTGAGCTTTGCTTTGTTCTCGTCTTTCCCTCTGGAATCCGTCACAATGTGGAAGCAATAAACTGCTCCTGTGGAAATCTATGCAAAGATCCTTCCTGCCTCTTTGCCGTCGACCCATATTACTGAGGCTACCCATGCGTTTGTGCGTGCACGCATGTATGTGTGTGGCTGATCCTGCTGAGCAGATTTGCTTTGGAGACGCTTTTTAGAGATCGCAACACCTCGTGCTCTGGCACAGAAGCTGCAGAGCCCGAGATAGCGATATCCCCAGGTCTTGAGTCTTCAGGAGCTGAAGTACATTTTTTATTCTTCCTTCACGTGGGCCTGGGTCAGTGATCACCTGCTCCATGTGGAGCAGAGCTGAGCCAAGCTGTGCCTCTTTGCAAGGCATTCTCTGTTTTATCTGTACCAGTCCCTGTGATGTCACCACCTTTTCTCTGAGTCTCAGCCTGACTGTTTCAAGGTTTTAGAAAAAGAAAAAGAAAAGCCTGGTAATACAGTGCTGTTTTACACAGGTTTGATGTTATGTCTCCCTCTGTAAGACAGCTCTTGCCTTGAACATGAGCCCAGCATGTTCCTTGAACACCACAGCTGCTTCATGGATCAGGATCCTTAATGACAACCATGAACTGGATTGTCATCACTGATAATGCCCTTGCTCTGAGACGTCTCATTTCATCACAGCCTGCTGGTAATCCCAGTGGAGCTGGTTCCTGCTCGTAATTCCCAGCCACTCCATCTTCAAGCAGTAACTCACTTAAGGAGATTTCACTGACTGCCATGCTCTGGATAGGTGAGGACAAGTGTGTTTCCCCAGTCCAACAAGGAAGTTTTCTTATAAGGAATCGTGTACTGTTGGTCAGGAATGATTTCCCATGGATGAGAGCACATATCATTTTTTTTTTTCCCACTTGTTTTTGTCCTGTTGTTTTACAGATGATCATTACATTCTAACAGAGCAACAGAAATGCTGTTCCCCTAATCAGACTTACCACAAATGTCCAGCCTCCCCAGTACTGACAATTAGCAAGTGTTCTTCAGTTGAAGGTGATTGTCCAGTCTGGGAACATCAATAAAGCAATAAGGTGATTAACAAAACACTGAAAATGTATGGATAAATCTGAAGCTGTCTGATCTGGCTCTTCACAAAGAAAGCAAGCAAATAATAAGGTTAGTCAGAGGACAGATTCATCACCATTGTGAAACCAAATTGGTTTTTATAGGATTATGTGATTGAAAAGATTCTCGTGGGATGATCTGGCTGGAGGCCAATGAGATGTGACTGAAGGTGTTTGGGAGACTGCAGCATCTTCACTGTAGCCTGCAGTAATTACTTGGAGCAAGAAAGGTAGTCAATACCCATGTACGTCTGTTTTTCATGCTGCCTGTAAGTCATCTAATCTCATATGTGCATCTCTTCAAGGGTATTTTTTGGTTCTCTGCACTGTGTCAGAAAAACAACAGAAAAAGATATGCCTTAATAGGAGTTTGCATTGATTCCTGCACCAGAGAACTGCTGAGGGGATGGCAGGCTGTGCTGTGCAAGCACTGCTCTCCATGAAGAGTGTTTTGGGCTGTTTGGGGAGGTGGTGTTGGTCAGCAATAGGAAAAGGATTACAAGGAAGCCTGGATTGAACTTCTCCCTGTCAGGGTCTCCTCCCCCTGCCATGTAGCCCTGGGAGAGGGGCCCTGAGGGGACAGACACGGGGTTTCCCTAGCCCCTGGTCAGCCTCATTCGCCATTGGTTGTTTTGTGTTTTCCTGCATGGCCAAGGACCCTCGGTCCCAGGATTGTGAGAGTTCCTCAGCAGAGCCCGGCCATGCAGCTGGAGAAAGAAACATCTCTCTGAAACAGCTACCAAGAATCTGTCCGTATATATTTCTTTTCCACGGGACTCCTTGTTTGATATGCGTGTTACAGTATCCCCACTGCAACATCTCCCCAGATAAAGCTAACAACTATCTAAGCATTGTAGAATTTCACAGTCAGTCTTGCAATTTTGCCTTGTTACTGGCAACTTTCTGTGATGCTGTACCAGGTATCTTTGGCCTCTGGAAAGCTGGGCATCTTCCTTTAGAGCCTGTTACTTTTCTGCAACTGCTTCAAGCACATTTCTGGATCTAGCCACCTATCTCTGACCAATTAATATATTTCAGTCTATAAGATTTCCTAGATAACTTCCTGGCACAAATGAGAAATCTGAAGATACACAGACCACATGGGTTGCTTGATCCCAAAATTTCTCACTCCAGAAATCAGGGAGGTGATTTCAGGTATCAGCTATTCTTTGCTGTCGTCTCCATCTCAATTTGTTTCTTACCAAGTGCTGGAAAGTGGGTTGCTATTGTCTTAGGCTGCTGTTTGGAAGTATCAGTTCCATACCTAATTATGTATGAAATCAGACTGGTTTTTAGACACTTTGAAGTTTTTACAAGCATGACATAGAGGAAAAATAGTGCAGAAATAGACCAGTATTTCCCCTTACTTTGAAGTTACTAAATGCACATCTAATTACAAAGTGATTAAGACCGAGTCACCATGATATGTCTCTTCTGAACATAGTTTTCAAGCAGTATAAATACTCTTAAATATAAAGCCTTTCACAAATAGGAGAGCAGGAGCTGTGAAGTTGGGCTCTCTGTGCAGTCTTCTGAATTTTATACTGAACTTCAAGCTGCCTTTCAGTGAATGACAGCATTACATAAAACATCAAAGCCTTTCTGTGTGCTGCATGTAAAAAAAGATCTACCTGCTTAAAAAAGCAGAATTGATGATGGAAGACATTGCTTAGTTTTCTGTTTCTACAACTTTTCCTAGTCTTTTTTTAATAATAATGTATTTATAAATTGTAGCATTAATGTCTGAGCTTCTTTATAATGAGGACCTGGGGATGCTCCAAGGTTAACAATCACATTTTTTTTTTATTTTCATAATGTTCTATTTCAGTTAATAAAAGCTATTGCACCCAGTGATAACAGTTACCCAGAACAACAGATAGTTCAATAGGTTTAATGGAGCTTTGATTTCAAAATACTTGCTTTGAATGGCAGTATGCAAAGTTAAATAAATGATGGATGAGCAAGATAAAATGGAAAAGAACTCTAATCTGCCTTACATTATATAGGAGACATTAGTATAATTCTAAAATACCTGTAGTTAAAGGCTATGAATGTCATAGTCAAGGAGAACACATTGACACCGGCAAACCTTAATTTGTGGTCTGGGCACAGTTTTGCACAAGCAGGAGCCCCTGAGCAAGCTGGATTTGGAAGCTGAATGCCTGAACACATCCATAGGAAAGCACAGGCCTGTTCTGACTCAATGATAGCGGCAGCTCATGGAAGTGTGGGTTAATTTTGGGTTAAAACGCAGGTCTTGTTGGGCTCCTCTAGACTTTTGCTCTGCCCTCCAGACCACTGGGCTCTCAGTGTTACAGCAGTTGTGTGCTTCATAATGGCTACTTTTGGAAGACAGGTGAGATTTCTACAGAAGTCCTTAAATTGCCTTTTTAAAGCCCTTCAGGTGTGAAGAGAGCTGTTGAGACAAGGTGCTCTTACCCCACTGCTGATTTAAATAAAGGCTCTCAGCATCATTTTAGAAACAATGCAAGGTTGGTGAACCTGGCAGTGCTTCAAAACTATTTTAAAGAGATCCATGAAGATCACTCAGGGATTTATAAATCTAAGAAATGTCAGGTAAGACTTCCTGCTTGTGTACAGCCCAGTCAAGGGAAGAAGCTGATCTCCTCCAGCAAAGCTGTCTGCAGCACTGTCTGAAGTAATGGACTTCTCCTATGTTACTCTATTACAGCTGGTGATTGGGGTCCGAGGCTGTGACCCAGGAAGAGATGACTGGTCCAGGGAGGTGGTCCCAAAAGGAATCGCCTTCCTGGGGTCCGGTGTCTTCCTCTCAGCTGCTGGCAGAGGAGCCCTTGCAGAAGCTGTCAGCTCTTTAGTGATATCAGCTTGTGATTCCAGCTCAGCTCTGCAGGGCAGCCTCTAGGCCAAACCAGACCAGAGAGAGAGACGAGAAGGCCCGTGTGGCTGGTTCTGCACGAAGGGAGCTTTATTGTGGGTCCCCTCCGGCGAAGGGAAGCCAGGGACGAGCTCCCTCTCTACAGAGGCGAATTGGTCTTCTTTTATAGGGATACAGGGGATCAGCAAGGGGACCAATGGATTACAGAGGGTCTGGGATAGACCAATGGGTTACAGAATGATCTGCATAGGGTCTCCCAAAGGATTGTGGGTCTACTTTTCCTCACCATGATTCAAAGTAGTCACCTTTCCAGGGAGTCCTGCTGGGCGATTGCGAAATCTTTTATCTCAGCAGACATCCCTCCAGGGCAGTGGCTGGGCATATCCCACATTACTCTAATCTCAGGGAGGCATTTTCCTTCTCTCTCTGCCGGGAGATACTATAGAAGCACAGGCAATCTCTTCATATCAAGTTTGTTCTTTCCGGTGTTGGCCAGTGGGCCAGTGCTCAGTAGGTACAACAGAAGCAATTAGCAGAGTAACATGGGGTTAGAATGGCATTCCTGTTATGTAACAAGCCAGAAGAAAATAGTATCAAAATAATAATATGGTTAATTTAAAAAGTCGCAAGTCTGCCCAAATCTGCTTATGCACTATTAAGAAGTATAAAGGGACTGAGAAATTGAGTGCAGTTGCTTCCCAACATTTTTCAACAGGAAATTCCCAAGTAGGCATGCAGTTAGGAGTGAAGCCAGAAGTGCTGGGGAATGGAGGGCTTTAAAAACGGAATGGTATTGCCAAGCAACATGTTCATTGTGATCTAAGACCTAGGGAGAGGCCATGGCTTTATGCATTTGGAGCTGTGTTTGTCCAGGATGTGGAGATGATGCTTGCAGGAAACCTATTTTTTTGTCCTGATCCCCCAGACTCTCCACACATCTCTCTGAAGGAGTATTGTGAACTTGGTGTGATCAGGGAATATGCTGCATCAATGCCTTCTAGTAGTTTTGTCTGTTTTAGCATTCCCAGTTTGTGTAAGACTGGCTTGAATCAGAAAAGAAAGATATACTATATGTTCATCCTATTCTGACACAGCTTTCCTTCTAGACAGAACAGCGCTATCCATGCTCATACACAGTTGGGACAGTTTCTTTCAGACTCAAATTCAGTTCAGAGACATTGCTTCTGCCCTGAGTCATCTGTATCAAAAAAAGGACTCTTCAGCCACCAGATTAGGATGATAATAAAGTCTCATCAGACAATATCAGGGTCATGGGTTAATAAGACTGAAGTAAAGAAATTCAGCCAAATTAAATTTAATGAAGAAATAGATTTATTCTGTGGCCAAAAGATCGGTCACAAAGAAAGCCACGATCGAGAAAAGCAGCTCCGAGCCCGGGGTCGGAGCTGGGTGAACACGCATAGATCTGATCTCCATCACACCAGACCTCCCAAGTTCACAACTGCTGCTTCAGCTGGTCCCTTCTTATACAGTTTTTGGGCAGAGTCCAAATTAATTCTATTCTTCTCGTAATTTTAGCATATTAATGAAGTTTTCTTGTCCCGGAGTTGGGCTGCACAACGCCTTTCCTGGGTCTGATGAACTGTCCATCCTGGGTGATGAGTGGGCCATTTCTGGTGATGGAAGGGCCATCTCTGATGATGAATGGGCCATCTCTGGTTCCTGGAACAGTTATTTTTAGTTCCCAGAATGTCCGATTCCTTATCAGATGAGATGTAGATATCAGAAGGTGGTAATCAAGTCGTCATGGTGCAAATGTCCCGGTGATAAGATCTAACCCCACCTAGGTGGAATCCTCACTTATTGTGAGAGAACTTCTTTCAGTATTGTGAAATTTTTCTCTCAGCCAGGCTGGTGGAGGGATTTTGAAACTCTGTCTCTACATGGTCTGATTACATTCCAGTTTTATACATAACAGCACGAATTACATACTTTATTTATAACAAGACCATAAATCTCAGGGTAATTTCTCTGAAAGCTATGGTGAAGTCATAGTCTTTGGCACAAAACGTCAGCTGTATTGTTCCAATCTTATTTATCTAAGAAAAGCAGTTGTAGGGAATTTGTGAATGGTGCAAAAACATGAACTCATGCATAATAATCTTAATGGAGCTTGTTTACTACTTCTTATGCATAATTAGCAAAACATATGATCTGAGTTGTTCTCATTTAGAGCTCTGTTTTGGCTGGTTGACACAGCAGAGTTGGTGTTGCCAAGAGCTATAGTGGGTAATGTTTTCTGATAGATATAGTATGGGATGTCTGTGCACAGCAGTAGGGTCTGTAAATTTACAACAAGAAGATCAGGGCCATCATAAACAGTAATATCTGCTGCAAACCAGAGCTGCAGGTCCAGCACTGGCATTTCCTCCATGCCCTGCACAAGTAACTGTCATCGGCTATGTCTCATATGAAAGCTTAATGCTTGAGTGACTGTTTGTACCATAGCCTTGAAATTGTGCCTTCTAATTAGATATGCAAAGTAAATAATTTTAGTTCAATTAGGTGTTGCTGGTTGGACAACCAGTGGTGTAATGCATGTCTACGCTAAATGTTATTATTAACCTGTTTCATGTCCTTGGTTACTGATTCTTCGGCACTGGAAATTGATATTTTGGATTGTTTGGGATTTTGTGGGTTTTTTCCTACTTTGGCATTATTTTACAGCATCCAGCTAAATTAAAACCAGCACTATGTGTTATTTAACATCTTTCTACACACTTTATAGGAAAGCAGCATTGTTTATATGTGTGTAGCTGTGTTGGAGGTTAGGATTGCTCCATTCCTTTTCTTTCTCACAGGGAATTTTCCCACATCTGTTGCTAAGAAACAATAATGACTGGTACTTAAGAGAGACAAAAGAAGTTGCCACAGTTCAGGGGAAGGGTGTGGCTGGCTACTCTCGTAGCTTTGGGGTTTCTCTTGGAGGGGCAGAGATACCACGAGATTTGGGCTGGGGGAAAGGGGCTGGGCGCAATTCTTAGTTCTCTCACTGTTGACATCGGAGACAGGCTGCAATCACTGTAAGGAGAATTTGCCACCACTGGGAGGCTCTGTCTCCTGCTGTTTTCTACCGTGAGTGAAGCTCTGCTTGTGGGAGTGGCCATTGAACTGGGACCTTATTAACACCCGATGTCACTGGAAGGGACCTTCACTATCCACTCGGGTGCCTCAGGGAAAACCCGCGACCCCGAGCCCCAAGCCCCTCCAAGGGAGCCTCTCCCAGCCATGTTCAGGAGCTGGGCTGCCGCTGCCCACCCCTGCCGCTTCTCTGCCGCTGCTCTGGATTTTTGCTACACTGTAACCCCACAACCCCTGCCTGCTGGGACAACCCCGGTTCCAGCTGCAGCTGCAGAGTTTCTGATACATTTTATTTATTACGCTGGGATTTTGCTCTCCTCTGCCATCCCAGCCGCCGCTCTGAGGTTCCTGCTGCAGCCCATTCCGCCATCCGGAGGGGCCCCGGGCCTGCCTGCCCCTGGGGGTTTGTAAAGGAAGCCCCTTTCCCATCCCTTCTGCCAGCCCGCCGCCATTACCCACGTGCAGAGACAGCCGAGCTCGCACCACAGCACCCCCTGCAGGCGCGGGGGAACCATCGCACCCACCCTGCCCGGCCGGGAGCCGCCAGCGCCCCTGCCGGCTGCGAGCGGAACTGCACCCAAGGGGAAGGTGCCGGCAGCCGAGAGAGGCTGGCGCTGGGTTCTGGCTCTGTTTGTTGTTGCTGCTGGTGTTATTGTTTGTTTGCCTTGTTATATATGTACATACTAGTAAAGAACTGTTACTCCTTTCCCCATATCTTTGCCTGAAAGCCCCTTAATTTCAGAGTTATAATAATTTGGAGGGGAGGGGGTCATATTCTCCATACCAAGGGGAGTTTCTGCCTTCCTTGGCAGATACCTGTCTTTCAAACCAAGACAAGTTGTTATACTAGTTCTGAGGCTGATCAAATGTTTGTTGCCAATTAGGATTCAATGAACTGTTGAAGAATGGTTAGAGGATCAGGGACATGGATCATTGATAAAACTGAAGTGTACAGATCAATAAAAGAGCTGTACAAGCAAAGGCCTGCATGAGAAAATGCCTGCATGAGAAAATGCCTGCGTGAGAAACAGGCCTGAGAACCAAAAGGGAGTGTTAAGGAGGTACAGTGCTGTGCTGATAAGATGTACTGACCATGAGAAGGGAGGAAGAACTTTGATTTCTCAAGTTAAAACATAAATAGTAGAAGTTTGCCAAATGTAGTCTTTTATCTAACCCAATTATGTAGAAACAAGAATGCACTTTCGTAAGTTTAAACCAATTAAGAACTGATAAGCATGTATACTTATACTATATAAGTGCCTCTGTATTGCCAATAATGAAGCTTGCTTTATCAATCACATTGATTGTCTGCATGTCTTCCCCCACCAAAGTCAGCAAGTGTGAACTGTTACCTTTTTTTGCAGCTTCTAAGCCAGTGGTGACCCAGCAGATGTAATAAGTTTCTGACTAGTTGTTTATGTAGCCTGCTCCAATGGGAGACTTATTTGCAGATAGATCTCAACAAGTAACCCCTCTCTTACTCCCTCGTCATCATGTTGCAATGTGTAATTTGCTTGCTAATTACACTGTTTACTCCCTTCTTGGATTTACGAAGCTCGTTTAAAAATCAGTAGGTTTTAATAATGCAGGTGGATGGGCTCTCTCAGAAAAGGGTAGGGGGGACAAAGACTTGTGGATATCAGATACTTGCCCATTGTTGAGAGTGCTGCTGAAAGGTGAAGGTGTAGCAGGAAAAGCCTACACAGAATAGATGAGGAGAGCGCAGCTGAAAGGATCAAACTTCACAGCTCCAGGATGACCCCAATCAAACTCCCATTCTCAGTCCCGCCAGTTGGACTCTGCCACTCAGTTAGCCTCTCCCACTTCTTGGAGTTTGTGAGATCCTCTGCTCAAGGCAGAGCTGAGCCAGGGAATAGGAAATGCTGGGTTGTAGATGTTCCATCTCCAGCTCCTCAACTTCCTCATTACCTTCAATGGTAACTCATTTCAGCTGCTTGACAGGATATACTGTGGCAGCCTTAGTGTGAGAGTACCCTGACTCTGAAGGGAAGGTAATCATGCTTCTCCCTGACACCTCCTTGTGTTTTCACCCTGCTCCAGGATCTCCCTCCTTTGGCTTTGATGCTTTGAATAATGACTGCTCATTAGCACAGCAGAGCCAGGCCTTAATTCCCCAAATCAAAAGCTTTTTCTGGCTCTGCAGTTTGTATGATCTGCCCAGAGGGCACATATGCTGGAGCTGTAGAGAACAGGTCTGCCTCACCTGCAGCAGAGTTCTTTGTGTGTTGGCAGAGAAATTGCTTATCATGTGTTGCTAGATATGAGGTTTTGCAAGTAGCAACTGAGCTCAGCATGGACTCTTTCTGAAACTGAGAGTCTCATCTGAAACCTTTCACTTTTGGAGCTTGCTCATCCCACTGGGCCTTAGTGATACTGTCCTGTAGTATCTGCTGCACAGGCTGCTCCCATCCTACAGCTTTGCTTCAGGTACTGCTTGGAGCAGGTATCCAAACCCCCTAGATGGGCTCTGTATCATCCTGCACACTGTGGGGGTTTGGTACCTTACTAGTTCCTAAAAAAAAAAAAATTTCCTTGGTATATCAGATATAGGGCCAAGATTTTGCCAGTAAGGTGCAGTTCAGTTAGGGATGCTCTGACATTACTGCATTGTTACTGTCCATGGGGGTGGAATTCTGCTGGTTGGATTCCTTATGCTGCAGTGCAGTGGCACAAACCTTGTCTTGGCTCATCTCCTCTTCGCAGATCTCCAGGACCTGCAACATGTGGTACTCCTCCAGGAGTGTCCCACTGCAGGCCCTGTGTCTATCCACCACCTCTGCTTCCCCAGGGAACACCATGATCCCTGGGGAATGATGCCCATGGAGCCAGCAGGCAAGTCTCCCAGAGCAGAACAAGTGATGAGGGGTACAGTGTGGGATTTTCATTCAGACATCCCAGGGGAGGATGAGATTCCCCCCAGCATGGGGCCATCAATACTATGCCTTTTTGTCACCACCCTGCTCCCTCCTAAAATCACCTGTATCCAATCCTGCAGTGTATTTTGGGAGATGCCAGGCTGTTTCTTTGTGGTTGTTTATGGCTTCAAATGTTTTTCCTTTTACTGCATACTTCAGATGCAATAAAAGAGAAATGAAGGGGCCATTAAAGGAAAATGCTCTTCCCTGGCATTATCTACTCTGTGGGATATTTCCAGAATTGCTTCTGAATGAATGCTCCCTGTACCCCTGCACCATTTGCCTTGTTACTTACAGCATGGTCTCTTTGCTAGCTGGTGCCGGTTTTCTGGGCTGGTTTCCCACCCCTCCAGCCTGCAGTGCATTGAGGTCCCACCTACAGGTTGCAAAAAGAGGAGATGCTGGAGCCTGTGGCTGGGGGCAGCTGCAGCCAAAGTGCAACTGCTGCTCTGGGTACTTCTGCATCCTTTTTGAGCCAGGCCAGCTGGTCTCAGCCTTTGCTGAAAAGCTTGGCAAGGTGCTGCTCATTCCTGAGCTTTCCATGTTGCTACTAAAGATTGGATACTCTAGGAAGCAGGCCTGGAGCATAAACCTTATCCTTATGGTCTATGAATAGAGCTCCTTCTAAATGTGTGAATCATGAACCAGCTCTGCAGCATGTCCTGCATAAGTCTGGGAATCTGAGAGAAAAAAAAAAGAATCATGCAATTAAAATTGATCTGACCCATATGCACATGGAGCATTCCTTGGAGTGCAGGATTTCTGCATACACTCCCCTTAGTGTTAGGGAAATTCTGGACTGAGCCTGGTAACTTGTCAGGGGGATGCAAAAGGCACAATCCCACTGTTAGTGTCCTTTCCCTGCCAATCTTCATGGATCAGTTCCAAAGGCATTAAAGAAAAGCAATTGGGGACTTATTAGCAGGCAAAGCAACACATCTTCCCCTTTCCTTGGTCATGGAAACAACTGAGCACTTTGGAGACTTCTAAAACAGCTCAAGTGGGATGTGACCATTCTCTGTGAAGGCCAGGGGCAAGGAGCATCAAACTGGAAAATGGATACCCTCAGCACCAACAAACAGACACCCACTTTTTTTCTCCAGCACTGCTGTAGAAGGCAATAAATGATGAGATGGCCATTCATTTTCTAATTACATCTCTTGCCTTGTGACTTCTGCCATCTGCTAGGGGTGAAGATACCTTGAAGGCATCTTTATTTTAAATCCTACTTCATAATGGATAAAATATTAAAGGAGGGCAAGATAACCTTGTCAGACAAATTTGATACTGGTTTTCTGATTGTTTTCTTCATAACAAGTTTGTAACAGGTTTATAGCAAGCTTGATTGATTAAGGTAAAAGAATTTTAGGAGAGTCTCTCCAAACCTTGTGGATCTTTCCTACTTCTAAAATGACATCATGAAGAATTTATAATCATCAGCAGTATACTTTATATATACCAGCACTGGACTGGTGTCGAATAAGCTGATTTTAATGCAGCTAAATACAAGGCAAGGTACAAGGCAAAATAAATGTAGGCTGTGTAGAAAAGATAGTGAATTTGTTGCTTTAACAGAGTGCTTCAGAGGAAAAATGGTTTACAGTTGCCAGATGCTTTAGTGTTTGCAATGGCCTTGAGTGTCTAACTTGGGGGTCTGTTGTCTGCTCAGTGAGAGCCAAAAAATTGAACTGCTCTCTGTCATCTGTGCTGCAGAAGTGAGAGGTGGCTGAACAGCTCTCGGCACCACTGGTGCTCCCACAGCATGATCCTGCAGCTCCTTTGGCCCTTACAGATGCAAGAACTTCATCCTTGGCTCTTACTTAGCCCAAAGGTCACTGTCACCATGTATTGTTTTTGTTTTCAATCTAGCAAAGTCTTCTTTGAACAAAGTCTTCTGCTTGCAGGAACAGCTCTCTTTGTGCTGTCAGTGGGGACTTGTCTTTTACAATTTGCAGCTCTGTGGTCTCACTGCTCCACACATCACCCTGTGGCAGTCAATACTTTTAACAGGTGGAATTGGCAGTGCTCTTGCTTAGGCAAGGAAAAATCTGTCTCTGAGCTTGTCATTAGGAGACAGTTTAATAGTGCTACATGTAAGCTCACAGGAGAGGAAGGGCTTGCACTGTATGAAAAGCCCTGTGTGAGTCTGGGGGGTGCAAGCACAAGACTGAGCAGCAGCTGTGGGTGCTCACAACAGACCTCTCCTGATGTGCTGCACTTCACTGGGAAGGCACCACTGGCCAGAATTTGCCTTTCTCTTTATCCATAACTTGAGCCGGTCCTGGAACATTGTGGTGACAGCAAAACCTGACATTTTCTGTCTGATAATGGCAGAGCAGTGGCTGTGGGCTGTAAGGATGTGATTGGCTCTCTGACATTTTCTGTGATCTGTAGGCATATTTTTGTGGGGGGAGGGGAAAAAGCCAAACCCACAAAAATTGTGTTCATTTTTGGCAGGTTTCTCTGTTGTTTATAGGAAAAGTAACAAACGAAGAAGCCAGCCTTCCTTCTCCTTCCTTCCTTCCTGCCTTCCTTCCTGCCTGCCTTCCCTCCCTCTCTCCCTCCCTCCTTGGGATGCATTGCAGATGCCAATAGATACATTAGGGGGAATTTCTGGATATTAAGAAATGATTGAATAGAAGGACTGGCAGATAATGCAGAAAGTAATTTTGCCCTGTGCTTGTTCCAAGGCAGGAACCACTTAGGTGTAGATCTCTGCCCGCCCTCATCTCAGAAGCCCATCCCAGGAACTCTGATGGACCAATTTCCAGTGGTCACAACCATTCAGCCCTTGTGATCCTGTCAAACCCTCCTTTCCTCTATGACAAACAGGCATCACAAGTGTTAATCCTTATTGTGGAGGTACTTACATCTTTTTACCAGCTAGGCTCGTAGTTCAGTGCCTTAGAAAGCCACAGGCAGCCTAGAGAGGTAGCACGGGAAATCTAGCATTTCAGTAGCTCTAAAAGCGGCAAAATGGTAGCTGCAAATCTAATACCACCAGCAGAAGCAAAGAGGAAGAAATATAGCTTTTGGTTGCTGTGGATAATTCAGGATAGGGGGGGGGAAATGTAGGAGATTAGGGACAGGCGTTCGGAAGATATCGCGTTGTGCGGGACAGGTAAAACCCCTCCCCTCTACAGGTAATACCTGACCAGAAGGAAGTGATGCGGTAAACCCAGGTTATTTAACCCTATGTAACCCATGAATAAACGCCATTTGCCGTCCACCAAATTGGTGTCTGTGAGCTGATGGCCCGAACGACCTGAGGTGGTCATCGTACCATTCCTGAACCAGGTCGCTACGCCTCTGAGAGGCAACAAGTGGTGCCGAAACCCGGGAATCCGGAATCAGAATCGGGATTGGGAATTCGCCTGGATGGGTGAACGGTGGCCGGCGCGGCGGGACCAGCCCGGCGGGGAGGATGCTCCCGGACCAGCGAGGAGGATGGAAGCTCTCGCGAAGGTCGTATCTCAGATTCATAAGCAATGGGGCATTGATTGCAAGCCAAAAGATTTTACTCTCTCTGTTGCGAGGCTTTTGGAAATTGGGGTCATAGACCGACCGGTGGATATACTCCATCCAGAAGTATGGGACAAATGTTCCAAGGCTCTGGCTGACGAAACAACGTCCTCGGGTTCGGGGAAATACCTTAAACTATGGGGAAAAGTCGTGCAGGCTTTGCGTAAGGCCCTGCAAGAGCAGGAGACCTGGAAAGCCGCACGGAACTGTTTGCTAGCCACACCTCGGCTGGGAGTTGGGGTGGCTACACAAACGGCGGATGAAAGCAGCCCTGCCGAGCGTACAGGCTCGCAGGAGCAGGGACCCTCTCCACAGCCCCCCAGCCTAACTCTACTTACAGAGGGAAAGGAGCGGGCGCAGTCATTCTGGGGCGGGCTGGTGGAGGAGGCACGGGGGTCTGCCGTTAAAGCGGAGTCTGAAACGGCGTGGGCCAGACCCCCGCCCTATGCCCCGCAGAATGGCGCCGACCCCGGAGGGATGGGGGGGCGCCACACGCGGCCGGCAGAAGCGGGGGAGGTGCGCCGGGAGACACACACGCGGCCGGCAGAAGCGGGGAGGTGCACAGGGAGACAAACAGGCGGCCGGTGGCAGCGGGGGTGGTGCACCTGGTAACACAGATGCGGCCGGCGGGATCAAAGAAGGGCTGCCAGATAACGCAGACGCGCGTGAATGGAAAAGGGGGGGGAATCCCGGAGGGGGAACCAGGGCCAACCAGAGCGCTCGCCCGGAAACATGCCCATATATAGCAAGAGCCTCCCTCAGCAGGAAGCAGGACGAGCCCAGGGGGAAGGAACGGCCCAATCCTAAGAGAAGGGGGTGGGGTAGGAGCCCGGTGAAAAAGCTCCGGAGCCCGGAAGTATCCAGTCAGTCGACTTCCGGCTCTGAGTCGGACTACAGCTGGAGCGAGTGGCCTGACGAATGGTCCGTAACCGACTCCGACTCTGACCAAGATTATTTAAGAATAGATAAAAGCTATAACCACCGCGCTCCTACTTGGGCCAAGGGGAAATTTGAAAAAGAACGTACCCCGCTTACAGACTGGAGAAAGATAAAAACAGCCTGCGCTGAATGGGCCCCTTCAACCACGTTAGCTTTCCCGGTCCGGGTAGGAGGGCAAGGCGGAAACCAGAGGACTTACTCACCAATAAATCCTAAAGATATACAAGCAATTGTTAAAGCAATTGCAGACAGAGGGATTAATTCGGCTATGGTTTCCACCCTCATCGACAGCCTTTTTGGAGGGGATGACATGCTCCCATTTGACATTAAACAAACCTGCAGATAACTTTTGATGGGGCAGGGATGATTGTTTTCAAACAAGAGTGGGAAGACAATTGCGCAAAGCAACTAGCCCAACTGGGGCAGACCATCCGCTACACGGCTCCAGCCTACAGCGGCTAATGGGCACGGACCCAACCATGATCACACCCCAGGCGCAGGCCGAGGGCCTACGGGCCCACGAAGTCATGGCAACTACCCGCGCCGCCAGAGAAGCTATCCGCTCTGCTTCCGGGGTTATTGCAAGACCATCGCCATGGTCCACAATAAAGCAGAGTGAGAGCGAAAGCTTCACACAATTTGTAGACCGCCTCCAGGCAGCAGTCGATTCCTCTGCTTTGCCCTCAGAAGCAAAGGGCCCTGTGGTGGCAGAATGCTTGCGTCAACAATGCAATTCTGCCACTAAGGACATTTTACGGTCATTACCAGCTGGGTCCAGTATTGCAGATATGATTAAGCATGTCGCAAAAGAAGAACATCTGGCCCCAATCCAGGCAGCTGTCCACACTGCAATAACCAGTGTAATGGCATGCTTTAAGTGTGGCCAGGCAGGCCACGTTGTAATGAATTGTCCCCAATTAGAGCCTCCGTCAACAGCAGTTCCCCCATGCCAGACCCGACCTAGAGGGCCATGCTGGGCATGTGGGAAAAAGGGACATTTTGCCAGAGAATGCAGATCCAAGCTCCAGGGAAACGGGAGGGGGAGGGGGCATCCAGGCCACACACAGCTCCCTCCCACTCGGGACATGAAGCGGCCCAGCTATGCCAACCCTCAATGGGCCATGGAGCTCCCGCACCCACTGCCCCCCCGGGAAATGACCAATTCCACAGCTCAACCGATGGCTCAGTTAAACCTGTCTGCACTCCAGGCACAGCAGGAACAAACTCCTGGGAGCGAGATCCCTGGGTGGCTTTTGGCCATGAAAGTGGGCAGCCACCCGCCGATCGTATGGGGAGTTTGCTGTCTCCATAACAACCCAGTGACTCTGCTATTCGTCTCCCCTTTTTTGATTGATATGGGATCAGATGTTACCGGTTGTCCCAGAAACATACTGGCCTATACATTGGAACTGGAGGAGGCCCCCATGGTGGGCGGAGTTGGGGGACTATCTCGGGCCCAAAAAAGCACCCAACTGATAGTGACAACGCTCCGCACCGAAAGAGGACCGGAAAAAACTATCACCCTTTTCCCATATGTTATGCCAAAGTGTCCACCCTTGTTGGGGAGGGATGCCCTTGCCCTACTGAAAGTCAGGGTGACAAATTTATTCTAAGGGCCACTGCCGCATACCCACCGCTGCCCATCAAACTCGTATGGAAATCGGTTGATCCGGTGTGGGTCGAGCAGTGGCCTTTGTCAAAGCCTCGAATGACCGCCCTCCTCGAGCTAGTTAGCTGCGAGCTACAGCGGAACCACATAGAGCCCTCCACAAGCCCATGGAACACCCCGGTTTTCGTAATACCCAAACGATCTGGCGAGGGCTTTCACCTCCTGCACGACCTGCGGGAGGTGAACAAAAAAATCCAACCAATGGGTCCAGTCCAAACTTTGCTGCCCATGAACTCGATGATACCAAAAGGGCAGCCCTGCGCGGTGCTTGACATTAAAGACTGTTTCTTTTCCATACCCCTGCATGATGAAGACAAAGAGCGGTTTGCCTTTTCCATCATCTTCCCGAACAGCCAACGGCCTAACCTGCGCTTCCAGTGGAAGGTGTTACCCCAAGGGATGGTCAACTCCCCCACATCTGCCAGATCATGGTAGACCGAGCACTAGCGCCAGTCCGGTGCAGCGACCCAGCCGCGACCATCATTCAGTACATGGATGACATCCTTATTGCCGCGCCATCAACGAGCCAGGTAGACCGACTGGTGTCGACAGTCTCAGAGACCCTGAAAGCAAATGGCTTTGAAATCGCGAGCGCAAAGATAAAAAAGGGACCATGTGTAACCTTTCTAGGAGTAGGAATTACAAGCTCCTACATAACCCCGCTCCAGATAAAAATCCGCAGGGATATCAAGACGCTCCATGATATGCAGCAGCTGGTGGGATCTCTACAATGGCTCCGCAACATCATCCTGATTCCTCCCGAGGTCATGGACCCCTTAAATGACCTCCTGAGAGGAAAAAACTCATGGGAACAGAAAGTTCTGACACCAGAAGCGACAAGCTCGCTCAACTTTATCGAGCAGCAAATGTCTGTGAGTACGCTTACCAGGCGGGACCCAGGAGCACCTCTTGATTTGTATGTTCACTTCACAAATAAAGGAGGGGTAGGAGCGCTAGCCCAGGGGCCCCCTGACAAAGCCCAACCGATACAGTGGGTGGTCTTGGGAAAGCCGTCGCGTGCATTTTCCCTGGGAGTTGAGTGTCTTGGCAACCTTATCATGAAAGGGAGACTTGCCCTAAGGCACTTGGGCACGGAACCCGCCAAGATATACCTACCCTTCCGCAAACAGCTCTCCGCGCAATCAACGACAATGTCAGAGCTTTTAGCCATAGCCCTCACTGGTTTTGGAGGAGAGATTCGCTATGCCGCAAAACCCCCATGGACCCAGCTGCTTGCGATCATCGACATCGATCTCCCGCCAAAAGTCATCGACCGACCGCAACCGGGACCGATGGTCTTCACAGACGCATCGTCGCTAACCGCAACTGCAGCAGCGGTGTGGCAGTCAGGAGAGCAGTGGCAGTGCATCAAAGCAACTGACCCTACGCTTTCAGTCCAACAACTCGAAGCAGCTGCCGTGGTGTTGGCGTGTGGACTGTTCCCAGAAGAGCACCTCAACATTGTGACTGACTCTATGTTTGTGGCTAAGCTTTGCCTAGCCATGTCAGGCGTGTCAGTGTCCACGTGGCTGTGATGCTTGAAGAAGCACTCTCTTCGCGGAAGGGCACCATATCTGTCATCCACGTTAACAGCCACAATCCGGTTAAAGGATTCTTTCAAATCGGAAACGACAAGGCAGATGCCGCCGCAAAAGGACTGTGGACACTGAGAGATGCCCGTCAGCTACACGAGTCTCTCCACATCGGAGCTAGAGCACTAGCAAAAAGGTGCGGGATTTCAACTGCTGATGCGAACACATCGTAGCCACATGCCCCCACTGTCAAAAATCACCGCTGTGGTCCAGTGGAGTTAACCCCAGAGGCCTTAAAGCCTCAGAAATATGGCAAACAGACTTTACACTATGTCATCTACTAAAACCCCGAGCGTGGCTTGCAGTGACTGTGGACACATATAGCGGAATGATCGTGGCCACACAACACCTAAGAACTGATTCTAAAGCAACCATCCAACATTGGCTAACAGCTATGGCGTGGCTCGGCGTTCCGAAGCAGATCAAGACAGACAACGGTCCAAACTTTATTTCAAAATCGAGCCAAACATTTGTTTCAAAGTGGGGTATCACTCTGGTACATGGCATCCCGTACAATAGCACCGGGCAGGCCATTGTTGAGCGGGCAAATCAAACCCTGAAAACCAAATTGGAAGTGTTAGCAAAAACAGAGGGCTTTACCAATTCTATTCCCCCAGGGGACCAGGCGCGCATATTGGCAACTGCCCTGCTAGCACTGAACCAATTCCCTAGGGGGGATGAGACAAACAGTCCCGCCCAGAAACACTGGGCCACTCGAGCACTAGACGAAGGCCCACAAGTTGTAATCAAAAATGAGTTGGGGGAATGGGAACAAGGCTGGAGACTAGTGCTCACGGGGCAAGGGTACACGGCTGTTAAAAAAGATGGTAGAGTCAAATGGTGTCCACTTAAGTCTATCAAACCTGACCTTCAGAATAAGACTAATGAAAGCTGCGAGGTTTTGTTTGCAGGACTGGATCTTTGGACGCCCCCGTGACCCATACATCCCAGTGCCTGAAGGAAGCGACAAGTCATCGAGCAGCCCAACAGCGCCCAAGAATCCTACACCAGTGAAATCCAAGCAACAACGGTATCTTTGCGTAATTTTGCTTTTACAGCTCCTTGGCAGAGGGCAAGCCGATGCAGAACATCACCCTCACCAGCCATTCAGGTGGGTCCTATGCCACCTTTCGGGCGACAAAGCAATCAAAGAAACCATCACACCAGACAGCCCATCTTTAGAGTTTAAGCTAAAAGACATTTTTCCCTCGCATCTACAATTCCCCAATTTTGGTGATTTCTCACTGTACCAAACCTATTGGTGTCCTGCTTCAAACCCAGGTAAAAGCTACTGTAACTATCCAGGGTACGGTTATTGTGGGTATTGGGGGTGTGAGACTATCGTGACAAGCGATAGATGGCACCACAGCAACCTGATGAGTTCCTCCAAGTCAAGTATGCACCCCGAGGCTGTCGCGAGCCAAAATTCTCACTTGACAAGCGAATATACCTGCCCCAAGACGGGACGAGACACACTTGCACACACTACAGAATGACAATTCTACAGCCGGCCCATAAGAGTTGGGCCTCGGGTAGAGCATGGACAGTGTATGTTCGCGCCCCTCACAACTATTGGGTGAATGTACAAATTGTCAAGCTCCTACCGTCAGAATCCTGACCAGTCGGGCCTAATCAGATTCTTACGGTAAATAGAAATCCTATCCTCACCCCACCTGGCCCATTAGGTACCTATCAGATACCCAAGTCAGCTCCTTACGACCTGTTTCTCAGCGTACTGAACGCTACCTTTTTGTCATTGAATCAATCAAACCCAAACTTTACAGAATCATGCTGGCTATGTTATGATGCACAACCCCCTTTTTATGAGGGCATTGCACTTAATGTTCCTTTTGGCTACTCAGCAGCACAAAATCCACACCAGTGCAAGTGGAACACCCCTCACCGAGGAGTTACTCTGAGTCAGATCACAGGCCAAGGCAAGTGCTTTGGCAATGCAGTCTTAGCAAAACGAATGGGCAATGTCTGTACTGAATTTGTCAAACTTGACAAAACGATCAATAAGTGGGTGGTCGCATCCACGTCAGGAATGTTTGTTTGCTAGCAATCCGGAATAAGCCCCTGTGTGCTTCTTGATAAGTTCGATAACTCTGCTGATTTTTGTGTCCAAGTTTTAATTGTTCCTAGAGTCCTGTATCACCAAGAAGAAGAAATGTACCACCTTTTTGAAGAACCTAGCCGGCTCCACAAGAGAGAAGTAATAACAGGCATAACCATGGCAATGCTGCTCGGCCTTGGAGCCACCGGCGCAGCCACAGGTGTTTCAGCCCTCGTGACACAACACCAGGGACTTTCTCAGCTGCAGATGACTATTGATGAGGACTTACAAAGGATTGAAAAATCCGTCTCCTTTCTAGAGAAATCTGTTTCCTCGCTCTCAGAAGTCGTCCTGCAGAACAGGCAAGGACTGGACCTCTTGTTCATGCAACAAGGAGGCCTGTGTGCAGCCTTGAAAGAGGAATGCTGCTTTTATGCAGACCACACCAGAGTTGTACGGGACTCAATGACTGAACTAAGAGAAAGACTAGCCCAGAGAAAAAGAGAAAGAGAAGCCCAACAAGGATGGTTCGAGTCATGGTTTAACCAGTCTCCATGGCTGACCACCCTTGTTTCCACTCTAATAGGCCCCCTCACTATGTTACTCCTAACATTGATTTTCGGGCCTTGCATACTAAACAAATTGGTGTCATTTGTTAAAAGCCGGTTAGAAAAGGTTAACATTCTGTTTGTTGACCACCAGCAATTGCTCTAGAGTGCATTTATTTTATAAATGTTATATCACTTTTTATAACTTGTTATGTAGGTTTTTACTAGTTCTTGAAATTTTATACCATTTATACTTTGCATGTTTTTTAATCAATCATGGCGGGGGGGGAAATGTGGATAATTCAGGATGGGGGGGGGAAATGTAGGAGATTAGGGACAGGCGTTCGGAAGATATCGCGTTGTGTGGGACAGGTAAAACCCCTCCCCTCTACAGGTAATACCTGACCAGAAGGAAGTGATGCGGTAAACCCAGGTTATTTAACCCTATGTAACCCATGAATAAACGCCATTTGCCGTCCACCAAATTGGTGTCTGTGAGCTGATGGCCTGAACGACCTGAGGTGGTCGTCGTACCGTTCCTGAACCAGGTCGCTACGCCTCCGAGAGGCAACAGGTTGCCAATTCCTGCAATTTGAAGCTTTCAAACAGAAACAGAGACAAGATGTTCGCAGAAAGGGTGCAAGCCAAAGAGGGTGGGCCCCCTCTCGGGCCCTTCTTTTACTCGGAGAAGGGGAAAGGGGAGGACTGGGGGCAGACCCGGGGTGACCAGCCAATCAGACACTGCTAAAGAGTTTGAGTTACATTTGGTTTTGCCTGCACTGGGAACAAAGGGGTTCAGAGCACATGGCAGAGGCAAGTGTCTTGGGGAGGGGGAAGGGAAGCTCAGAACAGGCAGCAACACCTTATCAGGTTCCTCGAGGTCTGTCTCATTGACTTTTAATTTGCTTTTTCCATCCTTTCCTTTTTTTGGTTGTTTGCTTGAAGTCAGATTTCATCCCAGTGCTTCTCCCTGGCTCGTGCCAAGCTCATCTGAGATGAACCCTTGAATTCATGAGCACAGAATCACTGCTGATGTTTCCTCCTTGCCTTGCACTTCTGGTTCCTGCCCTGAAGGAACTTTTCAAGCTGAGGCTTCTGTGGGTTAACTGGAAAAAGAAACCGGCATCTTCCACAGCTTGTGCCCACTGCAGGAATTTCTGCTTTCTTTCCTTCCTCTCCAGCACCTTCAGCTCACCTTAAAAGCTGGCAGTGGAAGCTGTGCTGCAGCTTGGAGCGGTGTTTGTGGCTGCCACTCTGTCACTTGTGGATGTGGAAGTCATGGAGTGATCCCAAATTGCCCCATTCTCACCCTGTCCCCAGCTTCAGAGAAACAAGGAAAGCAAGGCACTAATCACTTGGGGAGACGGGCGTTTAGACTTGTCTCAGCAGCTTCCAGCACAGGCTGTTATATCACAGGATAAAATTAGACTCTGACCTTGAAACCTTTATGTGGCAGAGCAGGAGCTGTAGCCTTGAAACCACCCTCATCCCATGTAATTCTTGGGAAATTATGCACTTTGAAAATGCTTGTCTTTCATTCTGACAAGCTTAAATCTTTTCTTATGGCACAAAGTGCTCCTGCCTTCTTTTCCAGACTCTGTCTCCCTCCCTCTCTCTCCACTGTGCACTGTGCTTAGAACATTTTCTCCTAAAGCATCTTCACCAGAAAAAAGTCCTTTTAATCATGCATACAGTGGCATGAAAGAGAGCGCTGTGCCAAGCCTCAGCTGTGCTCAAGAGTTACTGCAGCTGATATATTTATCTCCCAGGCTCAGCTCCCCCTGGCAGTCCATTCATGGGGAAAAACCCAACAACCCTCATCCTCCCCAAAAAAACCCAAGAGGAAAGCAAGACTGGAGCCTTGGCTATAAATAGGTTTTGTGGAGAGGCAATATTATCTGCCTAAGAAGCAAGCAAACAAACAAGAATGCACACAAAGAAAGCCTGTCTCTCTCTGAAAGCCGCCTTGCTGCTTTTGCTGTGATGGTAGAAATGAGCAAACCACAGACTAATCAAAATAAAGAATGTTTTGGTACCTGTATTTAGTGAGAATGTGACTGCCCCTGCATTAGCAATAGGTGTGTTTGCAGTTCAGTAAAAGTATAATATCCATAGCAAGTCTGGGTAGATCCCACTGATTTCCACTTCAGTGGAAGTAGATAGCAAAGTCAGGGTTTTTATGATGCCTAATCAATGGCAAACCACACAATAACATGTGTACAAAAAGTACTAGAAACTCCAGTAGCTCCCGGGAGCCTAAACCAGTCTGGCTGGGCTTCAGCCTAGTAGGAGTTACTACCAGGTGCAACGTATCATCACTTTATTTAATTTTATGCCAATCGTAATGTGCACAAAGCAACATGTTAGTACACCGTAAATCAGGATAGGAACTGTCTCCTTTGCATTTGTGCTATTTCTTGCTCAAGTTTTTCATTAGCAGTTATCATTAAAAAGTCACGTTTTTAAAATCAAATATTGAAAAAAACTTTAAAAAGCATATTCTTACAGCAGTTCTTGTAATTTTTCTCAGAGGTTTTTATTAAGATGTATATAGTAACTACTTAGACCTGTGGTTTGATAGAAATACTATTTACATAAAACACATTAAAAAGGAGGCACATTTGTTGTGAATCTTGAAAGCTAGAAATCCTTTTCTGAAATATTTACATTTTAAAGCTCAGGGTAATAATAATGAAGTCTGCATATTTAACAAGAAAGAATTTACTCTCAGCAAAAGCCTTTGATTGTTTTTCCTCACAAAGAGAATGCTTTCAGTAAGAGTTGTGTCTCTCCAGTGGATGCAACACTCACTGTAAAATGATGGAATCAATCCAGTGCCGCAGTATCAGCATGTGAATCCATTTCTCCCTTTCTTCCTCAGTGAATATCATGTTGTTGACAAGCACTCTTTAGTAATGTAGAGTATTTTTGCAGCTGCTGGAGGCGAGGACTGTCTCCCTCATAGACCCCAGGATAAGGGTGAAAAGGATTTGAATGAGGCTGGGAAATATTTGCTCTTGTGTTGAAATGATTAAAATAATCTCACCATACATAATACATAATTAAAGTGTAGGTACCCTCCTGGGACAGCTTTAATAATGAAACATTACACCTTTGACAATGATGGGCCTTTTGAATTACTAGGTCTTGGAAGAAATAGTTTCTGGTTTGATTGGAATGATCTGATTTACATCCAGACAAACCCTGGGCCAGAGTGAAAATGTGCCTTTGCTTGATGGAAGATTTTGGACTGAAATGCAGGAGAGGAGGTGACTCCTGGGGCTGTGCTTAAAGGTGTTTTAGTGTCTCTTGTCATGCACAATAGTCTAGGGAGACTTCTGAAAGTTCATTAGAGGATATATTCCACTCCTACTTTCTCTCCCTCAGTCTCATGATCTCCTCTTGTCTATTCTCTTTTCTTTCATTAGCACTTTATATCATTTGACACTTCATCAAGATGATAGCCTGTTTACTGTATGCAAATGATCCCTGAATTATGCACGAATAATTATGAATTTGCGTATTGGTTTCCTGAACTGGCATATTGCCATGTAAAATTAGCTTCACTTTAATGTGAGCACAAAAACACAGCAACATGTCCAATTAAACTTGAAAGAAGAGCTCACCTTGAAGGGAACAAAAAGTATTGAGCCACTGCTGGGAAAGAGCAAAGTACAGCTGGAGCCAGGTAGGTGCAGCCATGATCCCCGGAACTGGGGCAATGGTGTGCAATGGAACGGGGTCTTTTTGCATTGTAGCACCTCTTCTGGATCAAAGGTCCCTTCCAGGCATCACCTTCACATATGGCACCCCCTGAGCTGACTCAGCCATCCGTGCCAGTGGAGGGATTTGGTGCATTGCTTGAGGTCAAAGCTGACTGCAGGACCCAGCCTGCCCAGCACAGCCCTTGTGAATGGCCTGTGGTGTTCAGACTGCGAGATGGGAAGGAGCCACACTGAGGATTTGAACACTTTTGCATTTCCCCAAGGTTTGTGTTCTGCAGGACTGGGTCCCAGTTCATTCACTGGGGCTGACTGGGTCAGTGTGGAGACTCCTGAGGTCACACATGTCTGTCTGTGGTCTGCCAAGGTACCCTCTCTGGCATCCTGGCAGAACTGTGCATGAAATACCCTGCATAATTGCAAATCAATTAATTAAACTCGAATGTGGTATTTAAATTTTGTTGCTCTGCCATTTTAATTGCCTATAAAATCTACTCTTGAGTATCCATCCTGTCTCTGATCAGATGAACCGACCTGCTTAAAAGGAGAGCACTTCAAAAGCTGAAGGCACCTTGTTTTCTCTTGCTGCCAAGCGAAGGCCAGGGGTGAGCCCACTGCACTCATGCTCTGGCATCATCATCTTAAGTTCTGCTATGCAAAGCCCCTCAGCAGAGCCACTTTGTGTAGCATATCTAAGAAGGGGGCTGGAGGTGGTAGCAGCCCTTTCACAAGAAAGAGTACAAGTACTGAAGATCTTTTTGCCTTTCTAGTATTTCTCCCAAGATGACATGGAATATATTTAGAGAGAGGCTGAAGACAGACATTCAGTAGGCACAGAGAAACTATTGAAGAGCTGTTTTCAGTTGGCAATAATTCTGGTTTGAATTTGTGGTCCCCCTTCGAGTAAGCTCTTTGCTAGGTTTGTATTTAATAGTTGCAAGCTCACGTGTCTCTGCATAAATGTTCTAGTTATCCTCTCCTCTTTGAATTCCCTTCCAGGACAAAGCTGTTGATTGAACCTGTTTGAGAAAATCTTTAAACATCTGCACCAGTCTTGGTGTTACAGTGCTTTGTTCTGTAATGTTTGACAAGGGCTAATTAAAACAATTGTTATTAGCTATTCTATCTGAAATATTATCTGAATTACCCTGTCTGAAATGTTTCGTGTGTATATTGCAGCACAGGAACCCCAGGACAGAGGAATATTGCTGTACTTTAATTGCAGGCATTCTTGGCTCTGTTCCATTTTTGGTGTTATTTTAGATCAAAGTTTGATTTTTGGTGGGGGATCTGTCTAAACTCATGATTGCAGTGAACAAAAGGACCAGTTAACATAAAAACCCATGTTCCTTCTCTTAAAAACTCATCAGTGGACACATTATTCTTCCGATAAGTCTATTATTCATCAGAAACAGCTTAAACAGTTCACTAAAGTAACTTCATTTTTCTATTAAAAAGAGAGCAAGTAAACAAATCATGATACTTTTATTACTTTTCAGTGTGAATCTGATTTCTTAGCAAATGAAGACATAATATTTTCTTTGTGTACCTTGCCCTCCTAGCACATGGGGCCATAAACTCAGTGACATCTATAGAAAGGTGAGTTGGTACTCCTTGTTCCATCCAGCAAGTAACAAAGATGATTAAATGAATCCAAGGAAATCCCTTGGACAAAGACAAAGGAGAATTTAATGACTTTCCGGGAGTACTGAAGAGCTGGACAGATAAATGACACGTACACCGATACGATTTGAGCACTGTTCTCTGCTTTATTGTTTAACTATACAAGCTTATATCTACTTTGCAAAGATTCACACCCAGTCCCTCTATATGGCCTCTAATCAGCGGGGGAGCCGACCAGTGTATAACTTTGCCAAGGACTCTCACGGCTGCCTGCAGCCAGGTGTCTTCCAGGCTTGCCGGCAGCCAGGGCCAGTTCAGGGGTTTTTCCTCAGCAACCGTGGGTTCTCCAATTTTTCCAGGGGTATCATATGCCCCTGTTCCACAAGGAATCCCTCTACACATCCCCCGTTTTCTTTTTGGGCAACCCAGGCCTGGTTGATGATCTTTCACAGCCCCGCTTTAATGCCAGAAAAAATGCACCCAAATACTATTAAGCCTATTATAACTACAAATAGCAATCGGCAGCCTTCTACTACCAATGTACGCAGCCATCCGGTGATACCCAGACCCTTAAGCCAATCTCCAGTAGGGTCGTCTGTCTCCCAAACGTTGTGCAGGCCCCTCTGGAGGTCAGAGAGGTGCTTGTGAGTTGAGACAGAGTGGTCAGAAAGATTCATACAGCACATACCCTGGAACTCTTCACAGCCGTGGCCGTGAGCTATTAGTAGAAAATCAATGGCTGCCCTGTTTTGTAATAGTGCATGCCTAACACTAGTAACATCTGCGCTTAGCTCGTCAAGTATCTGCGAAGTTATGTTTAGCTCATCCCTCGCCCAGCAAGCAAGTTTATGCAAAATCGCATGAGCCCTGGCTGCTGAAGCACCAGCTACAAACATAGATGCTAGCCAAGTTATACCATGACTCCAAAAAACAGTCTCTTCATTTCTTTTACATTTGAGCTCATGGATTGAACGCTGCACCCTGGTTTTAGTGCGGTGGGTGATATTTAAGAGTTGATGCAGGTTTGGATGGAACAGGGTGAGTTTCCCTAAGTAGCACGGTCCCCCATGTGGGCTGGTAGGAACCCCATTCCACACATGGTCCCCGCATATTAAGAATGTACCACTGGGGAGGCGCTTCGGGGCTTGACCCGTGAGGTTGATTTCGGGGGTAAATTGCTTCGGACTCGTAGTTTCTCAGAAACCAGTCTGCAAGAGGGTCAACAGTGGCCCAAAGGCACCTATTAACATTTAATTGACTGGTAGTGAGAGGCTCGAATGTCATGTAACCATCCCCAGTTTGGTTTGTGGAACCCAGTAGATCTAACTCTTCTGGTGTTCCCATGGTGACATTGATGCTTTTCAAGAATGCACCTTGCCAGCAGGCATGCTACTGCGCAGGCTTGAGTCCAGTCAGCCCTGAACACTTGCCATTGTTTGTGGCGTTCCCTAACAGGGAGCTGTTGTCTAGCATCCCTCGGAAGTCTTGCGGGTTAAAGTATGGGACCCCAATTAAACAGGTGCGAAACGGGTCCCCTGGTGTGGCCAGGCTCAAACACATGGAGTCTTGCCCCGTTAAATTAGCTAGGGTGACCCACATGTTTTGTCTCTTTTGGATTGCTGTCAACATTACGTGGGACCCAGTTAGGATGCTTACAAGAAGCAAACCTCTCAGAATGTTTGCGGGTCCAGCGCTGCTTTGCTGCTTCCCAGTGCTCAGGGGCCACCACATGCTGCCTCAGGACACAAACCAGTGTGCTACACTCTCATCCTAACACTGCAACACTCCGTACTGGCTTTACTCGATTTAAATGGGCGGACAGCCGATCGAAAATGTCTGCCAATACCCTTGTCTCAAGACAGTCAAAACAATTCCCCACTCTATCTCTGTGTCTGGTGCGATATGCAAGAATCTACGCAACTCCCCTTTTTGGTTCCGCCTTCGGAGAGGGTTCCCCAACACCCACCACAAGTCACTAGCAACCGCCCAGGGCAGCCGTTACTTTCGCCACAAGAGTCTTGCTATTTCTCCTGCTACGGAGAGTGGTGGGTCTGGCAAGTTCTCAGCCCCCTCACTCAGCCGCGGCTGCAGCCTCTCCCAAGGCTTCTTGGGACGGGCGTCCCAGAGTTCCAGCTGTTGAAGTAGTGGCATCACTTTCCTCAGGAGCCAATGCTGACTGCGCCTTCTCGCTTCGGGGTCCTGCCTGCGTCGCACGGCACCACTTGCTGGGCACCCACAATGGGCTTCTGGGGAGGAAACACACATATATCCTCGGCCGTTAAATAGCACTGGGCTGGGACCTTCCCACAAACCCGTTTGAGGGTTACGGTACAAAACACTTATTCCTGGAAGGGCCTGCTCGATTCCCCTACCAACTGTCTGATGATGGATTGCCACTGGAGGCTCCTCCCTATCCCCAGCCAGAGAGAGGAAGTTCAATGTAAACAGCACTTTGCTTAGCCGTTTACTTGGTTCCATCTCTTCCCCTTTCTGTCGGCCCAGATATTCTTTTAGTGTACGATGGGCTCTCTCTACCACTGCCTGACCGGTGGGCGAGTGTGGGATCCCCGTGATATGTTCTACCCCCCACTGCTGCATAAATCTGGCTAGGCGACTGCTGGTGTATGCTGGCCCATTGTCCGTTTTGATCTTTTTGGGTACCCCCATTACTGTGGAGCAAAAGAGCAGATGCCGCTCCACGTGCCTTTTCTCCTGTCTGAGCGGTAGCCCACAGGAAATGTGAAAAGGTGTCAATTGTTACATGGACATAGCGCTGTTGGCCAAACTCAGGGATGTGAGTGACGTCCATTTGCCAGAGCTCAAGGGCTTTCAAACCCTTGGGGTTAAACTCCCACACCCAACCCCGGGCTGTGATGGCTACAGCGGGGACAAGCCCGCACTATGCCTTTCGCTTCTGTCAGCGGTATCTTAAACTGTCTCTGCAGGGATTTTGCGTTTTGATGGAACAAATCACGGCTACATCTGGCTTGCTCAAAAGTGTTTGCAGGCGGGAGATGCACTATGAGGGTACAGGTCACCGCCTCGTCTGCACGGGCATTGCTGTCTCCCAGCCTGATGTTCCACTGGTGGCTTCAAACGTGCAGGATACAGTAGGGGTGTGTCCGTTGTTGCAGGGTATGCCTCAATGTGATAAGCAGTCTGCCCAGATGTTCATTGTTAGTACGCCGGATTTCTGCATCATGGATCCGTTGGGCTATTCCAACGACATATAGGGAATCGCTGACTACATTCACCGGTTCCTTCGACCACTGTTGTAAGGCCCATATCACGGCGCGCAGTTCGAGTGTTTGCAAGCTGTTGGCCGGTTCTCCCGCTATGATACGAGTCTTCCAGTGGTCATTCTCTTTCCACGCACAAGCGGCCCGCTTCGTCTTCCTCCCTGCATCCGTGAACACTGTGCGCCCTAGTACTGGCCGTACTACATTCAGCGGGCAGTCCAGCCACTCGTAGCGCCCCAGAAACTGCACCAGCTTTCCCTGTGGGCGCTTGTTATGGACCACGCCGGTGAATCTGAGCAGAGCTTCTTGCAGTGCCTCCGCATGGCATAGCATCCACACCAAGTCCCCTGTCCGGACCAGTATGTTGATGTCCTCTGCCTCTCTGCCGTCCAACTCCACCACTCGATCACGACTCTTTCGGATTAAAAGCGCCACCATCTCTACCCTGGACTGCAGTCTGGAGCGTGGCTGAGTCGGCGGGAAGATCCATTTGAGAATCCGGATGTCCTCCCCCTTTTTCTTCTGCCATTGATGGATGATGGCATGTGAACCTGCCGTACTGATCAGGGTGATAAGGATGGCGAGTGGGACTCCTTCTTCTCTGCGCGACACCCATGCATGCTGCAGCTTATCTGTGACCTTGGCAAGAGCCGCTGCTTGGTTCGGGGAGCATTCTCGAGGTTCGGCAGTGTTCGTCCCATGCAGCCATGGCAGGAAGGGGGCGAGGTCAGTATTCGTGATTCCCGCGACTCCACAGACCCATTGTAGATCTCCTAGAAGCCATTGCGCATCATGGAGCATGGAGATTTCTGTATGTAGCTTGATCTTTTGGGGCCTAATTTGTGAGTCTGATATGAGCCAGCCCAGGTACTTCTATGGTGCGGTCTGCTAGATTTTCTGGGGGGCAATCTCTAATCCAATCTCATGCAGGTGTTCTCTGACCCATTGCATCTCTTGGTCTGAGAACAGTGTGGCAGTAGCTATCATGATGTCATCCATGTAATGGTAGATGAATGCTTCTGCGTAGCGTCGTTGAATCGGACGTAGTGCCCAGTCAACATATAGCTGACACAGCGTGGGAGAATTTTTCATTCCCTGGGGTAGGACAACCCACTCGTAGCACTTAGCAGGCTCACTGCAATTCTTTGTGGGCACTGTAAAAGCAAAACATTCTGTGTCCTTTGGATGCAGTGGGATTGTGAAAAAGCAGTCTTTTAAGTCAATTACAGTGATTTGCCATCCCGCTGGAATCATTGTAGGAGCTGGTAGCCCAGGCTGCAGTGCTCCCATAGCTTGCATGCGCGCATTTACTTGTCAAAGGTCATGAAGGAGGCTCCATTTTCCTGACTTCTTTGGGATCACAAGGATGGGGGTCTTACATGGGCTGACCGACGGCCTGATGTGTCCTGCCGCTAGCTGTTCTGCAACAAGCTGTTCTACTGTCTTCAGCCTTTTGTCTGTTACCCGCCACTGCTCGACCCAGACAGGATCATCTGTTAACCAGGTGAGAGACCGTATGGGTGGCTGATCGGCAGCGGCCGTCAGCATAAATGCTGGTCTGTGGTGAGCACAAGGCCTAGCTGCGCAAGGATGTCACGTCCAATCAGGCCTTGCAGGGTCTGAGGCAGCTTCATAACATAGGGGTGACACACAATGGTTCGATTGTCCTCAAACTCTAAGGTAATTGGGGTTGCACTTACTTGGAGGATTTGTGTTCCTTCTACCCCTACCAGCGTGGCTGCTGGTTTTTCCAGTCCCCAACCAGGTGGCCATACCGCCTGGTTAATTATGGTAATGTCGGCCCGTGTCAAAAAGCAGCTGTATTTTGATGGCTTCTGCCCCACTTCGCAGGATCACTTGCTGCTGAGGTCTCTGGGCCAGTTTCAATGTCCAAAACATGTCGAACCCAGAGTACCCAAAACCATCGTCACCGTGGGCATTGTTGTTGCTGGTTCCCCCATTGGTCATTAGGGAAATGGGGACGATTTGGGCAACGCGACTGCCCTGCGGGATAGTCACGGGTGGTTGCAGCACGTAAGCCATGATCTTAATTTCGCTGTTGTAGTCAGCGTTGATGACTCCAGGGAGCACCACTACTCCCTGCCGGCTGGTTGATGACCGCCCCACGAGTAGGCCACCCAGATGGGGGCCGTCTGATGACAGGGGGCCCTTGGCTGTGGTTGGGGATCAGGGTGACCTGGCGGTCCATCAGCATGACTTCTATTGAGGTTGCCATGTCCACTCTGAGGCTCCCTTGGGTGGCTGGCTGGTTCTGGTGAAGGAAACCACCGGGGTTGCACTTGACTTGTGGCCCTTTGGGCCACTCACTTGTGTCCTGGCGTGAGACCCCACCGTGCTGCGCTGGCCATTTCCTGCATGGCGGCATGCTATGGTGGCATGGGTGCCAGAATTGCAGTTGTGACACCATACTGGTTTCTGGCAAGTGCGCCTCAGGTGCCCCTCTTCACCACATCGGAAACAGGTTACTCTGCCCGTCCAGGGACCAGGAGGTGGGCCAGCAGTCTTTGTCCCCTTCTGTCCTTGCACTCCTCTGGTCAGTGCTGCAGCAATGACTTGTCCCTGTTGTTGCAGGACATTCTGCAGTGTTGCAGTAAAAGCAGCTGCTTGAGAGGACTGTTCTGCACAGGTAGCACGCACGAGCATCCCGTCTACTCCTGCTTCCTGGGGCAGCATGGTAAGAATTGTCTTAGTTTGCCTATTAGCATTTTCAAAGGCAAGTGTTCGGAACACTTGCTCTTGGAGCTCTTCAGAGAGATCAGTTGCGTCCTTTAAGGCTGCAGACAGACGGTCAATGAACTGACCATATGGTTCTGACAGCCCCTGTCGGACTGCTGCATACGGGGGAGACTTCTTCTTTTCGGGTACTGACAACAAGGCTTTGTGGGCAAGAGTCTGTGACAACTGATGAATCACTATGGGCATGGTCAGCTGTGTTACTGTCGCCCCGTAAGCTCCGCTCCCAGTTAGCATGTCAGCTTGCATCACATACAGTGGGTCTTGTGTATCACCTTGGTGTTTGCTAGCTTCTTCTTGTGCTAGCCGCTTCCACGTTCACTCCCAGAGCAGGAACTGTGAAGGAGTTAACAACAATTGTGCGATGCTGATGCAATCATTCAGACACAGGACATCTGCTGTAAAGATAAACTGCTGAGTGCTTCGTGCAGCTTCAGACCATAAGCTGTGCGTGGTGACCATTTGCTTGGCTTGCTGCAAGATCTTCCAGTCATGGGGTTCCCACTTTGCAGTGTCCCCTTGTATCTGTACAGGGCAAGCGAGGGCATCCACTGCGTGCCAATCACCCTCAATGATTGCATCACAGACATCTCCATTCCATCTCCTTCGCAATGGATCAGTCCTCACCGTCGGGGCTGATGGAGGCGATGGCTGCACCTCCTCTTGCGGGAAGGGAGGGGCCGTAGGCACTGTGCCCGATTCTCCCGACAGGAATGTAGGAGTTCTGGTGGCCATCTTGACCGGTGGGTCCACAGGACGCCACGGTGCTGATGGTGTGGTTTCGCAAGCCTTAGACTCCAGCACGTCCTGCCATGTACATAATTCAGCAAGCCGTTTGATTACTTCATGCATCATCTCTCGGTACTTCTCCTCCTCTTGGGGCTGACCCCCGGCAGCCCTGGCTGGCTCTGGCTCTGCAGGCGACGAAACCGCAGAGGCTGCTTTGCCATCAGACGTTGCTCCGCTGTCCGGCAGAGGGATGTTGCGCTTTGCCGCTGTTGGCCGGGCTCTAGGACCGCTCGTTTCCGCCGCCCCTTTCAGCCAGGCTCTAGGACTGCTTGTTTCTCCTTCACCCGCCTGCGTCCCGCCCCCTGAGTCGGGCGGCTCTGCTTCCACCTTCGCAGCCATTTCTCTCTCAGACGTCAGAGGGGTAACTTCCTTCCCCACCAAGTCCAGCAACTCCCGCAACGAATGTACGGGTGCTGCTGTGCCCTTAATCAGTCTTCCTGCAGCCAGCCCGAAGAACCGTGCAACCCTGGACTCCGCCCTGGTCCCCGGCTGCCGCTTCATAAGACCCTCGTCCGTTTCCTTCCCCGAGCCACCATGCCCTAAAGCTTCAATGGCCGCTGCAGCCACTGTACTTTCAGCTTTCATCTCTGCGAGAGTGTTAGTTACTGCTCTCCATGTTAAGCCGAGAGCTTTAGCTTCTTTAGCTTCCTTTCTACCCTCAATCGTGGACAGCCACAATTCGTTCCCTACTTCCCACCACACTTCGGTCGAAAATAAAAGTGAAGTGTAACGCAATAATCCATGTTCCCGGGCCCACGTAATGAGGGCATTCAGATCTCGGTCTTTCACAATCTCGCCTCTCTTAGAGAGGATACTAGCTAGGAGTCGAGTCCCCGCCTCGTAATCCATATTCTTGGCTGCGGGCACTCGCTTGGCCATGCGAAAATGCCATCTCCGGCCACTCGGCTTTGAGGCTTAGCCCCCGGCTTTACTTGGCTTTGGGGCCACCCACTCTGATTCCCCAGGCTTCAGCACCGATACGATGAATCGAAGTCTTACCGCACTAAACAAACCTGCATGTAGCAAAACTCACTCAGGTCCCTGTTCAGGTGCCAGGTTTAGCGGGGGGAGGGTGTGTCCCAGGTGCAGGGGAACCAGCCGGAGTCACGACACAAACACCGATACGATTTGAGCATCGTGTTCCCCTTTTATTGTTTACTTACACCAAGTTATACTTTGCAAAGTTCACACCCCTGTCCCACGAGAAAGCCTCTAAGCAGCAGGGGAGCTGACTAGTGTATACCTTTTCCCAAGGCTGTTCAAGGCTGCCAGCTAGCAGGTGCCTAGCAAGCCTATCTTCAGCCTGAGACCCCGTCAGGAGTCCTTCTGCAACAACCCTGGGGTGCCCAAGCTCTCCTGGGATATCATATGCCCCCATTCCACAAGGAATTCCTCTACAAGTTGTTAATAATTGTATCAAGGTGAAATGTTCCCTGTTTAAAAAAAAAGAGTTGTGTGTTAGTAATCATTTTTAAGACTGTCCCTCCAGGACCCTCAGCAGCTCATAAGTCAACATACTAAAGGCAACTGAGTCTCTCTGTAAAGGTTAGTAACCTGCAACCACGGCAACCATGCATTTCAATGAAGAGCTTTTCCCGCCAACAGAACGGATTACTTCACTCCTTCAGCAGCCCCTAGCAGCAAGCGAGCCATTGGCTGAAAGAACTGATGTCATGATTTTTTTATCCAATTATCTGAGGCCATGAAGGCCGGATCATGGGCAGACTGTAGGTGTGTCTGGGAGGGACCAGAGGGTTTAAAAAGGCTTCTACACAAGCTGAGGGTTGTCTTGTCTCTCCTAGGGCTAGCTTTGGAAGAGACCCAAAGCTGTGGCTCTCGGTCCCCATACCTCTTTAGAGGCATAATTCATTCACTTAGGTTTTAGATTAGCTAAAGCCACCACAGCTTTGTTGGGTTTTTGCCCTGAGGCTCCTGGCCGGTTCGGCCAAAGACTTCTTGGTCCTGGTACCTGGGCTTTTTCTAATTTTATTTTACAATTTTATTTTTGTACTGTTCCTGATTAAATCCTTTGTTAAATAAATTACTTTTTAATGGTAATTTCAAGAGTTGGTCTTTATAACACTTTTCTTCCTCTGCTCTCTCCCTCTCAGGACCCACTAAGTTCTGTGGGTTGGATCTGGTGCTAGATGTCTGTGTTTGCCCAGTTCAAATCCCCAAGCAGAAGATTTGACGCATCTGCACCGAGAGGATCATCCTGAGTTTCTGTTGATGAAATCATCACAAAGATCAAGAGGGAATAACGCGGTATCCCACAGTGGTAGGGAGGAGAAGAGAGACCCAGCAGGCAGGAATTGTACAGCAAGATTCCTTTTTAAAACTATTTTACAACTCTTTAATAGACTTTTTTCTTCATAGTCTAATTGGTCAAAGGATCAGCCATCCCTTGGGGTGATTGGCTAAAATCCTAAAACATCCATTGTCAAAATATTTTTCTACTGCATCATAAACAAAGCTTTGCAAGGTCGCAGGTGTTCATAGCTTATAGAACTCTGCTAATATCTTCAGTGAGAGAGAAAAATATCTCACAGGACTGGAAAGAAGCAAGAGAAATTCTTGCTAGCTGCATATTTGTATCCACAAGGCAACGTTGTAATGCTAGACCAGAGCACTGACAGGACTTGGCAGAGGTGAAGCATGAATTCATGAGAAGTGAGATGGGGAATGGGGTGGGTGAGCCAGGTCCGGGTGGGTGCCTAGCACCGTCCTGAACCCACAGCCCTGCTCCAGCCCCACCAGCCTCAGCCACGGGGATTTTCAGGAGTAAGAGGATAAATTGCAGAAGGAGACAGGTGAGCAGAAACAGCAGCTTGATCACAGACCTCAGTAATCACTTTCTGAGCTGGAATCAAGAGGATATTCACCACTGAGGAGGTAAATAATCATATGGGTGAAAATGATGCTATGAAACGGTGCTGCAGGCTCAGCATCTATGTTCCCCATTGTTACCAGTTCAGTACCACCCCACAGACACTACTTAAAGCAGCCCTGCCAGCTTCCCAGCCTGTTTTCCTGCCCAAGTGCAGATGCACCTCTGCCTGCTTCTGGCAGCATAGCACCAGCCCTGTGCAATGCCTGTGGAGCTGCCAGGGGAGGAACATGGATCAGATCATGTTCCTAGAAATCAGCACAACTCAGTGCAAAGGAAAGGGCCATCACTGGTCAGCATCCTCCAAGCCTGAACCAGGCAGAGAGCAATGAATGGATTTAAAGAGGGAATATGGAAAGACTCCATTAAACACCACAGCACAAGACACTGGGAAAACTTAGCCAGAGCACCCCAATAGCATTTACAGCTCAGTTATGCAGGATGATCCATGTGCATGCAGCCAAAAGATGGTCCCTATTGCAAACCCCAGTAAAAGAGTCTAGTTTTAAAAAGGGGGAGACAAGAGAAAGCATTCTGGAATTACTCAGTTCTTTGAATCTGAAGGAGATGTGATACCGCACAATGAAAAAACCTATGTAGGAGCCTTATCTCTGCTGATTCTGAAAAATTAGTCATTTGTAGAGGGATTCCTTGTGGAACAGGGGCATATGATACCCCTGGAAAGATTGGAGAACCCATGGTTGCTGAGGAAAAACCCCTGAACTGGCCCTGGCTGCAGGCAAGCCTGGAAGACACCTGGCTGCAGGCAGCCGTGAGAGTCCTTGGCAAAGTTATGCACTGGTCAGCTCCCCCACGGATTAGAGGCCATATAGAGGGACTGGGTGTGAATCTTTGCAAAGTACATATAAGCTTGTATAGTTAAACAATAAAGTGGAGAACGATGCTCAAATCATATTGGTGTATGTGTCGTTTATCTGGCCAGCTCTTCAGTACTCGACCCCCAAAACCTAGCGCCTGAGCAGGGACTCGAGTGATTATTTGCTTAAATGCGGTTTGTTTTTTGCTTAAATGTGTTTCGCTTAAATGCGGCAAGACTCCAAATGATTTCAAGGACAGTGCGGAGCCTGGAGAGCTGGAGCGGGAGTGTCCTGGCAAAAAAGTTGAGCGGAGCTGGAGACCGGAGCTCGCGCGGCCAAGCGAGCCCCCGCAGGTAAGAAGCTATGGAATATGAGGCTGGCACTCGTCTCCTAGCCAGTATCCTCTCTAAGAGAGGCGAGACTGTAAAAGACCGAGATCTGAATGCCCTAATTACGTGAGCCCGGGAACAAGGGTTTTTGAAATGCACTTCGCTTTTGTTCTCGACCGAAGAGTGGTGGGAAGTTGGAAACAGACTGTGGCTGTTCACGATTGAGGGTGGAAAGGAAGCTAAAGAAGCTAAAGCTCTCGGCTTAACATGGAGAGCTGTGACTAATACCCTTGCAGAAATGAAAGCAGAGAGGAAGGTGGCCGCGGCAGCCATGGAAGCCCTGGGGGGTGGTGGCCCCAGAAAGGAAAGAGACAGGGGTCTCACAGAGCGGTGGCTGGAGACCAGGGCGGAGTCCAGGGTTGCATGATTTTTCGGGCTGACCGCGGGTTGACCAATGAAGGGAACAGCAGCACCCGTATGCCCGCTGCGGGAGCTGCTGGACGCAATGGGGAAGGAAGTTACCCTTCCGACATCTGAGGGAGAAATGGCTGCAACAGCGGAAGTTCAGGCTCCCGACTCTGGGGGCGGGGTGCAGGCGAGCAGAGGAGAAACGAGCAGTCCTAGCGCCCAGCTGAAAATGGCAGTGCGCCACCCCCCTCTGCCGGACAGCAGATCATCATCCAACTGCAAAGCAGCCTCTACGGCTTTGTTGCCCGCAGAGCCAGAGCCAGCCAGGGCTGCCGAGGGTCAGCCCCAAGAGGAGGAGAAGCACCGAGAGATGATGCATGAAGTAACCAAAAGGCTTGCTGAATTATGTACATGGCAGGACGTGCTGGAGTCTAAGGCTTGCGAAACCACACCATCAGCACCGTGGCGTCCTGTGGACCCACCGGTCAAGATGGCCACCAGAACTCCTACATTCCTGTCGGGAGAATCGGGCACAGTGCCTACGGCCCCTCCCTTCCCGCAAGAGGAGGTGCAGCCATCGCCTCCATCAGCCCCGACGGTAAGGACTGATCCATTGCGAAGGAGATGGAATGGAGATGTCTGTGATGCAATCATTGAGGGTGATTGGCACGCAGTGGATGCCCTCGCTTGCCCTGTACAGATACAAGGGGACACTGCAAAGTGGGAACCCCATGACTGGAAGATCTTGCAGCAAGCCAAGCAAATGGTCACCACGCACAGCTTATGGTCTGAAGCTGCACGAAGCACTCAGCAGTTTATCTTTACAGCAGATGTCCTGTGTCTGAATGATTGCATCAGCATCGCACAATTGTTGTTAACTCCTTCACAGTTCCTGCTCTGGGAGTGAACGTGGAAGCGGCTAGCACAAGAAGAAGCTAGCAAACACCAAGGTGATACACAAGACCCACTGTATGTGATGCAAGCTGACATGCTAACTGGGAGCGGAGCTTACGGGGCGACAGTAACACAGCTGACCATGCCCATAGTGATTCATCAGTTGTCACAGACTCTTGCCCACAAAGCCTTGTTGTCAGTACCCGAAAAGAAGAAGTCTCCCCCGTATGCAGCAGTCCGACAGGGGCTGTCAGAACCATATGGTCAGTTCATTGACCGTCTGTCTGCAGCCTTAAAGGACGCAACTGATCTCTCTGAAGAGCTCCAAGAGCAAGTGTTCCGAACACTTGCCTTTGAAAATGCTAATAGGCAAACTAAGACAATTCTTACCATGCTGCCCCAGGAAGCAGGAGTAGACGGGATGCTCGTGCGTGCTACCTGTGCAGAACAGTCCTCTCAAGCAGCTGCTTTTACTGCAACACTGCAGAATGTCCTGCAACAACAGGGACAAGTCATTGCTGCAGCACTGACCAGAGGAGTGCAAGGACAGAAGGGGACAAAGGCTGCTGGCCCACCTCCTGGTCCCTGGACGGGCAGAGTAACCTGTTTCCGATGTGGTGAAGAGGGGCACCTGAGGCGCACTTGCCAGAAACCAGTATGGTGTCACAACTGCAATTCTGGCACCCATGCCACCATAGCATGCCGCCATGCAGGAAATGGCCAGCGCAGCACGGTGGGGTCTCGCGCCAGGACACAAATGAGCGCCCCAAAGAGCCACGAGTCGAGTGCAACCCCGGTGGCTTCCTTCACCAGAACCAGCCAGCCACCCGAGGGAGCCTCGGAGTGGACATGGCAACCTCAATAGAAATCATGCTGATGGACCACCAGGTCACCCTGATCCCATCCACAGCCAAGGGCCCCCTGTCATCAGACGGCCCCCATCTGGGTGGCCTACTCGTGGGGCGGTCATCAACCAGCCGGCAGGGAGTAGTGGTGCTCCCTGGAGTCATCAACGCTGACTACAACAGCGAAATTAAGATCATGGCTTACGTGCTGCAACCACCCGTGACTATCCCGCAGGGCAGTCGCGTTGCCCAAATCGTCCCCATTTCCCTAATGACCAATGGGGGAACCAGCAACAACAATGCCCGCGGTGACGATGGTTTTGGGTACTCTGGGTTCGACATGTTTTGGACATTGAAACTGGCCCAGAGACCTCAGCAGCAAGTGATCCTGCGAAGTGGGGCAGAAGCCATCAAAATACAGCTGCTTTTTGACACGGGCCGACATTACCATAATTAACCAGGCGGTATGGCCACCTGGTTGGGGACTGGAAAAACCAGCAGCCACGCTGGTAGGGGTAGAAGGAACACAAATCCCCCAAGTAAGTGCAACCCCAATTACCTTAGAGTTTGAGGACAATCGAACCATTGTGTGTCACCCCTATGTTATGAAGCTGCCTCAGACCCTGCAAGGCCTGATTGGACGTGACATCCTTGCGCAGCTAGGCCTTGTGCTCACCACAGACCAGCATTTATGCTGACGGCCACTGCCGATCAGCCACCCATACGGTCTCTCACCTGGTTAACAGATGATCCTGTCTGGGTCGAGCAGTGGCGGGTAACAGACAAAAGGCTGAAGACAGTAGAACAGCTTGTTGCAGAACAGCTAGCGGCAGGACACATCAGGCCGTCGGTCAGCCCATGTAAGACCCCCATCCTTGTGATCCCAAAGAAGTCAGGAAAATGGAGCCTCCTTCATGACCTTTGACAAGTAAATGCGCGCATGCAAGCTATGGGAGCACTGCAGCCTGGGCTACCAGCTCCTACAATGATTCCAGCGGGATGGCAAATCACTGTAATTGACTTAAAAGACTGCTTTTTCACAATCCCACTGCATCCAAAGGACACAGAATGTTTTGCTTTTACAGTGCCCACAAAGAATTGCAGTGAGCCTGCTAAGTGCTACGAGTGGGTTGTCCTACCCCAGGGAATGAAAAATTCTCCCACGCTGTGTCAGCTATATGTTGACTGGGCACTACGTCCGATTCAACGACGCTACGCAGAAGCATTCATCTACCATTACATGGATGACATCATGATAGCTACTGCCACACAGTTCTCAGATAAAGAGATGTAATGGGTCAGAGAACACCTGCATGAGATTGGAGTAGAGATTGCCCCGCAGAAAATACAGCAGACTGCACCATGGAAGTACCTGGGCTGGCTCATATCAGAATCACAAATTAGGCCCCAAAAGATCAAGCTACACACAGAAATCACCATGTTCCATGATGTGCAACGGCTGTTAGGAGATCTGCAATGGGTCCGTGGGGTTGCGGGAATCACGAATACTGACCTCGCCCCCTTCCTGCCATGGCTGCATGGGACGAACACTGCCGAACCTCGAGAATGCTCCCCGAACCAAGCAGCGGCTCTTGCCAAGGTCACAGATAAGCTGCAGCATGCATGGGTGTCGCGCAGAGAAGAAGGAGTCCCACTCGCCATCCTTATCACCCTGATCAGTACGGCAGGTTCACATGCCATCATCCATCAATCGCAAAAGAAAAAGGGGGAGGACATCCGGATTCTCAAATGGATCTTCCCGCCGACTCAGCCACGCTTCAGACTGCAGTCCAGGGTAGAGATTGGTGGCATTTTTAATCCGAAAGAGTTGTGACCGAGTGGTGGAATTGGACGGCAGAGAGGCAGAGGACATCAACATACTGGTCCGGACAGGGGACTTGGTGTGGATGCTATGCCATGCGGAGGCACTGCAAGAAGCTCTGCTCAGATTCACCGGCGTGGTCCATAACAAGCGCCCACAGGGAAAGCTGGTGCAGTTTCTGGGGCGCTACGAGTGGCTGGACTGCCCGCTGAATGTAGTACGGCCAGTACTAGGGCGCACAGTGTTCACGGATGCAGGGAGGAAGACGAAGCGGGCCGCTTGTGCGTGGAAAGAGAATGACCACTGGAAGACTCGTATCATAGCGGGAGAACCGGCCAACAGCCTGCAAGCACTCGAACTGCGCGCCGTGATATGGGCCTTACAACAGTGGTCGAAGGAACCGGTGAATGTAGTCAGCGATTCCCTATATGTCGTTGGAATAGCCCAACGGATCCATGATGCAGAAATCCGGCGTACTAACAATGAACATCTGGGCAGACTGCTTATCACATTGAGGCATACCCTGCAACAACGGACACACCCCTACTGTATCCTGCACGTTTGAAGCCACCAGTGGAACATCAGGCTGGGAGACAGCAATGCCCGTGCAGACGAGGCGGTGACCTGTACCCTCATAGTGCATCTCCCGCCTGCAAACACTTTTGAGCAAGCCAGATGTAGCCGTGATTTGTTCCATCAAAACGCAAAATCCCTGCAGAGACAGTTTAAGATACCGCTGACAGAAGCGAAAGGCATAGTGCGGGCTTGTCCCCGCTGTAGCCATCACAGCCCGGGGTTGGGTGTGGGAGTTTAACCCCAAGGGTTTGAAAGCCCTCGAGCTCTGGCAAATGGACGTCACTCACGTCCCTGAGTTCAGCCAACAGCGCTATGTCCATGTAACAATTGACACCTTTTCACACTTCCTGTGGGCTACCGCTCAGACAGGAGAGAAGGCATTGCATGTGGAGCGGCATCTGCTCTCATGCTTCACAGTAATGGGGGTACCCAAAAAGATCAAAACGGACAATGGGCCAGCATATACCAGCAGTCGCCTAGCCAGATTTATACAGCAGTGGGGGGTAGAACATATCACGGGGATCCCACACTCGCCCACCAGTCAGGCAGTGGTAGAGAGAGCCCATCGTACACTAAAAGAATATCTGGGCCGACAGAAAGGGGAAGAGATGGAACCAAGTAAACGGCTAAGCAAAGTGCTGTTTACATTGAACTTCCTCTCTCTGGCTGGGGATAGGGAGGAGCCTCCAGTGGCAATCCATCATCAGACAGTTGGTAGGGGAATCGAGCAGGCCCTTCCAGGAATAAGTGTTTTGTACCGTAACCCTCAAACGGGTTTGTGGGAAGGTCCCAGCCCAGTGCTATTTAACGGCCGAGGATATATGTGTGTTTCCTCCCCAGAAGCCCATTGTGGGTGCCCAGCAAGTGGTGCCGTGCGACGCAGGCAGGACCCCGAAGCGAGAAGGCGCAGTCAGCATTGGCTCCTGAGGAAAGTGATGCCACTACTTCAACAGCTGGAACTCTGGGACGCCCGTCCCAAGAAGCCTTGGGAGAGGCTGCAGCCGCGGCTGAGTGAGGGGGCTGAGAACTTGCCAGACCCACCACTCTCCGTAGCAGGAGAAATAGCAAGACTCTTGTGGCGAAAGTAACGGCTGCCCTGGGCGGTTGCTAGTGACTTGTGGTGGGTGTTGGGGAACCCTCTCCGAAGGCGGAACCAAAAAGGGGAGTTGCGTAGATTCTTGCATATCGCACCAGACACAGAGATAGAGTGGGGAATTGTTTTGACTGTCTTGAGACAAGGGTATTGGCAGACATTTTCGATCGGCTGTCCGCCCATTTAAATCGAGTAAAGCCAGTACGGAGTGTTGCAGTGTTAGGATGAGAGTGTAGCACACTGGTTTGTGTCCTGAGGCAGCATGTGGTGGCCCCTGAGCACTGGGAAGCAGCAAAGCAGCGCTGGACCCGCAAACATTCTGAGAGGTTTGCTTCTTGTAAGCATCCTAACTGGGTCCCACGTAATGTTGACAGCAATCCAAAAGAGACAAAACATGTGGGTCACCCTAGCTAATTTAACGGGGCAAGACTCCATGTGTTTGAGCCTGGCCACACCAGGGGACCCGTTTCGCACCTGTTTAATTGGGGTCCCATACTTTAACCCGCAAGACTTCCGAGGGATGCTAGACAACAGCTCCCTGTTAGGGAACGCCACAAACAATGGCAAGTGTTCAGGGCTGACTGGACTCAAGCCTGCGCAGTAGCATGCCTGCTGGCAAGGTGCATTCTTGAAAAGCATCAATGTCACCATGGGAACACCAGAAGAGTTAGATCTACTGGGTTCCACAAACCAAACTGGGGATGGTTACATGACATTCGAGCCTCTCACTACCAGTCAATTAAATGTTAATAGGTGCCTTTGGGCCACTGTTGACCCTCTTGCAGACTGGTTTCTGAGAAACTACGAGTCCGAAGCAATTTACCCCCGAAATCAACCTCACGGGTCAAGCCCCGAAGCGCCTCCCCAGTGGTACATTCTTAATATGCGGGGACCATGTGTGGAATGGGGTTCCTACCAGCCCACATGGGGGACCGTGCTACTTAGGGAAACTCACCCTGTTCCATCCAAACCTGCATCAACTCTTAAATATCACCCACCGCACTAAAACCAGGGTGCAGCGTTCAATCCATGAGCTCAAATGTAAAAGAAATGAAGAGACTGTTTTTTGGAGTCATGGTATAACTTGGCTAGCATCTATGTTTGTAGCTGGTGCTTCAGCAGCCAGGGCTCATGCGATTTTGCATAAACTTGCTTGCTGGGCGAGGGATGAGCTAAACATAACTTCGCAGATACTTGACGAGCTAAGCGCAGATGTTACTAGTGTTAGGCATGCACTATTACAAAACAGGGCAGCCATTGATTTTCTACTAATAGCTCACGGCCACGGCTGTGAAGAGTTCCAGGGTATGTGCTGTATGAATCTTTCTGACCACTCTGTCTCAACTCACAAGCACCTCTCTGACCTCCAGAGGGGCCTGCACAACGTTTGGGAGACAGACGACCCTACTGGAGATTGGCTTAAGGGTCTGGGTATCACCGGATGGCTGCGTACATTGGTAGCAGAAGGCTGCCGATTGCTATTTGTAGTTATAATAGGCTTAATAGTACTTGGGTGTATTTTTTCTGGCACTAAAGTGGGGCTGTGAAAGATCATCGACCAGGCCTGGGTTGCCCAAAAAGAAAACGGGGGATATGTAGAGGAATTCCTTGTGGAACGGGGGCATATAATACCCCAGGAGAGCTTGGGCACCCCAGGGTTGTTGCAGAAGTACCCCTGACGGGGTCTCAGGCTGAAGATAGGCTTGCTAGGCACCTGCTAGCTGGCAGCCTTGAACAGCCTTGGGAAAAGGTATACACTAGTCAGCTCCCCTGCTGCTTAGAGGCTTTCATGTGGGAAAGGGGTGTGAACTTTGCAAAGTATAACTTGGTGTAAGTAAACAATAAAAGGGGAGCACGATGCTCAAATCGTATCGGTGTTTGTGTCGTGACTCCGGCTGGTTCCCCTTCACCTGGGACCACCCCCCCCCCCCAAAAAAAAACCAACTGTAACTTCTTAACTTCTTGTAAAACACTACATGACCTTTAAAAGGGTGTAAACAACAAATGTTTAGTGGTTAACAGAAGGGGGTCAATCATGGATAAATAATAAGTCTTAATAACAGTTTAAGTAATTAACTCATGCAAAAGCCAAACCAACAACTTTATAAATGACAAAAAGGGTTTCTGTTCCCACATCTAAGGATAAAGGAAACAGGCAGGCTGGGAGAGGCCTCCTCCACTATGGGCATGCTGGGCATGCTGGAGGGCTGAGTTTTCACCTGCTGACTGCCTCCACCTCTCTGCCAAAGCAAAAGGATGTTTAATTGGTATGGAAGTAAGCCAGCAACATCCTATATCTTCTTTTCTCTTCCTAGAAGCTCACAGGGAGGGTGATTGGGGATTTGATCTTTGCAGAGATCGGAGATATTTTTTCCCAAAACACACATTTTCAGCCTACTCTGCTCATGCTCTGTCTTTTTATATTTTCCCTGTTTTTCATCTGCTTTCCATGTTTTTCTTATCATGACAATGGTGGCAAAAAATAAACACTGCAGCCAACAATGCTGTTCTAATAAAGCTGCAGTTAAAATAGCAAAGAGAATGCAAATTAAATACCATAACCATTTAGAAAACTGTAGTTTTTATTAAATATAAGTACTTTCAATCTCAGCTTTAGAACATAGGTGGATTCTATTAAGTTTAATCATTTTCCTGGAGGACTGCAGGGTAAAGGTGTTTCACAAATGCACAGATAACAAATGAGGGTGATTTTTAAAGAAAGCACAGAAAGGTGCAGTTGTTAAAAACATGGGTGATAAAGATGCTCTGTTATTGACTCAACCTCTCTTTTCAAGTCTGCTTTCTTCTGTTGCTGTTCTCCATGGCTCCCAGAATGAATCTTTCAGAAACATTAATTATATATTTGTAAACATAAACACCAGTAAGCTTGGCTTTTTTCAGGCATTGCAGACAGCTTTCCTAGCTTTCATTTTGGCTTCAGTCACAGCAGGATTGAGCATCTAGGAGCTGAGCCTTTGGGCTTGGACTTCAGTTCTGATATCCAGCCCCTGCTCAGCTGCTCTCTGTCTCCAGGGGCTGGAGATACAACATTTTTCAATATTTACAGCTTGCACCTGGACGTGTGAATGCTGTGGCCAAGTCTTTGGCCAACAGGAGACGTCTGCTTTTCTTTCAGGTTCTTGCAGGCAGCTCCTGTATGTAACCATCCAGCTGTTGCAGAAACCATCCTGTGGCCACCTGGTCTCCCAAGGTGTCAGCTTTTATTGCAGTCAGTACTCAAATCCTTCTGTGGATCTGGACTTTGCTGACCATTCCCCAGGTAATTCCAGGAAATTGCCATCCTGGGGCCTCTTCACAGCCAGTAGCTAAATGGCACTGCGGTGAAAAACGAGGTTCACTCTTTGTATAATTTTAAGAAAAGTTTAATAAAAGGGACAATTAGGAGACAACAGGAAAAAGGGTATTATGGCTGGGTGCTTTGGCAGAGATCCAAAGGCACACCTCTACATCCAAAAGATCATCTTTAAAAGTACATCTCTTATTCCATATTCATCACAATCGTGCATGATTCATAAATTCTTTGGAGTTTCTGTGTATCATCCCATCAACCTTATCTTCCTCCTTGGCTCCATTCCATCTCTGCTCCCTCCATAAATTCTTCTCTCTCTGGTTTCTGGTTTTTCTTCTTCTCTGATAAGATACTCCAGGAATGTGAAGACCTTCTCTGCCTATCTTTTCTAAATTGACTACATAAGCAATGGACATTCTACATCATGTATTCCACTACAGAACCTAGGTAAAGTTTTTCTAACATTAAGGAACATGAAAAAAAGCCAACATCACAATACATTCATAATACTGCTTTACAGCAATATTGAGCAATGCTGCAGTTTTGTGAGTGTGGCTGAAGGTTGACTTGCAGTACACCATAGCTTTGTGCTGCCTTCCAATTGGTTGTTGATTCTTCCAGAACCATCCTTTTCTTCGCAGTCTGTTCCTCTGGAGGACTTGTGAAGCTCTAGCAGTGTACAGACCTGATTTTGCAAAAAGCTCTGATGTTCCTGTAGTATTTTGCCTGCCAGTGCATCTGAACCACCTTTTCAGTTTCATTTGTTCTGAATTTCCCTTCTGAGAAAAAATCAAGAAACAGGAGATGCCCTTGCCTTTTCCTCTGTCTGGCTCACAGACCTGTGTATGCTGCTCCCATGAAGATGGGTTGTATCCAAGATCTCAGTGCTCATCATTTTAGGGCTCATGGAGTGCTCCAGTGCCAGGAATGGCTGCACTCCAGAAATGGCCATGCTGAGCTTAGGATTGCTGTAAAGCCTCTCATTTTGCAGGTGTTTGGTGCAGTGTGGGAATGCACAGCATCACCTGCACAGGAGCAGCAACACACCGGGAATCAAAGGACACCACAGACTGACATTTGCCACAGGAAGTTATCTCCAGCCAGAATTGGTTTTGAGACAAAAATACACCAGGCTGGATGGTGCAATTAAATTATGCATGATAGGGGGAATAAATGAAAATAAAAGAAAATTTTAAAAGTCCCTCTCTCAGGCTTCAGTCCACCAGTTCAGCAGCACAGGCTGAAAAAACTGAGTGTTTTATCCACGGTGGGTTTTGGGGCATAAGGAGTTTAAAATCTGTGTCAGTTACCTGATCAGAAATACCTGGTGGTGCCCACGTTTGGGAAGGTCTCCTGAATACGTGAAAAATTGTACACATATCTCAAACAAGGGCCCAACTCCATCACACATTTTGATTTAATTTTTCTAGCAGTCCGTATGTGCTGCATGGAGTAATTGCATCTGTGTTCTTTCCCAGTTGAGTTTAAATGAAGTACAGCAACTTTGCTGACACCAAGCCTGAGATAAACATGGGCATGTGAGAAGAAAATTACCTTCCATATAATTTCATTCTCTGTAAGCAAAACAGCAAGAAGGTCTGAGGATATTTTTCACTGCTTTATGATGAAAATAAGGTGAGAAATCAGATAGTGGGAACTGTCAGTGCTAAACATCATCATCTGTACATGTGAAGCTTGGAGAGTAGCTGTTAGTAGATCTTTCAAGGTTAATGTAACTGATCTTATTTTGTTGATTGAATAAATAATTCTTTCCAGAGGGAGTAGTTATAATCCAGAAGTTAACATGTCATTTCATCTTTGATTGTGCTCCTACAAATCTTCCATATAACCTCTCAGGCAGAAAACGCTGTAAGCTCAGCACTTTTTATAGAGGGATTTGTTGCAAATCAAACCACTGTGGTGTAGGAGCTGAAGGGAAATATTCCGATGATGCATTTTCTTCTTTGAAAATGCCAATTCATTGAAAATGAAACGTTTCACAGAACTTTAGCCAAGACATATGACTTCCTTATTGCTTTTCCAGTTGTCATGCTGAGAGTCCTGGGTTTCTACACCCACTCTCCTTGGAACCCTGGTTTGCATGTATCTTTTTAGATATCTGTAGGAGGTGGTAAAGGGCAAATTCTGTAAACCTGGTGCTGAAAAGTCCCCCTGTGGAACTTCGTGCATACACAAATATGACTTAGCAAGTGTAAGGAATGCAGAGTGGGGGCTGGAAGGGAAGAAAGATAAAGGGTGGCTGAATGTGTATCTTCTCAGCATACTTACTTCTCTGGAGTTCAGCTGGAATGTGCTGCAAAGTGGAGTCACCTTTGGCTCTATGCACAGGGACAAAGGAAATACTTTCAAAGCAAGGCGTCTTTCCAAACTTAATCAGCCAAAACATTTTTAAGCCTCACCAATCCAGCTTACACAGCTTTTTAAACTCAATTGGTACTATTAAATTTGTAAGGAGGAGAAAGATACACAATAACACAAGTGTGAATATAGAGATAGCTTCAAGATATTTAGAAGTGCATCAATTTGCCTCTGAATGGACATATTAGTGAAAGAATATGGCCTGCATAATGCAAAATCTTTGCTTTCTCACCAGGTACTGCAAGAGGAATCACAAACATTAGAGAAAAGTCGGGAAGTCACAGCATCCCTTTCTGTTTTTCATCTTTGCAGAAGTCTATTACCGCAGGCCTAGGCCTAGGGCATATCACTGTGTCCTGCAGCCATAGGGAGGAGGAGGAGAGAAGATCCAGGAGACAGGAATTGTGCAGCAAGATTGATTTATTTAATTCTTTTACAAACTCTTTTATAGACATTTTTCTTCATAGTCTAATTGGACAAAGGATCAGCCACCCCTTGGGGTGATTGGCTAAAATCCTAAAACATCCATTGTCAAAATATTTTTCTACTATACCATAAACAAGATTTTTCAAGGCTGCAGGTGTTTGGTTGTTTACATAACTCTGCTACCTCTTCTGTGAGAGAGAAAAGTCTCTCACAGACTTAGAAAATAGCAAGAAAATCCTTGCTAGCAGCATTTTTGTATCTACAATTCCCCCTTTTTGTTTGATAAGATAACAACTCTACTATTAATCCTAAATAGAAATTTACATCAGTTATTAATTCTAAATATGTCCTTAAGGCTTTAATTATCTGACTCCAAAACAAGAAATTTAAAGTTCAGTCTCTGCTTGTGGAAGGACCATCCCAGTCTCTGCTTGTGGAAGGACCATCTGCCTGATGGTTCACATCTTGGTCATCATCAGAAGAGTCATTAGGCTGATGATCTACATTCTGGTCGCCATTTGGATGGTTGGGATTCTGGTCATCATTTGGAGGTTGCCTGTTCTGCCTCTGGTGCCATAGGTCAGGGCGAACACATTTTGAAGGTAGCCACCGTACCCCAGTATCTGTGGAAATGCAAGCATACCCATGACCCCAAACGATAAGCTCATGCGGGCCTTCCCATTGGTTAGTGAGTAAATTCCGCACCCAGACTTTGGCCTGATTTCCCTTGAACTATTTCAGTGTATCACTTTCTAGGCGCAGACAACTCTATGGTTTTCAACAGAGCAGCCATGCCAACCTGTTGAGCTTGCTGCAGGATGCTAGAGGACAAAGTACCCTGTAGGCTGGGATCAGAGAAGGGACCAGTCCCCATCAAAGCATCCATTCCCGCTGTCCGTCTAGGATCGGCAGCAGGGAGCTGCATATTCCCTAATGCGGCCTTGTCGGCCAGCTTTCTCCAGGTTTTCTCAAAAACTGTGAATTGTATAGGTTGAAATAGAATTTGACCTAAGTGTCTCATATCAAATGGAGCTAGCAAATCTGTATTTATCACCCTTATTATCTGCATAACCTCAGCAGAACCTAGCCCATGTTGTGCCACCTTGGATTGCAGATCCTGGGCAACCTTCCAAGCAATCACCTCATGCTTGTCATGCTCCCCTGAATTTGGGAGAGCCTTATACACTGGGAAAGCTTGGATGTTCCCTTTTGGGGAGTCACTACCATCCTGAACTTCTGGCACAGCCTGTGGATGGAGTGTACCAGCTTCCCAATTACCCCCAGAATCCTCAAATCTATTTGGCATTCCAAGTGTTTCCAATAATTTCCAATCTCCCTCCTCCAAAGCTCGCATTTTAACTGACTCTAAGAAGCGATTGTAGTGGGTCGGACGCACTGTTACGATGCAGTCCTGAAAGGTCCAGGGGCGAGACCGGAGCAGCCTTTTCCTTCACCGCCCGGCTATGGCAGCTTTATGCCCCGGGGCCAGAATTTCATCTGCCTCACGTCCCGACGAGGAATCATCAGGCAAAGGCAACTCTGAGATGCTGGGAGCGAACAGAGGTGGGCAGAGAGGGGCACTTTGGCTAGGCTGGCTAGCGGCAGAACAGACAGTACAGACTACAGCTGGCTGAGCTGCAGTTTGAACAGCAGCCTCTTTACGGGATGCCATCTCGGCCAGTCCCAACCGAACTGGTACTGGAGCTGCTGCAGCCGTCTCCAGGGCTGCAGCCACACCCGGCGCTGTGCCCATCTCTTGTGCCGTGCCAGCACTCGGCACCACCGCCCAAACTGCTGCTGTTTCTCGCTCCCTGGATGCGTTAGGCGCTGCCACTTCCGGGTTTTCCTTCGGCAGCGCTACTTCCAGGTTCACCGCTGGCCGCTCTGCTTCCTGGTTCGGAGCTGCGCTGCCCACGTCGCCGGCGGGAGACGCGGGCCCGCTGCATCCCGCAAGGTGGGGTGTCTCTGGCATCTGCAGCAGCTGCTTTTGCAAGCTGAGCAGTTCCTCCAGCTGCTGTGATATGTTCGGTAACTGTCGGCAAAGGCAGATACTGTATTAAAAGGTTGACAGCTCGGTTCTGCAGTGGTGCAGAACAGTCCAGAGCCAAGGAGGGCAGCGGACCACACCCAGGCAGTCTTGGTGCAGTCACGCCTGGTGCTACGCTGGCCAAGAAGGTAGATCCAGGCAGTTTTGGCTCTGCTGGCACATACACAAACAGTCTAGGAGCTGACATGGTCCAATTCGCTAAACCGCTAATTTGCAGCCCTGGATAAGCCGTGGCCGCTGCCGAGCCGAGTGACAAAACATACTGCGCACCCTCCCGCTGCCCTGACACCCCCGCCTCTGCCGGCACGGGGTCCCTGGGGGCCGTGGAGTCCTGCGATTGTGCAGGGTGAGGCGGCGCAGACTCTGCCTGTGGAGCCGAGGGTGTTTTTTCAGACTCACCATCACTTGCCCCTGGAGCCCGATCAGCAGGGTCCCCCTTGGACATTCTCCCGTCACTCATTACCGAAACAGGCAAGCCAGCTCTGCTGCCACAGTCAAGGTCTGTTAGCAGAATAAATAACGAACACCAGGTTCGGTATAATTCTAACACTGCCGGGTCCCCAAATGGGAGTTCGTGCCGGACAGCACAGCCGAGTTCCTGCCATAAGGCAAACTCCAGGGCAGTATCTCTGTCCATGGAAATCCCTTTTAAGGTAGCCCAATCTAATAATTCCCGAACTGAGCTCTCAGGAATGGAGGTGTGCATTATACTAAACACACCTTTCCAGACCATTACCACAGCGTCGGTTTGTGAGCCACTGTTCGCCATTTCTCAGTCCCATCAGACCTCCCAGTCCCGAGGGTGAAGGGGAACAGCATACCTCTAGAGAAATTCGGCTTGGCTCGTAGCAGCAAGACACGTCAGAGAGTGCAGATCATGTCGGGGTCACCATATATTACCGCAGCCCTTTGCCCTAGGGCATATCACTGTGTCCCGCAGCCATAGGGAGGAGGAGGAGAGAAGATCCAGGAGACAGGAATTGTGCAGCAAGATTGATTTATTTAATTCTTTTACAAACTCTTTTATAGACATTTTTCTTCATAGTCTAATTGGACAAAGGATCAGCCACCCCTTGGGGTGATTGGCTAAAATCCTAAAACATCCATTGTCAAAATATTTTTCTACTGTACCATAAACAAGATTTTTCAAGGCTGCAGGTGTTTGGTTGTTTACATAACTCTGCTACCTCTTCTGTGAGAGAGAAAAGTCTCTCACGGACTTAGAAAATAGCAAGAAAATCCTTGCTAGCAGCATTTTTGTATCCACAGAAGTCCATGTTTTCCAATGTTGTAATATGGTTTACTATATATTATCTTTCTATTGTAATTATATTTATATTAATATTTTCTATACTAATGCTTTATTTTGTTAATGCAATGGCACCTTGGAGAGATAGTGAGTACACCTGGGGTTTTGAGTGTTGTGGCCTGAAAAAGGGGTCTGCTTCAGGTGATTTGTTTTTGAATGCATCTTAGCACAAGAAGGGCAGTTCAGAGCTCATGCACAAGCCCAAAGGGGTCAAGGGGTGCTCAGCACCCAAGGATGGGCTGCAACATGCACTGGAACTCTTGGCAAATAATTTTCCATGGATGGCATGTCCTGAGAGGCTGCTGAGTTGTGTTCTAGGATTTACAAGCTCCAGCCCCTCCTGTTCATACAGAGGTAATCATTGCCTCCATGGTAGCAGGTTTTGCCTCTGCCTCCTGGTAAATCAACATTTCTCTGAGTACTTCTCCCCCTTCACTGCCTTGCTGTGCAGGCCCCCTCAAGATACCATCAGCATCTTCCCTCTCTCTCTGTAAAAGGTTTATCTGGCAAATGTATTCCTTCTCTCATCCCCATGGGGATGCTGCCTTTGCTGCCACTGCTCTTCACATCTCAGACACCTTCCTGCAGAGGGTGAACTGGATGCATGGCTGGGGCTCTTCTACTGCAGTCTGGATCAGGCAAGAATCCATAAAGAGGTGTGCAGCAGAGGTGAGGCTGAGGTTCAAAGAGTTGCTGGTTCAGTGTCCATGGAGAAATGAGACCCTCAGGTGGATTTGCTACTGCTGCAGGATAATCCAGGCAAGGGGTAGGATGTGCGTCTGGTCTCCGTAGCCTCATCCTTCCCATCCCTCCCTTCAGCAAGGTGCCTGCTGAAACCTTTGGCACAGGCAGGATCCGTCTGCCTCTGCTGCAGATCTCTAGGGCTGCTAGGGGCTGGCTTTAAATTGTGGTCTTGGATTTAATCACTGTTTTGACAGGCTGCAAAAAAATACTGCTGTTGGCACCAGGAGCAGAAGGAACATGAGCAGCCACAAACAGAATGAACTGAAGAAAAAGAGCTTGTTTATCTGGGGGGCTTCTCTCCCTGCTGAATTTCAGCATCTGGCAGCAAGTATCAGAGGTGTGAGACCTTCTCAAAAATAGGTGACAGGCATAATTTCTAATAGGAAGTATTAGACAAACCCCAGAAATGGGTTCCAGGGAAAGGTGAGTGCTCTGGGCTGGTTTGCTTTCAAACACAGTGCCCAAAAATAACAGCTTCCAGGCAAGAGGTGTAATGATTCCAGTATTCCTGTTAGGGACTAAATGAGCTGAGAGCCTGCAAGCTTCACTCCCTAGACTTGCATATCTAGTATTTTGTAAGATGTGAAGTTTTCCCCAGGCCCTTCTATTTACTTGTACATATAAATAAGAAATTATATTGAACCTGTTGTATCTGTCAAGACATGGTCCTTGTGGGGAAGATCCCCCTGCCTGTGTGTGTGAAGATGCGCTGAAGGAAAGGGGGGCATTCCCAAGCAGTGTTAGCTTGCTGCTTCTTATTTTCTCTACTGAAATTTATTATTTTTATGCCCAAATATATCTTTACTGTTCAGGAATATCTACCTAAACAAATCTGTACATCTGCAATGCAGAAAAGAGTGGAAGCTATACTCGCTTCTGTGTTCAGCAATTTGTTGTACAGGATTTTCCGTAATTAGCTTCTTTCAACTGTAGTTTTTCCTTACAGTTTTCTGTCATCCAAATGGCATTGAAAGTATCTTAACATTACTGTAGGTTAGCAGATTTTTTTTTATACCAATGGTGATGCCTTAGGTTTTAACTTCTGTATTTTTCAAATCCTGTACTGCCTAGTGTGTAACTCTGAAGTTTCTTGTAGCCTGTTAACTACTGTTCTCTCATGCTAGTTAGGCATAACAAGCCTCTCCAAGCCTGCTCTCCAAGGACACCCAGATTGTCCTAGGCCCAAAATGTATAAACTAACATCTTAAAAGGCGGGGTAAACTTGGGGAAATTACATCCTTAACTGAAGTTGTAATTGGAGAATTGATCCTGATATGCAAACGGACCGAACTTATAAAAGTGTGAAGAACTCATGACCCAGGGTCCATCTTGGGTGTAGCCTTTGCCCTGCCCAGAGTGTACCTTTGAAGTCCCTTCAAATAAATACCTACCTTTATTCCCTTATTCTTGTCCACTGTCTGTTTTTAGGTGGCCATCTCAGGCATCAGTGGTACAAATTCTGATCTGTAATTGTGCCTGTAGATCCTCTTCTGTGATATATTCATTTTTAATACCTGTTATGGAATTCATATATGGGGAAATAGGTATTACAGATCAGTTCTATTGGCACTGTTCCACTCTTCTTAGCAAGATTGTGGGCAGTTTTGTTTAGATACCTATTATTCATCACTTGCCTGATACATGCAAATGTGGGTGATTTTCAAAAGCTCAGCCATCTAATATCAACAGGTTTTAACATTTTGCTGTTGGCTGCCCAAGAGAAGGTGATTCAAGGAAAGTGCAAGGAACCAGCCAAATGTTTAAAAATTCTTGCTGTGGGATGATCCATCTTTCTCAAATAGAATTGTGACCCTTGGCAAGCTTAAATTACTATTGGTTTAATGGTAAAAAGTACATTTTGATTAGTTTTTATTTTATTTGTCCTTTGCTCTGAGATCCCTCAAAACCATAAGTATTCGTACAAACAATTTATGGTCATATAATAAATAGTCTTCACAATTTAATTAAAAAGTCAAGCAGCATAACTATTTTTCAAACCCAGTGAGTAAAGATCCTGCCATTTTTATGTAATAAATCAGGATTAAAATTAAGCTGTCAGTTTAATCTCCTCTGTTCTCAGGTGATACACCCATGGCATAATACTGTGTTGATAGGAGCACTTGAGCATTTTCTCAAATGCTTCAGAGTTAGCCCAGGAGCTGTAGTAAGCCCAGGCTGTGTTTGTATTTCTTATTACCCTCAGGAGTGGATGATCCCTGCTCCTTGCTGATGTGTTTCTAGGCTGAGCCATGTGTGATGGCAGGTAATGATGAGTGGCGATGATGTGTGGCTGTGTCCCTAAACAAACACCTCTGGCTCTTGCCACAAGACAGTGACATTTCCTGGATGTGGATGTGTTGTTCAGTGATACAGAAACCCACCAGTGCCTATTGGCATATTGACATTTCACTCCTGTAAAACTCTTCATTTAATGCATTCCATCATTTGTTGCAGACAAATTGCTGGGTCTGTTCTCCTGTTGTCCATGGAAAGGTCAGGGAGATGTATCTGCCTCGCTGGGGTGTGGTGAGGGGAGTGCTGGCTCTAGCTCCTTCACCAGCACTCATTAGGGTGCTGTTTATTACACAATTTATGAAATTATCTTCTGCTTCAGGCCTGGGCAGACTGGCCCTCTCTGCAGAAATCATCTCTTAAATGCATCTGTCCTTTCCAAATGGATCCACAGAGCTCTGCAGGACTCCTGGAAAAGGGTGTTGAAACACAGGGTCTGCTGTGGGGGACCATTAACTGGGACAGAGGGGACATTGCAGCTTCTCTATGGGAAGAACATTGTGGGTGACATCTGTGCATCATTTCAGCTGTGATGAAATCACAAGCTGGGTGCCTTGCATGGCACTGGCAGTGCCGAGTGGCTCCCAGCATCATGGCTTTGCTGGGGAGTGAAGCTGTTCTGGCAGTGTCACATTCAAGTCCTGTTGCTCTCTGAATAAGTTTCCATTTAAATTCATTCTGGCTGCTGTGGAAAGACATTTGCAGAAAGACTTGTTGCATGGCCAGTCTTGCCTTAACCTCCCGTGCTGCACTCACCCAAATGCAAGGTTTCTTCCCAGCTGCAACTTGCCCATGTAGATGCCTGGGTGTCCCTGCACTTACCTGTCCTGGTGTCCTGTTCAGCTTTATGATTTGAGAGATTTTAAACTGAAAATAGGAATATGATTTCTAAGGTCAGATACTGGTCTGAAAATGGCACGTGTGTTAGCATTTTTGACAAGCAAACGGGATGGGGAGCCCGGACAGGCATTCTAGGAGATTTTTTATTATTTTATTCCGTTATCAGTCTCACATACAGAGTTGAGACAGAGATGGTACAAAGCTCACGCCATCACAGGCATCTAAAAACTTCCTTGTTACAAAGCATTCTTAAAAGCTTAGTTATGTCTAACTAGCATTCTTAAAACCATTGTTTTAATGTCCTTGCTTGCTATATAATTGTATCCTCTTCTATCTTCAAGTTTTCTCAGCTAGAGCTGATTCCTTAATTCTTTTGCTTTATTTCTAAAATCTGCTTTTTTCTCACACCTAAGACCTTTTCCACCTTTTTGTGTTTCCCACACACGTAGACACCTACATGTGGGCTCTGTGGGAGCTGCTGGTGTATGAGTACCACTGACTACCTGGATCTAGCTAAGAGGGTGTGGTTTATAATGGGAGCTTCAAGAAGTTTTCCAGATTTCCCTTGAACTGCTGGAAAGTACCATTCTGACAGCCACTTAGCACAGGTGTCTTGGTTTGAAAGACAGGTGTCTGCTAGGGAAGGGAGGAACCTCCCTTGGAATGGAAAATGTAAACCCCTTCCCTCCAAATTATTATAATTTTGAAATTAGGGGGCTTTCAGGCAAAGATATGGAAAAAGGAGTAACAGTTCTTTACTAGTATGTACATGTATAACAAGGCAAACAAACAACAACACCGGCAGCAACAACAAACAGAGCCAGAACCCAGCGCCAGCCTCTCTCGGCTGCTGGCACCTTCCCCTTGGGTGCAGTTCCGCTCGCAGCCGGCAGGGGCGCTGGCGGCTCCCGGCCGGGCAGGGTGGGTGCGATGGTTCCCCCGCGCCTGCAGGGGGCGCTGTGGTGCGAGCTCAGGGAGCATGCTGTAATGGCGGCTTGGCCGAGCTGGGAAGGGATGGAAGAGAAGCTTCACAAACCCCCTGGGCAGCTGATCCACATGCCCCAGCAGGACACTCAGGAGCAGCAAACTGGAGCGGCAGGAATGAGCACAAAATCCTGGGTGGTAGACGAGGTGTATCAAACTCCGGAGCTGTAGGTGGGAACTCCAGGACCTCTGGGCAGGCAGGGGGTGCGGAGCTGCAGTGTAGCGAAGGCTCAGAGCAGTGGCAAAGGAACGACAGGGGTAGGGCAGTGGCGGCCAGGCTCCCAGCATGGTAGGGAAAGGTGGGCTCAGGATCCCGGGGTTTTTCCCCTGAGGCACCTGAGCAGATGGTGAAAAGTCCCTCTTTTAGTGAGGTAGGGCATGAAACGGCCACTCCAGCAAGCAGAGCTCCACTCACGGTAGAAGGAAGGCAGCAGAAGGCAGAACCTCGCAGTGGCAATGAATTCTCCCCACAGCCACCGCAGCTTCTCTCCCCTCTGAATGCTGAGAGCACAGGAGAGCTAGGGGCTCCACCCAATCCCTTTTCCCCAGAATCTCATGGCACCTCTGCCCTACACGAGAAAACCCCAGGTAAGAGAGAGTAGCCAGCTTGACCCCTCCCCCGAGCTGTGGCCAGGTCTTTTGTCCTTATTGTCTCGTAGCAACATGTATGGGGAAAATTCCTTAAGAGAAAAAAAACCCAAAAGGAGAACTCCTAAAACCCCAACAACAGGATTTAATCTAGAGAAGACTGAGAGGGGACCTCATTAATGCACATAAATGTCTCAAAGGCAGGTGCCAGAGGATGGTGACAGATTCTTTTCGGTCATGTCCAGTGACTGGACAAGGAACAATGCCCATAAACTAAAACATAAGAAATTTCACCTCAACATGAGGAAGAACTTCTTTACATTGAAGGTGGCAGAGTCCTGGAACAGGAAGGTCATGGAGTCTCCCTCCATGAAGACCTTCCAAACCCACCTGGAAGTGTTTCTGTGTCACCTGCTCCAAGTGACCCTGTCTTGGTAGGGGGGTTAGACTATGTGGTGGGTGAGCAGGTAAGAGATCCTACCTAGAACCCTGCCAGCCTGATCACCAGAAAAATCCATAGGGAATTTTTCAACGTGCAGGGAATTTAAATGAAGTTCAGGTGAGGCTGAGCAGGTGTTTGTTCAGCAGCTTCTTTAGACTTTAATCACGGTTAAATCTTTTAGTTAGATAATTGTTCTATCAGCTGATAATTTGAATTGTATTGAAGAACTATATGCTAAAACATCTTCAGTGGGAAGCAGCAAAGCAGATGAGTTTGGATTCCTTCTTGTTCATTCCTTGCATATCATCATGTCAGTTCCTATGTTTTCTGATTAATTGAGTTATCTGGTGTGCATTTTCTTCTACAAACACTGACTCCAAATACACAATTTACCAACCACGGCCTGACCATGATAGCTTGGGAAGCCAGGACTCATTATCAAAGGTCAAGGCCTCTGTGTAATTTGCCTTGGATCAGGAGCTGTTACACTTCCAGCTGTGCTGTGGGAATTGGGACAAATTGCCTAGTGATGATAAGCCTGAGTTTTCCATTTATATAGTTTTAGGATTTGGGATCTGTGTTTCTCATAGGCTTTGCTCTACTAAAAGCCAAGTTGCTTGGTGGTTTCAAAGCCCTTGAGGTAAAACTACATACAATTTTTTTAAAGAAGAAATGAATTAAAGTGTGCTTTGAGCTATGTTTTCTTCACTTTGTGGCATTGCTGTGTGCTGGGACAAAGAGCATTATAAGCCTAATGGCTTTTGTGTGGTTTTTCTGTAGGACGCAAACCATCACAGGAGGCTGTGTCTCCCCAAAAGCTGTCCGGTGCATAGCAATGAGCCTTTACCTGTGCTGGGCTGGAGGCGCTTGGATGCTCGTGGCAGCTGCAGGCTTTCCTGTTTCCAGCCAGTTCCCTGCAGCTCCATGGGCTGAAGCTACAGTGAGGAAATCTGTGCACACTGCAAGTCATGAGATGTACCAAGTTCTCCATGTTTCCAGGGAAACATCCAGTTATAGACATAGCCCTTAAGCTTTTTTCTCAGTTTGCTCAGTCCCACCTCCCTCACAGACTGCCAGTCTGGCTGCTGTTGGTGGAAACTCGGAATGCTGCAGTATCTAAGGGGGAAAACTCACTTTGGAGACTTTGGCAAGGAAGACTCATAGAAAGGAAATGGGAAACAAATAAGGAAAAAGTGATGCATTTTGTTGGTGGGTTTTTTTTCATAAGAATGGAGGGCTTTGTTTTGGTTTGGGTATTTGTGCATTTGGGGATTTGCCATGCAGGTGCCAAAAATAGTATTTTCCTGGGCAGGGGATTGCAGGGATTTCATGGCCTCTATCCAAGGCTCAGTAATTCCCCACAGAGACCTCATGAGAGCAGGTAGAATTAGTCCAGGTGAGCAGGACAAGGGGCCAGAGTCCAGGTGTGTGGGGCTGCTACAGGGCACACAGCCTGTGACACAGCAAGCTTTGGGAAATTATAATGAGCTTTACACTGAGCTGACAGCTGGGTCTTGCTGCCAATGAATCCAATGGCAAAGCACTGACTGTTTTCAGGAGCAGGCACGCTGAGCCAAAATTGGCTGCTGCCATGTCTCATTTGCATGGAAGTTAATTACCTGTATCTTCAGGTTCACTTATCCTTATGGAGATGGGCATTTAAATCTGGCCCCTGCTGGTTTCTCAGTCCCCTTTGGACTTGTTTCCACCATCTCTGAAGCAAGATGCATTTCAGGTGCATTTTTGTCTTACCTCTGTGGAAAGAGCCTTGCTTGGTAACAGTCATGCTGTTGTCCCTGCTTTTTTATTCAACCTGTACTGAAATTTGCTGAACATGGTTGTTGCAGTGGGGATACTGCAACATGCATATACCAAACCAGGAGTCCCGTGGAAAGGAAATATATATGGACAGACAGATTCTTGATAGCTGTTTCAGAGCGATGTTTATTTCTCCAGCCGCATGGCCGGGGTTCTGCCGAGGAACTGTTCCAGTCACCGGACCAAGGGTCCTTCTGCCCACGCAGGGGAACACAAACCAACCAATGGGAACGAGGCTGAGCAGGGGCAGGGAACCCCGTGCCTGTCCCCTCAGGGCCCCTCTCCCAGGGCTACACAGCGGGGAGAGGAGACCCCAACACCTCACCCGTTTTATTTTAATAAAAGGAGAATGAAAACAACTGGATAAACATAACAAGAACAGTTTCAAAACAAAACAAGCCACCCTCCTGAGTCTTTAAATGTCCAAACAGATTCTGTGGAACATCTTAGGGCTGACAGAAGGGAGACAGAAGTCTCTGAGCATGCTTTGTGGGGAAACTGAGGCAGGAGAGGGTTTAACTTCTTCCCTCCCCCTTTTCATCCCCCACTCGGCATTGGAAAGGGATCTTTGGGGAAACAATTGGCAAAAACATGGTTTTGTGAGGGAAACCATGGATGAAAAAATGGATTGGGAATACACTGGGGGTAATAGGACATAGGGTAAAAGGGAAAGGTGGGATTAGGAAAGGGAGACTGTAGGGGGGACTTACAATGGAGATATTGTCTAACATGACTACGATTTTTTGCATATATACTGCCTTTTTACAGGAACACCATCAGGCCCAGTGACCTGCGATGCTTGTAACCCTTTTCTACCTCGTATAATTTTGAATTCCACCACCTCTCCATCTCCCAAGCTTGGGATGCATTTTTCAGGGTTATTCTTTTTAATAGCAGTTCTATGCACGAATATGTCTTGCTGGTTGTCACACCTTGTTATAAAACCATAATTTTGCTGAACATTATACCATTTTACTATCCCTAAGATCTTAGCTGCTATGGTCTTTTCCTTTTTTCGAGTGGCTGCTGTTTTCTGTTTCGCTGCGTCTTTGCTCTCTCTTTCGGTCGCTCCCGTGTTGGAATTGTTGGGGCTGCTGGTGCCTGCGCGCTCTTCCCGGGGTCGCGTTCGGGGCTGCGTGGGCTGGGCCAGGCCGTGCCGCTCAGTTCTCCGTGCGTCGCCTCCTCTGGTCGCAGCTTCGCTGCCGATGCCAGGCGCTGTACCCACGTCTCGGCCGGGCCCCTGAGCGACGACCCCCCTGCGCCCTGCTCCAGCGCGTGTTTCGGCTGGGCGCGGCTCCGTTCCACCGCCGCTGCCACCAGCCGCCCCTCTTGGTCAGGCGTTCACGGGGCTCGCTCCACCATGCACTGCGCGGGCCATGCGGGCACCGCCGGGTCCTGCCGTGCCTCGCTCCGCCGCCGACACTGTGGCTCGCTTGGCTCCGCCCGCACGTGGGAACTGCCTCGCTGCTGCTCACAGAGCGCTCGGTGCATGTGGCCTGGGCCGCACAGTCCCTGCGCCAGGCTTCCCTTTGCCAAGACACAGCTGACATTGCTCAACAGTCTCGGTAACTAAATAATATTCACGAAAATATTCTTCCATCGGCATATATTTTGACTCCAATATTAACTGTGTCCAAACGGTTTTCCAAAAGCCCTTCGTAAGAATTAAATCCCAAGAAACATTGAAAAAGTTCTTAAACAACCATGCCAGGAAGTGTTTCAGTTCTTTTTGAGCTTGAATCAAGCTAAAATTTACAAATCGTTGTCCAAGAATCATTTTAAGTTTAAGATAAATGTCCATATGCGGCTCTGAGAGCCAAGAGTCTTCCCACGGTTCCTCCATAGTTTAGATATGGAATAGCAAAACAAAACCAAGAAGAGGAATCCAAAGTTTCCAGGGTTTACTCACACAAATCAGTCGCTTAGGGATCGGGGATCGTTCTGCTCTCCATTCTCCACCATTTGTTCCAGTGGGGATCCTGCAACACGCATATATCAAACCAGGAGTCCCGTGGAAAGGAAATATATATGGACAGACAGATTCTTGATAGCTGTTTCAGAGAGATGTTTATTTCTCCAGCCGCATGGCCAGAGCTCTGCCGAGGAACTGTTCCAGTCACTGGACCAAGGGTCCTTCTGCCCGCGCAGGGAACACAAACCAACCAATGGGAACGAGGCTGAGCAGGGGCAGGGAAACCCTGTGTCTGTGCCCTCAGGGCCCCTCTCCCAGGGCTACACGGCGGGGGAGGAGACCCCAACACCTCACCCGTTTTCCAACACATGGTAGTGGGGTGGAAAATCTGCTTGGACAGGTAATGCATCTGCCAGACATGGAACTTGTAAATGGTTGTCTGAATGCAGCTCTGACCAGGGTTTCAAATGGAAATGTTCTGTCTTAGCATGCAAGACCAGGAATCTTGTCCAACTGTGACTTTGGCCCTCCTTTGAGCAGGGTATAGACTAGAGAATTCTAGAAATACCTTCCAGTCTAAGTTATTATTGCAATCCATATTACAATACTATGAATTTGAATTAGTAATAAGCGTATGACATGTATGAGCTCTGGGTCAATGTAATTGGAATATATCCTGTAGCATCCTCATTTTTCCTCTCCTCAGCAAAGTGAGATGATGAAAGTTTGTGTGCACTTGTATAGACAAATATTTGTGCAGAGCACTTGCCTAAACTGAGGACTAAAAATCCAGTTTCTGGTTATTCCAAATGCAGCCTGCAGTGTTTGAGTTTTTTGGTTGGTTGGTTGTAGGTTTTTTGTGGTGTTTTGGGTTTTTTTAATTGCAATTTTTCATTTGTACTTGAATTCACTAATAAAGAGATAATTTTTTTAAAAAAGGTCATATGACAAATCATGAATCTGGTAATGAATGTTTCAATGAATGACTGCTCATTGCCCATGGCTCTCTAAGTTTATTTCAAACTGTTTGCAGCTATGATTCTGCTGTGAAATTTTTTGCCATCCAAGTAAAACATGAAGTCTGATGTGTGTCTTTAAGATGAAAGGGAAACCCTCTCCTTAGATAAGCAGCTGATTTTCCATGTTGGTGTTTCCAGTGGTGAACAGTCAGTTAAACATGCAAGTCAGTGCCTTGTTCTGCAATGTTATGGGGTGTCACTGGAGTTAGTGGGGACAGCAGGGCAGCAGCTGGGCTGAAATGGCTCCACCATACACAGCACCTCTGAAAGCAGCCCAAAATTGGGGATATTTTATGTCTTTTTATGTATCTCATATGAAAATACATTTTCCCCCCGTTACCTCTGCTTTCCCTCATTCATTTATTTCTTAACTAGTTTCATAGATTTAATATTAAAGATTTATCGTTAAGAATCAAAGGTGGTTTTCCTGAAAGATGATGAAAATTATGTGTCCTGTGGTTTGTATTTGGACTTACTGTTTTCAGGTGCTCTGCTGTGTAGTGGTTTGGTTCAAAATATCCATTACTTACTTATTTTGCTTCTGTGAGATAAGAATTAGGAGAAAGCAAAGCAGGCAAAAATCTTAAAAGAATATAAATAAGTTTATTAACAGACCTAAAAGAAAGGAAAAAAAAGTCAGACTAAACCTTCAGAACACTTCTCCTCCCCCCACCTTTCTCCCTTCTCCCACTGACAATGTAAGAAGACAACCCTTGAGATTCTCAGTCAGTTTACCACTTCTATGATAACCTTTTTCAGTTCACTTAGGGAGAGGAGTCTCTCTTGCTCATGCTATGGAGACATCTCCACAAGAAACAGTTCTCTCATGGCTTCAATATCACAGCAAGACAGCTGCCCAGGTTGGTTCTCTGCTCACATGTGAGTCCCTTCCCTCATCTTACAGCTTTCCCCACAACTGTTTTTGAGGGTCCAATCTTGAGCTACTGGGGTACCATTTTAAGGATGAGCCATTCAGAAGCAAAGGTTCTCTTCACTTATCTCTGGGAGCATCTTCAGGTCCAGGAACAGAGGCCCTCCTCGTCCCCTGGGAGCAAGGGTCCTCATCACTTTCATCTCTAGGAACAGAGGTCTTCTCCTTCCTTGGGAGCAAGGGTCCTCATCAAATTACAGCTACTGTCATTTGCTTATTGTAGTGGGTTCGGTTTGTAACCGGGCAGAAACACCAATTTAGTGTAGTGGTTTGGTCCAAAATACTCATTACTGTTTACCTTCTGTGAGATAAGAATTAGGAGAAACGCAAAGCAGGCACCAAACTTGAAAGAATATAAAGAAGTTTATTAACAGACCTAAAAGAAGAAAACAAAATCATACCACACCTTCAGAACACTTCTCCTCCCTCCACCTTTCTCCCTTCTCCCAGTGACAATGTAAAAAGACAACCCTTGAGATTTTCAGTCTATTTACCACTTCCATAATAACCTTGTTCAGTCCATTTAGGAAGAGGAGTCTCTCTTGTCCATGCTATGAAAACATTATCACAACGAGCCAGCTGCCCAGGTTGGTTCTCTGCTCGCATGTGAGTCCCTTCCCCCCCCCCGACTTGCAGCTTTTCCCACAACTGCTTTCGAAGGTCCACTCTTGAAATTACTGGGTAAAATTTTAAGGTTGAGCCGTTCAGAAACAAAAGTTCTCTTCACCCATCTCTGGGAGCATTTCATCTCTAAGAACAGAGGCCCTTCTCGTTCCCTGGGAGCAAAGGGTCTTCCTCATCTTCATCTTTAGGACTATCTCTGGGAGCATCTCTAGGAACTGAGGTTTTCTCCTTTCCCATTTGGAGCAAACGTCCTCATCGCTTCCATCTCTCCCTGTTCAAACTTCTCATGAAATTACAGCTGCTTCAGCATCTGCCTCAGTGCAGGTGCTTTTGCTCACAATTACAAGTTGAACGCTCCACCCCCCCATGCCTTCATGAAATTACAACGGGTACTCTGCTATATCATAGCTTTACAACAGGATTTCAGCTTTAAGCATCTCCTTTCTTCTGTCTCAGGTTTTCAGCTCTTCACAGCACTAAAAGGGTTAATCTCACCCAGGCCTTGCAGCTGGAATGAAGCTTATCGCTGTTGGTCACATGATCTCTTGCTGGACATTGGTGCAACTTCAGCTCAATCTTGGCTGCGCTGGAGGGGGGGGAAGACGAGCCGCTCCGGCTGCCCCCAGCAGGGCTGGGGGTGGGGGGCAGGGGGTTCCGCGGGTGGAACAGGGCCCATCGGCTCCAGGATGGCCATGGCCCAGCCTGGCCTGGCTTGAGCAGGGCCCGCTGGCCCCCACATGGGGCCCACAGCCACCTGTCCCAGCACCGGAAATGAGACAGACCTGTGGGGGAGGGGGTTGTCTATTCTTAAGTGTGGATGACAGAGGCGGTCACAGTTTTAAGTGGCTTAAAGAATTGTCCATATTCAAACTGGCCAGCTGATAGGTTTTGTCAAGTCACAGAAGAAGCTGTAAGCACCCCTTTGCAAGAACATCACTTCCGGGACTATGCTTGCTAACCCATGACACTTATTTCAGCACAAGTACTTTTGCTCAGAATTACAGCTACCGTCATTTGCTTATTTCAGCACAGATAATTTTGCTCACAATTGCAATTTGAACACTCCATCCCACCATGCTTTCATGAAATTACAACAGGTACTCTGATGTATCATAGTCCATCACCATAGCTTTACAACAGAATTTCAGCTTCTAAGCTCGAAGCATCTCCTCTTTCTCCTCCCTCAGGGTTTCAGCTCTTCCTTCTTTACCTGGATTGGAACCCTGGATTCTGAGAATTTCAGCCTTTCAGTGCTGAGAGGCAGTGATCCTCAGAAACACTGTATTCAATCCAAAACCCCAGGAAAAGTTTCCTAAATTGTGTGATAATACTGAGGTTGTTGCTGTGTAATTAAAAGTTATGTCACTGGGTGAAATATGTAGAAATGTAGAAAATTAGGTTTAGAACATATAGGTAAGAATAGGTTACAACATGGAGGATTTTGGGTGTGGATTTTTGTCTTCTTCTTTCTCCTTCTTCTTCACAAACCTGAATGTTCTGTCATTGGGTTAAAAGTTCCGCACTGCAGAACTTGAAAAGTTAGTAGTCAGGTTGTAAGTAAAAGCATATCTTATAATTGGTTAGTTTAGACTTTAAAAAGCTTGGAAAAGTAAAACTCACAACCATTTTTTCACCCTTCCAACAAAGAGGCACTCTCTGTGCAGTGCTGACTTTCGGCGGGGGAAAACATGCAGACAATCAATGTGATTGATAAAGCAAGCTTCGTTTATTAGCAATACAGAGGCACTTATATAGTGTGAGAGTACATGTTTATCATTCTTGATTGGTTTAAGCTTATGAAAGCGCATTCTTACTTCTACATAATTGGGTTAGATAAAAGACTACATTTGGCAAGCTTCTATTATTTATGTTTTGACTTGAGAGATCAAAGATCTTCCTCCCTTCTCATGGTCAGTACATCTTATCAGCACAGCACTGTACCTCCTTAAAACTCCCTTTTGGTTCTCAGGCCTGTTTCTCACGCAGGCATTTTCTCATGGAGGCTTTTTCTCATGCAGGCCTTTGCTTGCAGGCCTTTGCTTGTACAGTTCTTTTATTGATCTGGTTTTATCAATGATCCATGTCCCTGATCCTCTAACCATTCTCCAACAGTGCAGCTGTGTTACTGATAAGATATAATAAACAACTAAGTCCAAACAAGAATACTCACTCTCCTGTGTCTCAATTCAAACTCTGAGTAAAAAGAACTTGAGATGTAAGAAGAAAAAGTAATATTTACTGACTTTGGTGTCTCTCTGGTGTTCTCTTCACTTGCCATCACCCTTCCCTTTCCTCTGACTTGGGAGGGGATTGATGTCTGCAGGCTTCATCTGTTTTGGAGGAAACTTACAGCACTAAAAAAGGGTTAATCTCACCCGGGCCTTGCAGCTGGAGTTCATTTATCGCTGTTGGTCACATGATCTTTGCTGGGCAGCGGGACAGCCTCAGACGAATCTTCGGCCGCACTGGAGGGGGGGAAGGTGGGGGGCCGGGCCACACCACCTGCACGGAGCAGGGCTGTGGGGGGGTGGCGGATGGAACAGGGCCGCACCACGGCTGACCCAGCCAGGCTGAGCAAGGCCTGGCCCAGCCCCACTACCCACCGCTACCTGTCCGAAAGCCGGAAGACAGGAGAGCTTTCCCAGGCTCTGTTCGTTCTTAAATGTGGATCACAGAGGCGTGTCAAGTTTCTTAAGTGGCTTAAAAAATTGCCAATATTCAAACTAGCCAGTTGATAGGTTCTGTCAGGTCATAGACGAAGTGGTAAGCACCTCTTTTCAAGATAATCACTTCCATAGCTGATGGAGCCTTCTTTACTAAAAAAACAAACTATGCTAAACCATGACAGCTGTCAACATCGTTTAATGGGTGGCAGGTTCCTGCTTGCTCTTTTCCTTTTATTTGGCAATGGATGGGAATAGCCAGAGATCTGCCGGGATGAACCACGCTTCTCATAGAGATATGATGGAACTCCGTTTATTCCATCGTCAGACCCATAGTTATACTCTAATTCTCAAGCACGCATAAGCAAGCTCCATACTATTGGGTTACAGCTACTGTTCACGTGGCCTTTAATAGCAAGTGATTGGTTACAGATTAATATGCACGCGACTAACTAAGTCTTTCTCTTTCTATGGTCAGCATCCCCCTCCCCAACATCCGGTCGGCTTGCCACATCAGCATTGCTCCTCTCTTTTTCCCTAGTCAAGGACAGTTCACTAATATAGCTTGGATTGTGCACGTATACATGTCCCTGTTCACTCAGCCATTTCTCTACAATTCCCCCTTTTTCTTCTTGCACAAGCCAAGCTCGATGAACAACTTTCTCTAAAGCTTTCCATATGCACCCAAAACCACAACAAATTATTATTGCCACAATTACTAGTGTAGCTAGCAGACGTAATCCTTCTTGAACCAGGTTTCCTAACCACCCTGTCAGACCAAGCGAGGACAGCCACTCAGACAAGCTGTCTGTATGGATCTGTATCTTTTGAAAAGCATCTTGCAGTTCTGAGAGCTGTTGATGGATATTCTGGGAATGGTCTGACAGGTTCATACAACACATACCTTCAAACTCTTTGTAACCATGGCCGTGAGCTAGCAATAAAAAATCAATCGCAGCTCGATTTTGTAGTACAGCATGCCTAATGCTATCTACATCAGTTAAAAGCTCATTTAACATATGGGAAGTCCTATTAAATTCCTTTTCTGACCAACAGGCCAACTTTTTCAGATTGTTATAGCCATGAGCTGCAGCACCCCCTGGGTTAAAAATAGCCAATGGTATAAATGCACTCAAACTCATAATGTTTACCTTATCATTACAATCTTTATCAAACGTGGAAACACTACACTGGTATCTATTTTGCATCCTATTTTTCCAACTTTCTGATACTTTCCGTACTGTTTTTCCATGCTCGTATAGAAGGGGCAAACTTAGCTTTCCCAGGTAGCAAGAACCCCCAGCTGGACTATGCGGAATCCCATTCCATGCTCTATCTCCGCATATCAAAAACACTCCAGGAGGTAAAACCTTTCCTCAGGTTGTGTCAATAGACTCAGCTCCTCCCAACGTGGCCGGCATGTTCCAGCCTCCAATGGAGTGTCCTGATACATTCTGTTTCCATGGAAAGGAGGCCATGGCCTGTCGTGCCTGGTAGTCCTCCCAAGGATCTCCAAAGAAGAAAACCCCAGACCCATTGGCATATTGCATTGGAGGCACTACATTGGAACAGTTGGTCCATGGTGTTACGTTAACAAGCATACTGGGAAAGAGGGACCCATAAAGCTGTAGCTCTTGAAAGAGGCAAGGTTGCATTTTTTGTTAAATTGGCAATAATATGGGTTTGCTTCAAGGAGTGCCGATAACTAGACCAACAACCTAAGCACTCGCCCCGGTTTCTTTTGCTTTGCATTTGTTGCTCCGCTTCCTCATTGATTTTCCCTATATCTGTCACCCATTTTTGAAATGTGTCCTCAAGTGAGATCCATGGCACACCAATTAGACATGTGCGAAATGGATCTGCTGCCGACCCCATGGCCAGACAGAAGTCCGTCTGGTTGGCCTGGTGAGTCCATGTTACCCACATGTTTTCTCTTTCTGACACTGAAGTCATCACAGCTTTACTCAGGGAGAAAGTACTTGAGAGGAGGAGCCACATGTAGGGCACCATACCTGGGTTACAGTGGTCTTTTTACTCACTTGCAGACGTCTGATGGCTTCCTTCCCTGCCCACACTTCCAAGCTTAGTAAAAACTCGTGTGGATCCCTAAATGAGCTAACTCTAATCTGTTGTGGTGGAATTCCGAGCACGATAGATGCACACTGCCTAAAACTTCTTGTCTCAGGCACTTAATAACATTCTCGGCATAAACTACCTTGCTCATCTACATTCCAAGTTCCCCTAATAAGCTCTTCCCCACAGCCCCCACAGCACAAGCGCAAGCACAAGCTATTATACCAGCATAAACAATTTCTGCGGCGATTAGCATGCACACTCGGTGACTGTTCCCAGGCTCTGAGTGGTCGTCCAAATGTGAGGTTGTCAGCCACCAAGTGAAGGTTCACTTCCCAAAGGTTGGGAACATCTGCTGTACGTGCTCGTTCCTGTAGTTGCAGGGCTGCCTGGGCCACACCCTTTTGGGACTCAATGGGACCCTGTTGTGGCTCCTGCTTTCGATTGAGCTTTTCTTCCATAGAAGACAGAGCACAATCAAAGTGTTGTTTCATTTGATGCATTGCCTCTACTACTTGATGAGCCCATCTTTCCAATGCTTGTGGGTTCACACAAGATCCTGGGGGATGAGCACGTAGTTCATTTGTCACCTCTGTCACTGGTATGTCATCATCTGGCAGAGGAACAGTCTGTGGCTCCGACTGAAAAGCAGTCTGTGGCTCCAGCAGGGAAACAGTCTCTGGCAGAGAAACAGTCTGTGGCAGAGAAACAGTCTGTGGTCTGGGATGGATCTCTGCTGGCAGTGGAGGTGGAGGGGGTGGGCAAGCAGGGTAGAGGCACGGTTCACAAGAAGGACCGCCTGTTGCTCCGCCCATTGACTGGTCGACTGTAACTTCTGCGTTTGCCTTCAGTTTGCTCTGAGGCACAGTGGTGGTAACTTCCTCTTTTGGCTCTGATTGCAAGAGCTCTTTCTCCTGCTCCCGCAGGAGCTCACTGACAGTCTCAAAGTGCTTTTCTGCTTTCTGTCCTTTTATCGCACTAGGGCTTTTAAACAGTCCACTCAGCCCCCTGCGCTGCATAGTTTGGGCAGGAGTGACAACCCCAGCCGGTGTTCCAATTGCCTCCACGGCAGCCGCAGATACTTTCAACTCGGCTTGCATATTTTTCAAGGCATTTATAACAGTTCTCCAGGTGGGCCCTAAGTTTGTCATTTCTTTCCCTTTTCCCTGGATAGTACAGTCCCACAGGTGATCCCCTACTTCCCTCCACTCGGCTGCATCAAAGAGGAGGGGGGTGACTCACAAATGTCCATGCTCCCGCACTCATAAAACAAGCTTATTTAGATCCTTTTACTTGACCTCCTCCCCTTGCTTAGCGAGGATACTGAGGAGTAATTTCTGTCCTGCCGCAAACTCTAAATCCATGCTAGCAGGGTATCACGGAGGGAAGGTAGCGACCCTTCTTACCGGCCTGACCGACATCCTTTGACTCACGGTCAACACTCTCCACTCACAGTATCTCTGTCGCTCGTCGTCGTCACCCTCCTTTTGGTGATCAGTGAGCATATCTTCCTCGGAGGAACGGTCCCTGGTTGGGCACCAGAAATAGCCAGAGATCTGGCGGAATGAACCACGCTTCTCATAGAGATATGATGGAACTCTGTTTATTCCATCGTCAGACCCATAGTTATACTCTAATTCTCAAGCACGCATAAGCAAGCTCCATACTATTGGGTTACAGCTACTGTTCACGTGGCCTTTAATAGCAAGTGATTGGTTACAGATTAATATGCACGCGACTAACTAACATAAGTCTTTCTCTTTCTATGGTCAGCATCCCCCTCCCCAACATCCGGTCGGCTTGCCACATCAGCATTGCTCCTCTCTTTTTTCCCTAGTCAAGGACAGTTCACTAATATAGCTTGGATTGTGCACGTATACATGTCCCTGTTCACTCAGCCATTTCTCTACAGATAGGGAACAGAAAGGCAGATGAAAACCAAAAACCTCAAGTTAGATAAACAGAAAATATTAAAGCTTTTAAAGGAGAGCTGACATTGTGCACATAGTAACTATTAGAAAATACATGTACAGATTAAAGAAACCTGGATAAGAGTTTTTAAAAAGCTAGGGAAGCAGCTCCAGTGTTTTTATTTATAGAGGAAACTACCTGGCGTGGCAAGGAACAGCATTCCCTGAGTTACTGTGAGTTAAGGATTGTGGCAGAGGTTGGTGTTTAATCCTGTAGGCAAGGGAATTCTGGAGATACAAAAAGCCCACAGGGTGAAAGGTGCACAACAAGACAGTAAAAACTGTCCAGAACGAAATAGGTAATATGAGGGGAAACATTCTTAAACCTGTTCTTGATTACCCTAGGCTGATTTGTACTGAATGCTCCCTTTTCCCCCCGCTCTTTGTGGGTTTTACTAGCTTCTATCTATTTCAAGGTTTAAAAAATGTACATCAATTTCTTCCCTAAGCACAGGAAGTCAAAGAGCTGAATGTTAGCTGTTAAGCTAAAGCAGCCTAAACAAATGATCACTGCTACATCAGGCAGCAATTGTGCACCCATCCATGTGGCCCTCAGAAGGGAAAATTACTTCTTTTTCATTATGATTGAGTTGATTAAAATATTTAGTAGTTCTTTCTGTTCAGGCTTTATCATGAATATTTGCATTCTCCTCTCAGTAGGAAGACAGCACAGATTCCCTTCTTGGCAGAAATTTTAAAAATGGTCCCTTTCACCTGCATCCATGTTTGATGGGCAGCATATGCTGTGCTTGTGGCCAGATTCATGCAGATGTTCATGCCTGTCCACTGTTTCATTCTGTCTCTATCCTGCAGTTGCTGTTTTAGTCAGGGCATCCATCTGTGGGGTTTAGCAAGGCTTCACCGCACACCTTCAGAAAGCCACTGGATCCTCAGTTTGCCAGGAAGGCGTCTTCAGCCACCCTCAGAGTGCATGGCTTTACCAGACCTGAGTGCCTCTGAACAAAAGCTGTTTTCCGTAGGCCTGTCTTGCTCCCACTGATAGATGAGATTTATATGAGAAGTTTTAGCAAGTCTCTCAAAGGACACACTCCTGACTTCCTGCAGGGGAGGTGCAGGAGAGCCATTTCTGGCTTCAGTTGTGATTCAATTTGCCCAGTCAAAATTCCTTGGAAACACTCCTACCTTTTTGTCCTGGCAGACGTATAGCTTAAGTGCCCTAACAGATTCAAAACACCTGAATGATCACAGTATTAACACAGTATAAAGAGTTCTATCATTCAGTGTAACCTCATTATGGCTAAGAGAAGTATAATGCCAAATGTAGTGCCAGTGACAAATGCAGAGTAACTCCAGTTGCTGATGGTACAAATTGGATTCAGCTGAAGCTTCTCACATGCTCAAGAAGCTGGAGAGAATCAAAAGGCTGTTTAACATACTTGAGTGTTTCCGAGTACTTACAAGGTAGATGGTATTTCATGCTCATTACTCAAAGGGTAGGGGAGAAACTCAGTTGTTCAACACTGATTAAACCTGTCCTTGCTGCTGTAACTAAAATCCATGTTCACTTTGGAGCCTTCCTTAAAAAGATAATGCATCTAGGTTATATTAAACAGAGAGTCATGTTTGGGTTTTGCTGAGTAATATTTTAATTTGCAAAATTTCAAGGAAGGCAGCACTTAGCTGATACAAACTGCAAGATGAAGTCTTTGGTGTGAAAAATCCTCTCTTGAACTGACCTGAGGTAATTTCTCCCCTCTGGAATGAGTAGGGAAGACACAGAACAGAGGAATCATGCAAGAGGCAGGAGAGGGAGAGGCTCCCAGGCTACTCTAGGGTCTGCAGAGGCAGAGCCCATCCCCGGCAGTGCTGGAAGCTCGGAAGCTCAGTCTGTGCTGAGAGATTTGGCCACTGTAGCAAAACAGAAACACAGTTCCAAAGCTTTTTTAGTGAGCAGAATAGGCTCAGTTAGCAAATGGAATTCATGTTGGCACTATGCATCTCTGCTATTGTATTTTGCCAGCAGAGAAATGTGGCAGATAGAAGCAAGTGTATTTTTTTTTAAATTCGACCACTAGTAGAGCTTGGCAGACCCTGGTGCAAACCTGGTGTGAGTTGCCAACCCCATGGCTCCAGGCATGCTAAGGGAGGGATTGAAGTAAACACCAGATCTTTCCTGGACTCACTGATAAGCCTAATGAGGGCACTAAGCAGAGGCAAACCCCAGTCAAACTCCCTGCCAAAGGACTCCTTGTTCCCAGAGGCATCTGGGAGAGGAAATATTATGCAAACTCCAATTCTCCAGTGTGGTTTTAGGAGTACATCTGCTAAATTCAGGGGCCTGCGGGTGGGGGGAAGATCTCCACAAGCAAAACATGCCAAAAGAGTGTCCAGAGCCTGGTCACTGCAGGCTTGTGTCTCCGTTGGGCTCACACGGCTGCTGTTGCTGGATGGATCCAAGTGCCATCAGATTCCCCAGAGCCGTGCATTTCAAGGGGAAAGAAAGGGTCCTTTTTTTTTCCCTAGCTTTTCTGCAGAGTGTGATGTCCAAATCCCTTTGGAAAGGGAAATTGCATACTGGTTTCCATTGTCGGGCTTCATGAGTGGGGCATTTTTGTCTACTCTATGGTGCAGCATGCTCTGTTTCTCACAGCTATTAACCTTGTAAATGTGGGTGTTTGAGACTCAGCCGTCTTAGGCAGTTTTAGTTCTTTCCTGGGGCTTGATATATTTTTCCTGCAAATGCATCATTACAAAAGTATATTAGGGGAAACTGCCATTGGCAGAGCTCTCTTCCACCATAGCCCAGATAAGGTATGTGATGTGTCGAGGTTTATTTTCTCATCTCATTGCAAACATTTTTAAAAGTCAGGCTCTCGGGCTGGGGAGGGAGAGGTCTGTCCTCTTTTACCTGCTGAAATTAGTCATAGCTAGAAGCTGTCAAGTGGTGACGGAATAGGAATGAATTTGAGGAAGGAATAAAATGGGGCTACTGCACATCAGTGTTCTACCAGAGCCGAACTCCCGTCACCTCCTGTTCTTCAGGGATTTCTGTCATTAAAGCAGAAAACAAGGAAAGGAAACAAAAATGGCTCTAGGCTACTAAGTGAGTCTCTGGCAAGTGCAGAAGGTTGGATCAGTCCTTGGACATTAATGTTTATTCTTCAGGGGCAACTTTTCTTTTCTACTCTGTTCCTTCCCAGGTGGATGTGTGGGTTAAAACTCCCTCGGCATTGTTTCTAGAAGAAAATAGCTACAGCAGCTTGATTCAAAAAGAAGGCTGCAGTGCCACCTCAGCTCTGGAGGTAGGGGCTGTTGGGGCTGTTTGGGGGGGTGTGGATTGTGGGATCCCAGTGGAGGATCTTGCTGGGCTTCAAGCTACTGTTGGTGTGCCTTCTCTGACTGGTGCCACATGGCATGGGCCCTTCTTGTGTCAAGAATACTACACCCAGCTCTTCCTGCAGTTTTCAATTTCTTCCTCTACTTTTCCATGTCTTTCAACATTTTTACAGGTATTCCTTAAAAATAATAAGAAAGAATGAGTAAAATGGATAACTCTATGTATATATCCTCCCATAATCCCCCAACAATTTAATAATCTAAAATGCTGTTTATTTGCCGCATCCAGACCTTACCCACCAGCAAGCTGTTCTGCTGGACTCTCTGCCAGAAGCACATAGCAATGAATGAGAGGGGTGTGAAAGTGAGAGGGATGCGAAAGAAAATACACAAGAACATTGTGTTTGTCTTAAAGCACAAAAGAAAGTGCTATTAGATCAGAAAGAGTGTTGAATTGTCCTGGGCCATTCCCATTCCCAAGAGAAGTGCTTCAGAGAGAGCCAGAAGGGCTCTGCAACCCAGGTATTCTCCACGGTATCTGAGTTATCAACATGATTGAAAATGGTCCATGGTGCAAGGGGTAAAACCCTCTGACCTGATACACTGATGTGAAAACTGAAAGTTTTGCTTCATTGCTGGGGAAAGAATATCAAGAAAGAAATGTCAAGAAAGGAAGGCTGAAAAGAAAGGCAAATAGTCTGCTTGCTTTATGAGACAGGAAAGACTTGTGGGACATTCGGTGGTGTTTGTTGGATGAGAGGCCACCTCCATGGCTCAGGGTAACTCACTTGCCCTGTGAGCAGTGCTATGGTCCCTGGGAGATCAAAGCCATGGGGCACTGGTGCAGCCTTTGCTGTTCCCATCCCACACAAGAGGCAGAATTTTCTTTTCCCATTCTAATTTGTGCCACTGCTGACAGCAGCATTTGCCCAAGCAGAAGTTGCTCTTACAAGAATTACATTCATTTTCTAAAATTTCTTCCACCACTGATTGCTTAAAAAGAAATCAAATGGCTGCCATGCCAGCTCTTATATGAGAGCTGCTCAGAGAGCAGGTCAAGAGGTCTCCAGAGAAGCAGCAAATAAAAAGTTGTCGCTGTTATCCCCAGAGAGATGGAAAAACCACGACATAAGTCCAGGTCAGATGATATGGCCAAAGCAACCTCGTTTAATCACCCATACCTTTTATAGCATGGTTCGCAAAAGAGAAATTACATGATTGGCCTATTGACCCACCACCTCTCAAGGTGATGTTACAATCCGGTTTAGACCCTGGAAAGCAAAGCAAGCTAAGTCTCTGAGCGTAAACCGGAAAGAACCAGGAAGGTTCAAAACATCCCCAGGAATGAGATTAAAACCAAATGAGGTTAGATGTTGTTGCCAAAAAATGGATGTATTTTATTTAATAGTAAAAGAGGCAAAGAGAAGGGAAGAGAAAAGAAAGAGAGAAAGAAAAGAAGTGTGCGTGGGGGGTGGGGGAACAGGGAGACGTGACAGGGGTTAGATGGAAGCATATCACCCATCCGAGGGTCCCAACGACGTCTCGTTGCTCCCCTCCATCGGTCTGCTGGTGGTGAGGGTCCCCCGTTGCCACTGTGGCCACGCTGCTACATGCTGCCACATGTCACACGCCGCCACATGCCGCCACACGCCGAAGAGTGCAGAATTCTGTGGACTAATATACACTTTGGGCCAGGTGGGAACGCCCACGTGTCTTTCTTACAGGGGCCAGCTTGACACACTGTCCCTTGCAACACTGAGGGTCTGTTGCATCATCTCTGGTGCTCTGGTGCAGGGTCTGGGGACCCCTTTGGGGGGCCCCTGTGATGGGCCATGTCACCCCCTCCTGTTGTAGATAAGCTTCTCCCCCCAGTGAGGACCCCTCAGCTGGGCTCTGCACAGTGGAGGATGGGCAGCCACTGCGCCTCTGACCAGAGGCTTTTCCAAGATACCCAGAGCCTCTCCTCCTTCCACCCCTTGGTTCGAGGGTCTGTTCAAGCCTGGCAGCTGATAGCCCTGGGGCTGTGGTCCTCATCTTGGAGGTGTTAAGCCTGTGCTCAGTGAATGTCCCCAGCCCTGAGTTGTTACTTTATCTTATCTTCATCAGCAAGCAGTGTCAGGCCTCAGTCAGGGCCCCATTTGCGGTGCAGCAGTCTTCTCTTCAGCTTTTGTAATACAATTTTAAAAGTCCTTTAAGAAAACGTTTAAGTCATAAAATATAATATTTCAGTCTCTGACAGGTGATAGGTTGAGCAGTAAGACACCCATTTTCAAATATTATTCTTAAAGAAGGAAAATAATTTTCACAGTTCTCATAACAACCTGGAGGTGTAGAAATGGTTTACATTCTCTCAAACTGTTGTCCATCCAGTTCACATGAGAACGAAAGCTTTCACAGAGAAGCTGTGAGAACATGGATTTCTCTAACTGCTCTCTCATGAGAAAGAAAAGTTTCACAGGAAAATTCCTCTGCCAGCCCTTGCTAGCATCTACAAAAAGTCTCTCCTGTTTCTGGATTCCTGATCTGCTCTGAAGCAGGGCTGTGAGCCAGCAGGGTGAGGGGAGCTGTGTCTGCCGGTACGGAGCCGAGAACTGCACAGGCTGGCTGGGCTTGCTCACATTGAGAGCTGGCTTGCTCCTTCTCCCTCCATGCTTGGCTTTCCTTTTGATTTTAAAAGCTCCATTTCAAGCCAGAGCAGCAAATTGGAGGCCGTTTGTGTGAAGACAGTGTGGGGAGAGACCTGGACCAGAGTAGCGCCTGTGAGCTGGGGTGTGTCTGGGGGAGATGAAGCCTGCAGGGAAGGAAGAAAAAAAATAAATGCTTTGGGTTGGAATAAGGTTACTCTTTCCTGCCTTGGCTGCCAGAGGTATGGTGGGGTTTGAGAGCTACTGAAAAGCAGAGTTTTTCTGGCAGAGGGATGCAAGCCTCTTGACTACATCCTGCTGCAATGAGGATTTGGCACCCAAAGAAAGTAATTCTGTGCTGAGGTGCTCTCTCCCAGAGATCTGAGGGGAGAAAAACAAAGAGAAGGAGAAGAAAAACAGCCAGCAGAAATCCCTTAGAAAGAGCAACTCCTGGTTAATGGTGCACTGCAAGCTTTGAAAATCAATGATGACAATTGCAAGGTGCTGCATAAGAAGGAGAGCAGTTTGAACTGCGGGCACAGAGTTCCAGATTACTTGCAGACACCTGGGCCAGGCTGCTGAAAGCTGGGTGAAAAGCCATGTCTAAAAATGCAGAAGTAAAAATATCATAGTGTGAATCATGGGACAGGTGACAGCCCTCAAAACGTTAGAGTGACACTGCTAAATAGGAGGCCCAAAGCTTAAGGGTGCCTTGGGAGAGGCTCCTGCTCCCATCATTTGGTAAACAGCCTCAGAGTTTGTCACAAGGGCATGTAGTAACAGGACAAGAGGGAATGGCTTCAAGCTGAAGGATGGTAGGTAGATTAGATATTAGGAAGGAATTAGGGAGGTGTTGGCAAAAAAGACTCCAGAGAGCCCATTTTTCTGCAGCAAACTCTTTGAATAGTTCTTTTCCACATCCATGCAGATTGAAATATCATTTTTTTCAGTAAGGGGGTAGAATTAGCAAAATTAAATTTTTGACTTTGAATCCATCAGATTGTAGGAAATAGAACAAAAATTTTAAAAAAGGAATAGAATGGGTGTTTGCAAACATGATGCTTATTAAACATCATTTTCTAGTCTCCAAACTAGCATATTGACTTTATTATCAGCCAAATATTTTTTCCCTATAAAATAAATATTCTGAGGCCCCTCCTCTCCCTTACTGGTACCTAGAGGAGTTCAACCAGAAGCATAAAGTGCCTGATTTAGTGTCCTCATGTTCTCAGCATGTACTTTCTCTCCTCTTGTTATTGCCTTGCAAACTGTCCACTGAACTGAGGTAATCAAGGGGAATTTTTGCAGCCACTTTCTCTCCTCAGAAAAATATTCCTAGTGGTGTGATGATAGAAAAAAAATGTCTTTTGTGAAGACAGTCTATCATTTGAATTAGTTTACATGTGCTTTTAATGCCAAGAACCTCAGACTGCTTAAAAATAATAAAAATGACATGTCAAGCAAATAAAAGTTAATTAAAAGCACAGTGAAAGAGGCTTAGTTTTAGTCCTAAAAGGAGCTGAAGCTTTTGCAGAACATCTCTACAAAGGTAACAAAATCCCTCACTGCAAGGTGTAAAACATCCCCCACTCCCTGGTAAGAAATGAGCACAGCACCTGAAGAGCATCTGTACTCCAGACACCACCAAATGTGGAAGAGGTCATTTGCTGGGGGTTGGGGACATAAGAAAGCAGTGAACTAACACAGACCCTCCATGCATTGTTGTATATTACTAATATTCTTGAAAATCTTCATACAGAAAGAGCTCTGAGTTATTCCAAGCCCAATGCAGCACAAGATTTAAAGGTAAGGTCCTTTTCCCATGGAAGTCGATGGAGGTGAGTGTTTCACAGGAAGCCAGGCTGAGCTCCAGGCTCTTCCCAGCATGCTTATTCCAGCAATATCAGCCATGCTGAAGCAAAGAAGAGAGCCAGAAGAGCAAACAAGACAAGGCAGCAAATACTGCAGCATGGGCAGGTGGGTTTCTACTGAAACAAGTGTTTGCCTGACTTGGGCACAATAGTAGAGGTTTTCATAGGAATGTTCATTTCCCTTGCTGAGACTCCTAATGAAGGTAATAAACCAGTAATTAAATGCTTCTCCATCACCGTAACTGTTATGAATGGATGATGTAGGTTTAAATCAGCTCTTGCCCTTTGCCCAGGCCTCTGGCAGCAGGCAGTTGTGCTACTGAGGTGGCCAGCACCCCACGATCCACTCCCATTTGCAAGTTCTTTAATAATGACTGATTTGGTCTATTATAAAATGAATTATTTATTAATAGACACAAACTTAACAGACAGAAGACAGAAGACTTAAAACAGACTATTACTGCAAAGAGATAAGACAAAAAGGGGATACTGGTATTATACACATGGAGTTAAAGGTACCATTAAATTTACAGCTAGCTAAGAAATAGTATAACTTAGGACCCGATGTTCCTTACCATCCAATCTTGATGGAGTACATATCGAAAAATCCTCTCTCTCAATTCCCGGGAAAGTGACCTGAAGTTGCATCCAAGCTCCAGGGAGAAATCTTCTCACACGTTTCCAAGGAGTGTGTAAGAGACTTCTGCCTCTGTGATAAACTGTAGTACTTTTATACTGTAAAACCAGGCCTTTTGGTCACTGTAAGAGACGGTCCGAAAATCCCTCATCTGCCTCACGATCATCGCCGAAGACAGAGACTGAACACAGCAGTCCTGGCCTGGCTGAGGTGGGATTGTCTGCCAAGTGTTGTCTACGGGTGTGCCCACTGGGAACTGGTACGCATTCCTGAGGAAATTAGTGCAGGTCACAATGGACTGTGCCGTTCTTGCTGCCCAGGCGGGAAGGACTGCGCTGAAGCGGAAAGGAATGTCCTGTCCTGTACACCTCTCCGGTACACCTGTCCTGTACGTCTGTCCTGTACCTCTTTCCCAAGCAATGGACCCATAACAATGGCTGTAGATTTCCCAACCTCTTGGCCAGTTGCCCCTTGCTTCTGAATAAGGACTATAAAGGGACCTTCTGAAATAACCGAGATCGGAGATCTCCCCACGGAAAGAAGACGAATCTAATTGGCGGAAGACCACGAGGACTTCGTCTCATCCGTTGGTAGCTATTGCCCCTCTTTTTCTCCCTCTCTACTTTGTTTCTCTCTCTCTCTCTCTCTCTCTCTTACTCTCTTCTATTGCATTACTGTGTTGTGGGCACTTAATAAAGGTGCACTGTTTTGATTAAAACTGAAATCTCTTGTGTCCTTTTACACTCTGAGATCGATAAACGAACCATCACGACCCCCGCTTGCATTAGCGGATCGTGACATTAAACTGGCGTCACGGACAGGATCTGACAGACAGAAGGGCTTGCAAGGTTGTGTGTAGTCTGTAATAGGGGAAGGACGTTTCACTCCAGCCGCACCTAGCCCGACACCCCGAAAAGGGTGAGCGGTGTCTAGAAAGCAAGGGGGGTGACTCGAATTTCCCGCAAACTGCACACGCCTAGGTGAAAAGCACCCCATAGTCAACTGAGGGCTCTGTCTTCAGATTTTTCACAAAAAGATCTCTTAGTGTAAAAGGGGGAACTGTTTTGGTGGGCGTGAGTGAATTTGGACTGCTTGGTGTAGTGAAGAGACAACCATAAGTAACTTAAGGAGTACCTCCCAGGCAGATTTTGGTCTCTTCACCCACCCAGGGAAGCGAAGGGCGACACGGCGAAGCTGTTTGTGTCGCAGTGTGTAATTAGGTTTTACCTCCCTGCAGTGGTTTTGATCCCTTTATAAAATGACTGAAAACCCTAGTGCAAATAATAAAGCTGCATTTTATGCTCTGCTAGCAAAACATAATGGCCGGCCCTCTCCGGGAGGGGAAGAATGGGCTCAAAATAACTGGTTTAATTTGGAGAGTGTGACTGATAGAATATGTTCATTACAACATGAGACAAAGTTTAAATTTGGCCGAAATAAAACCATAATCTGCTCCTAAATCTGTTTTAGGAGCATGCCTTACAGCAGCTATAGATCACTGCTTTAAGCGATGTAGTGAAGAGAAAGCAATCACAGATTCCCTTCAAAACCTAGTGGAAATTTTACAGGAACAATCAGATGAAGAAAGGAATGAAAATCATTTGCTGCGGGCTGCTTTGAGGAATATTTTAAGAATTCAAAGAATGCTGACTCACCAAAAGAGAAAGAGGAAAAGAAAACTCCTCACATTAACCAAATATACCCCCAGGAAGAACTAGTGCTAGTGAAAAATTGTGGGGAAAACTGCTGCCCTCCTATGAGACCTCTAATTAAAACTGAAATCTCTTGTGTGCTTTTACACTCTGAGATCAATAAACGAACCATCACGACCCCCGCTTGCATTAGCGGATCGTGACAGTCACCTATGGGTTTTTTATCTCTTTCCACATCTGACAGACCTTTTGGCGCCAGGAGACGCCTTGCCCACCTGAGTTATCTCTCCTATCTGCACTGGCCATCTGTGGTGGGAGAAGGGTGGTATGCCCTGCCACAATAATTCAATCAAGGATGCAGACAACAGGTGTGTGCTCTGGTCCAGGGCAGCTGGGTGGGGAGCAGAGCTGCAGGAAGGGGTGACATCCTGTATCTGGGTCTGAACCTGGCCCTTCAGGACCACAGGTGGGATAGAGAACGTCCTTAAAAAAAAAAAGGTACAAAAGCCCACAGAGCAAGGGCTATCAAACCAAAATGAAGGTATACCAAAGCAAAATTACAGTGGTGAGTGGGGCTCTTCTGGTGGGAAACCTCCTGCCCTGGGCAGGGCCCCAAGCTTTCTTAAATGCCTCCAACCAGTGGAGGAGGCTTAAGGCTATAGCCAAAATAAAGATGCCAGAAGTTGTTCACAAACACCCCCAAAACTCACCAGGAGGGTTGTATCTTCAGGCAGCAGAAATGCCATGAAGAAACAGAGGGAGAAGAGAGGTTTGCTCCCCATTTTATTTATGTTAAAGGGCTGTATGCTCTATTTCCTGATTAATTTTGAAAAGATATAAGTTAGTAACAGAAGATATGAGACATGCTGTATTTAAACTTGGAGTCTACAAGGCTTTCCTCACCCTTGGCGCATCACCGATTTATGTGTGCTATGGAATGTGCTGACTTTCTTAATGGATGGGTAATATCATTTCATATCCCAGGAAGTGATAAGCTGCCCAAAATGTCAGAGCTTCAGACTGATGGGTTTCTGTCAGGCTCTTTTCAGAATGCAGTCTTTCTCTGCATTCTAAATGCTTTTTCTTAGCACCATCTAGGAACCAGTTGCACAAAGTGGATGGTATTTTGGTAAACACTTCACATTAAATCTTTAACAATATAACAGCTTTGTTAATCACTGTAACAGATTAAATGCTCCTTCTCTGAGCTGACCTAGTTTGGAGGTTAAAATTATAGAGCCTAAAAGGAAAAAAAAATCTGGGGGGGAAAAAAAGGTGCTCCATTCTATTTGTATTATTTTGCAATATGAAAAGAAGAGAAGAGCAGCATCATTATCAGGAAAGCAGACTTCATTTTGACAAGTACCTTTGTTCTGAAATGTAATTATAGGGCCAGACTCGCAGAATGGGTAAACCCCTAAGGTTATGCATCCTTGGAGAGTGGGAGAAGGAGCAGGGATGAACAAGGGGATAATAATGCAATGACTGTTTTTTTCGTTTTGCTATATCTATACTTACAAAAAAGTAGACCTTGTTGTTCTGTTGGTGAGCTTTCAGTGCAACGCAAAGAAAAACAGCCAACATTTTGCTGTTAGATGCACAGTGTATTAAATGCATGAAGACATGAGCATATAGGTCCTTTGCTGGGTAGCGGCAGACAGACAGCAAATACAGTCATGTATCAAACCTTTTTTTTTGTGGAGGAGCTGTGGGATTACCTGTACATCTCTATATGATCACTCAGTTAAAAAAAAGGAGCACTTTGGTGGCTTTCCCACCGGTGATGGATGGTGTGGGCTGGCAGTGGGAACATGCAGTGAGCCAGAGGCAGCCCTGCTGTATGTGCCATGCTGTCCTCTCCATGACAGTCCTTTCTGTATCCCCTCACTGCTCATGGCTTGGTGTCTCCTGCACAGAGGTGCCAGTGAGCCCAAGGCAGGCAGGAGTGGCACTGAATAAATGCCTTTCCTAATGATGTGCTGTTAGAGGGTTTTTAACCAATCCTGGGAAAGGGCTTTTATTTTGCTGTTGAAGTAGTAAAGATTAAGTGATCTTTGAATTACTGTTTTGCCTCTTTCATTTCTAAAGACTTTGAACACATTTGCATTAGTTTCCCCACTCAAGATGTTTGTATACGCTATGTCTTATCTGGCAGGACTGGCCATCAGTCTTTCCTGATGCTGTCTGTCGTCCCAGTATCTCCAGTGACTACGCAAAGTGCTGGATGCTACATGCTCATTCCAGATTTATCAGTGCAATTTGCATATACTTTATATTACGCCTCACTGATGTAAAACTTGAATATTATTGGCCTTCATTAACATTTTTTTGGGTGAAGGTCATTACTCTGCTTTATGGAGGTGTTTAAAATGTGCAGAACTTGATGTAGATGCTTTGATTGTATAAAACTTGTAGGAAATACTGTAATAAATCTTACAGAGCAGATAGTAAATATCTTCATGTTTGGAAGGAACTGGATGTACTTTGTGTTTCCTGATGAGTGGTTCATCAGTGTTAAGAAACAATTTTCCATTAATCAGGGTGTATTTCAGCTGCAACCTGCCCCATGTGTCTGTGGGTTGGTAAAGGAGCAAGTGTCATTTTTTGTGAGCCTGGGTCTGCTTCTGGGAACCTTCCACCACTGCCCTTTTCAAGCCACGGTCTCTCCTCTCATATACCATCCAATTCTTCAAATTTTCTCTTTCAGCAAGCAAGCAAACATAAAAACTGGCAAAAGTTTAGTAAAATGCTTTCATTTTACTTGCTAGTAGGATATAATTGTTTCAAAAAGACAAAAAAAAAAAGGAATTGTGCTTGTTGGAGTAAGAGAACAAATCAGAAAATCATGAAGTAATACAGGGAAAATTTTCCTGCCAGATGCAATATATCCATCCACACAGACCTATGTGTTTGACTATGCAATGCTGGTGATCTCTTATAGCTGCTGAGGGTGCAAGATGAGGAAGAATTGGACTGTACAAGGTTAAAAAATCTTTCAATCCTCCTCTGATACTGAACTCTAAAATATCTGAAAAGATCCGTAATTTATCTTCCATATATAGAGGTTTGTAGTGACTTATTTTCAGTTTGTGTGTTCTGAACTAGTGTCAGGAATGAATGTTGTGCAATTAATTCTTTTATCAATCACATTCAGTAAATGGATTGTCTGATCTGAATCACAGAGGGAAGGAAAAATTAAACAGATTAATGCCTTTTCTCAACTGAAGCAAAAGCAGTGATCAGAGCTGGCTGAATCAACCACAAAATGAATTGACATCATTTCTGCAGACACAAGTAGTTTCTGTTGTGTTTGGGGTCATGTTATTCAATGTCCATGAAGCAGTCAGGCTTGTTGGCAAAGCTGGGACTTTTCAGAACATCAGCCTATGTAGTAATTCACGCCAGCCTGCCAACATCCATCTTTTATTGGCCTTTATCCTTTCAGAGGAGGAGGAATGACTTGGTGTTTTCATCCCTCTCTCTGTCAGTGCCTCTTCTGACATCCCTCTTCTCAGTCATTATGGGAGAAACTGATGATGAAGCCAAGGTGTTTAATTCACAGATCACAGGAGTGCGGCAGGGAAACCTCCCTCCCTCCCTCAGGGGGAGCCTCCATCTGCCTCCCAGCCAGGAACCCAAGCCCAAGCACTCCCTGCAGAGGCACTGCTCCAGCACTAAGGGGGTAGCAGGAGGGGAGCTCCACATTGACAGATCTATGTTCAGAATTGGGGACTCCATAAGGAAGGTGTTTTCTGGGCAAGGTGAACCAAGTATGGTCCTAGAAATAGACATTGCTGGAGGTAGCAGATATTCCTCAAGTCAGGCAGAGCGTGCCTTATCTTGTATCCCATCGCTTATTGGAAGGGGCTGTCACACCACTGAACTCACCTTCCTGGTGCCCTGCTGCTGGGAGAGGGGGTAAGACCTGGTGTAGGAATGGAATGCAGGGGGGAGAGTGGCTGAGAATTTGGGAGCTGCAAATTGAAGAACTTGAGTTCTTGGTGAGCTCAGAAAACGCATTCTAATAGGCCAGTGGGGTGCAGGCTGCCTGCTTGTTGCCAGCACCCCATGGCATCTATGGTGGGAACCAAAATTTGTGGAGAGACCTGAAAGGTCATCTTGGTTCATCTGGGCCTCTGAACTGGTGAATGCAACAGGGAAAAATAGATACATTCAGGAGTGTGAAGCCTGAACTGGGCAGAGGTAGTGACTTCCCTGCCACAGGCAATGGTGTTCAATTGCTACCTCGTGTCACCTCTCAGGAGACAGGCAGAGGGGAGAGGAGCAGCCAAGCTGATCCACTTGGCCATCACCTCCTTTTTCTTCCTGAGTGAGCTCACAGCGTGTAGAGGTCCCAAAAGCAAAAGCCTGCCCAGAGTTGAGCAGATTATGGAGAGCAGCTCCCTGCCAGCCACGCTCCCATCCCTGCCTGGCTCCCGGGGACGCGCTGCCAGTTGAGCTGCTTGTGGTGCCAAGCTTTGGCTGTACTTTTGTGCAAGTGAGTTACCCTCTGAGAACACAGAACTGCAGAGCTAATCTCTGTTCTTAATTTGCCATTAATTTTCAGCAAATTATTAAAAAAATCCACAGCACAGCTGTTCCACATTCTTGCATTTTTTTCCTTTGGCAGGAGATAGTTTCTGTCTCTCTGTTTGTTGCAGAGCCATGTACAAGAGACAGGAGCCTGATGAGCACTTGGGGCAGGAGAGTCTGTGGAGGTGGGTTTTGCCTAACATGAATTTGGAGAGGAGGTGGGGAAGGGTAACCCATCACCTGAGACATCCATGTGCCACTCCAGTGCAGGTTAGGGCAGGGGTTTCTGGAGCACAGATACACCAGGCTGCTCTGAGGTTTGGGGAGAGAGGACTCAATCTGAATTTTCCTGCCAGCCTCATCACTAACAGCTGTAAAGGCTGTGCATGGGCCAGCTCATTTCCTTTACTACTGACAAGAGGAATTAAAGCTGAATGTTTCCTGAAAATCAGATTAAGTACCATGTTAGTCAGTGGGCAACAGAGGGCTGCCTATGGGGAACAGTGTAAGATTAGAAATTTAGTTTTAACTTTTTGAAATCACCCTTTGGGCAGCTAAAAAATGGTGTCACAATAGCTGATTGATACCATAGTCTTGAAAGTAAGTTCTCTTTACATAGGTCCTTAAAATATTAAATAGGTGATTTTAATTAACCATTAACTATTATTGAATTTAATTATTTAATATTTTATTAAATAATATTTTAAAATAATATTTAATATTTATTTAATTTTGTTATTGAATTAATTACTAACTGTAATAGAATATTATAAACTACTACTTTAATTGACTACTAACACAATACAAATTGATGCCTTTGAATAGCACAGGCCCAATTTGTAATGCAAAGTCAATTCGTCCAGGTAGTTTTAAGCGCATGGTTTGCAGTTTTTGTCCCCTTCCTCAACCCAGTTACTCAGAAACATGCTTGCACTACTGTGATACTTTTTTAAAAGTAATTAATTTTTCTGAGCAGCTCTGTGTTTCTTTGTTTACTGACTCTGAAACAGTTCAAAGCAGAAGGTGAATGGGCATTCAGTCAAAGTGGGAAATGTCAAATGTGTAACCTGGTAAATATTGCATATCTCAGGATGGAGAGTTTAGCATGGACAAGAACTGGAAAATACATACAGCATCATTTTTCCTACAAATTTAAGACTGCACTCTTCTGACCCATGCATCCTGTGTGCCTTACTATTTAGATGCAACACTATATATTCCAGTACCAAAACTGGAAAGGAAATATGTGTCTTATTAGAAAATGTATCTGGTTGGAAATAAGGTTCATCTATTGCATTTTTTAAAAAAATTATATGATCTTCAGCATTCAATTTACATTTACCCCATTCAATAGCCTGAAAGCCATGGGGTGTTTCAAAAGGGATATTCTCCTGTTCATTAAATCCCACTGGAGTCTAAGACAGAGTACTGTGACTTTCAACCAGAAACGTGTGGCAGTGCTGTTTGGGGAGTGGAAGCCATGTACAATAACATTGAATTAGGACTAGTGCAGAAAAAATACATTTGAGCAAATTTCATGTCTGTTAGTTCAGACTGCTCTTAGGACCAAAACTGTCATAAGGTATTTGGATGGGAAAAATGAGGTAGATCTTGATTTCTCCTGCCTCATCTGGCAAGGTGCTGCACAGTAAAGGTTGAATTTCAGTTGCTTTGAAAAAGATACAAAAAGAGAAGTGAAAGGAAAGGGCGGCAGATAAAGATGTACAGCAGATGGGACAGTGTGGTGCCTTGAAAATCAACTTCATAAAATACATCTTAAATGGAGAAAGGATTAAGTTAGGAGGATGGAAAGCAGAGGAAAGAGTGATGCTAGAGCAGGAAAATGTCAGGAAGGCAGAGATGAGGCCAGTGTTTCAGGAGGAAAATCTGGCATGTCCCAAGTTTATGGGAATTTTTTTGTTGGATTCTATGGTGCCAACATTTCCACCTTTTAGCTGGTGGTGCCATGAATCATGAGCAAGATGCTTTTCTCCATCTGAGCACAACTTGCAGTAAATAGTAACACACTTCCCAGAACCAGAGATGATAAAATAGTCTTTAATACATTTCTACCTTCCCTTTAGTTCAAAGGTTTAATCTTGGCCTCTGAACCACACTCTCAGAATCATGTCCTCCAAGTAGACTTAGTTCCTACCCATTTAGGCCAGTGTGAATACCTACAGGAAGAGAAAACTCACCTGATTTTCCCATCTGGGTCTGTGTTTGATATGGAACTGGGAAAAGTGGTTGGTAAGCATAACCTGGGATAACACTGCTCTACAGGTTTTCTTACCTTAAATCTGTTCCAAAGATCAGACAAAAACTACCAGATGTCAATTTTGATAAATTTAGTGAAAAAATGTGGTTCAGGTACAATTTTATGAAATACATTTCTACATCTGTTCGTCAAACAAAATGTATTCTTTAATAACAGGCAGTAAGAGAAGCTTAAAAAAAGACACAAAGTCCAATTTGAGCCACTGCAAATGAAAGAAACTTCAAAAATTTAAAATATGTTGCATTCTTCCTTCAGTTTTAGTTATATCTCGGTATTTTTGGTTCATCTTGTTATTCTGAGGTAAAGGGTTCATGGGCCAAGAAGGCTGTAAGCACAGAGAGACCAGCTGCGGGAAAAGGAGGCTCTCCAGAGTATTTGTAGGAAGGTGGATTTTCTGACATCCAGGTTGTTGTGGAGAACTGCTCTATCTCCCCTCTACACCTCACTGAGACTGGGGCTTTGTGTGGAAAGTCTAGCATTCAAATTTCTGCCCCAGTCACAAAGTGTTGGGTTGCTCTGGGGACACTTTGTGGGTTTTGTGAAAACATGTCCTGGAAAGCATTTTTCTTTCATTTTGATGAGGAATGGGAATGCTTTGAAATCTCAGAAAATGCTCAGGTTAAATCATACCCCACTGAGGGTACAGGAGTTCCCTGTAGCACCGTATCAAACAGCACAGCAAGAATATGCCCTTTCTTTAGGCAAGTGGACACTTTCCTGAGCTGTCCTTCTCTGTGTGTCAGAGCATAGCTGAATCTCTCCAGGTAAAATGGAAATAGTTTTCTCTTGACACAAGTTTATTCTGATGTAAGGCTTAATTGATAGCTCACAGGGCACTTGTGTTTTCCAGGCTGTTGGTTTTGCTCTAAGCACAAATTTACTCAGTGATGAGAATATTTTGACAGCTCTGCCTATCTGTGCTCAGGAGCTGCAGTTTGGTGTGAATTTTCAGGGTATGTTGACCCAGTTTTAAAGATAAAATGAGCATGCTCTAGATTGATATGGAAATACTGTAGTTGGCAAAATAAAACAAAGAAACTGTAAATAAGCAGAAGTAGAGTACATTCTGCACAAGAGCTTTCAGGAGAGTTTTGCTTAGCTGGCAGAGGCATGTTTTTGTCCTTAGACTTTCCCCAGAAGGTAATTGTTAAAAAATAGTGCAATTCAGCTTGAAGAAACATGTCACTCTGACCCACTTGCATGTTCTCACAGACACCTCTCTTCAGCAAATCCCTGCGTAGTTGTAAACACACAAAAATCAACATGTCAAATCAAACAGAATTAGTTTTCACATGTTGCTTCATTATTCCTTTGCCATCCCAGATCTAATAAAAGTCTCATTTAGAATTGTCTCTCACTCATATTTCTGGTGTTTATTTTTATGTGCTTGTCAGAGCTTATTTTTAGGCAACTCATGGCTCATTCTTAAAGAATAAAGAAATCCTTTCTGTTTTTATGTGTTGTTGTGTGAGCAGAGCTAGGAAGCCTGTGCTTGTTTTCCTTAGATGATGTAACAAATTAGCATCTTCCAAAATATTATGCTCTGGGGACTGTGATTGCAGGAAGCATGAGAGAACATTTGAATACATTACCAGATCTCTGCAATACATACATGTGTTTTTTGTGTATAGAACAGTGTTTTAAGTAGAAGTGTTGAAACCATTTTGCTACAAACTCTCCTGACAGTGTGTTTGTGCTGTCCACACAGTCAGAAAAGCATTTACATGCTGGAAGATAGTTTTGGTACATGATTTGAATGTGGAAAAACATTTGAACTAATTATACACACACACACACACACACACACACCCCCCCCAAAAAAAAAAAAAAAAAAAAAAAAAGAAGTAAGGAAGTTCTGTGTTGATCTCTTTTATTTTTGTGATCCAAAATCTGGCTATAAAGAAGAGTGCATATGCTTAATAAAGAAGTATTATCACTTTGCTTCACCATTTCCCTCTTAGGTAAAATTAGCTGTGTTGCTAAGCCATCAAAATGCAGCTGAAGGGATAATAATGATTAGCCCAGCTGTGGCCCTTGTGCTCCCACAGAGCTGCTCCTGGTCGTTGGTTCATTACTGCCTTTTGTCTCTCCTCATCCAGGAGCACACAAATTATGGTATTGCCATTAAATGTAAATTCTCCTTGGCCACTTTTTATTCCAGTAGCTGCTGGGAAGGTGACATGGCTACCTGCTCACAGTTCCTCCCCAGAGCCTTTTTGACTGGGGCAGAATGAGGAATAATAACTAGATCATTACTGCTGTAATGAAGGCAACCAATTACTGGTTGAAGCAGGTAATTATGATGCTGAACTCAGTTAGGAAAGTTAACATCTTGGCAACTAGCTGAAATTTAAAATAAAACCTCACCCCCATTATGTTCTGTATGCAGAGGAACTGAGCAAATAGCGTTTGCTCAAGCCAAATAACAAATTTGGATCAGACTTCCCCTGCATTGGGATAATAAATGTGGGATTTCACATATGGCCTTTCAGGCTGGGCTTGTTTTAAAAAAGCATCATCAGTAAATTCACTTTTTTTACTAAAGCCATCAGAAATTTCTTACCAGAGTTTTGCAGTGTGGTAAATAGCTTCTTATGACTTCTGACTTTGGCTTGATGAATTTCCTGTTCACCCTGATAGCTTTCAAAATGGAAGGGAGAGTATAAAATGACAAAACCAGCAAGGAATAAAAGTTGTATTGTCAACTGCAAGCTGTGTGAACATTCAGACCGCCCCAAATGTGGGTGTCTGCAGAGTTACTGCAGAGAATGGCAATGCTCATAAGCAGATTACTGAGTCATGAGCATGTTTTGAATGTGATTACAAGCAGAAAGACAGAATTAGTCTTTGATTTCCATAAAAAATTAATGAGGGAGACAGAGAGGGACAGACAAATTGGAGAGTTCACTTGGTTAATTTTCTACTCAGTAGCTATTGTAAATGTTCCTCTTATTTAGAAAAGAAAGATACTAAGTCTATATTGGTTGTGCTGGCCAAGAAAAACTATTCATGTTTTGGAGGTTTACCTGGGGGCAAACTGTCAGCAAATTAAGGAAGTGATAGTGTGCTCATTTTGGGACATTTTGATGCATCTTTCACAAGTGCAGTCAATTAAGAGCTCCTCTGGAAATGACGTTTGGCTGCTGTGCTCCTGAATGACAGCTCTGTCTTTGTGTGGGCACCAGTGGACTGATTCCCTCCCTTGAAAGTAGAGAGTCTAGTTGTGTTTTAAAAGGATATTAGTGAAATTATGCCCTGCTACAGATGGGATGGCATGAAACCATCATTAATGCTACAGATGCAGCAAGTGCTACATCTCTAGGATATAATTTTATTTCTTTCATTCATGGCTGCAGGGCAGCTTATAATTGAAATGATACAACCCTAGCAGCGGGTCTCCAAAGCAGAGCTGTGAAGTTCACACCCTTTCCCATAGATTCTGGTTTGAATCTGCCAAGGCCTAGCTACTGACTTTAACTAGTATTTAAATACACTTTGCCTCAGCCATGCTCCCTCAACTTTCACTCAAGGCAGTCAAAATGCCACCATTTGGCAGAAGTATCTACTGTTCCAGATAATTTGTGAGGAACAAAGAGTTCTGATGTTGTTGTCCACAAAATGGAATTTGCTCTAATTTGCACTAAATACCAATGAACATTTTTGCAGAGATTTCATATCCAGATTTAATGTCCTGTATTTAGACTATTTACAAGATGGTTAAACGGTGAGATGAGTTCATTCACTATTTAAGTGCAACTCACAACAGAACAGTGGAAGCTATGCTTTATAAGGAGTAATTGCCCTGACTATAGAATATCTTTTTCCCATGGAAAACAGCTATGAAACTTGTGTTGTTTAATTGTTTTCGATTTCTTCTTTTTTCTCATTTTTTTCTTTAAATCTTGCAAAATGCTGACTTTTCAGTGGAATAAAACTGTTATAAATCTGTCCTGGGTTGCTGTGTATTCTATTACCATCCTCATGAGCTGTTGAAACCAGGTGGGGCAGTGTTTCCTTGCCTCCTCCCCCCAGACTATCTTGCTGTTAATGGCCCATCATTGTCCTGCCGCATGACTCATAGATAACTCCCTCTGGACTATCTTCTGTTAATGAGCCCATCATCGCCTGGCCTCATGACTCATCATCCCATTGTGAGATGCTCCACCCAGAGGGAGGAACCAAGCATTCCATCCTGGATATAATCTGAGATTCTGAACACCACAGACACCCTTTCCACTGGATTTCCAGAGGACAGGAGCTACACAGCCACCACTGGACCTTCTGAGGAAGAGCAGACCCTTTCTACAGGATCACCGCTTCAGGAGGACTGCAGCCACCATTCTACCAGACTGCTACCACCAACCTGACTAACAGGATGTCAGGTTGTATCCTGATTCTGTCAGTTTGAACCAGTGTTTTCTTTTAGTTTTTTCCTTTTTTTAATTTCCCCATTAAATTGTTATTCTGACTTGGTCCTCCCACTGGTTTGTTTTCAAACTAGTACAAAATCTTATGATGAAAATGGGCATATCTGGCTGGACGTAATCAACAGATATTTTCTCTGTATAATAACATTATTAAAGATCCAGCTTTAGAGTGAAAGTATCTGGTATGAGGATATTAAGGTATTCTAGTTGATTTTGAGATTAAATATGGAAAAACTCACATCCACTGTGTGTTGGGAGGAACAGCCTGCTATAGTAAACAAGGTAATATTTCTTTAGACATCTTGCAGGATTATTGGCAGTTAAGACACGTTTAGTTTCTGCTTTTATATTCTCTGTTATGATAGTATCTGCATCAGCACCTTCGTGTTAGGTAAGTGCCATAAATAATTAATATCCTTATTTAAATAAATGTGCGTTTATTTCCAATTGGCATGGAAAAGGCCTTTATTTTCTGTATCAATGTGCACAGTTGTCATACAAGCCTCTTATTTCAAAATGTTTGTGAGTCACTCAGAACACATCAGTAAATCAAATTGCAGCAAACTTAGCCTGAAATTTAATTAGATGATCAACAATCATAGTTCTGTACTTTCCTAATAAAACGCATCTCATTGCAGACAGTTTACAAGGCATTGTCTCCTCACCTGAACCTATTACTCTTGAAACAACATGGCAAAACATTAAGCAGTTCTGTTGATTGTGCTCTGTTGAATAACAGGGGTCCTTGAGAATCATTCTAGATTACTTAGTGGTGTGTAATTCAGCAAAGCAGGAAGGAACATAACTCTGGCAATCCTTGTTCCTGTGGGATGGGAACCACATTAAAAATAATGTCCAGGGTCAACAAGCATAGAGATAAAGAAAGGATTCACTTAGTTATGTGAAATCAAATGGGAAAATTATAGCAATCAAATGTCGGAGGCAGCTCCTGCCACACACAGCACTATATAGCTGGAACACGGACTGCTCATATTCACATTAGTTTTTGCTGAGCTACAAAGATGGATATCTACATGAATTAGAAGATGATAAAAAATTCCACAGATTAAGGCATGCTGGGTAGGTTAGAGCATAATAGAAGCACAGGCAGGAAAAGGCAGCACAGCCTAGAGGAATATGAATCAATGGAGATTGCAAAAAAGCGAAGAGAAACACGTGTCTTGATTTCATACTGCAAAGCCTAAAAAGAGCACAAGTAAAAGTAGACCTGCTGACCAACCTGTGAGGAAACAAATGATCTTTCTGTATATTTAATTCTCCTGTTTCCAGGGGAAAAAAAAAAACAAACCACAGTGGCTAGGGTTCTCCCCAACTTTCTCTTCCATTTTTATGTTTATGGGAAATTGTTTCACAGTTTTTCTTACAGGTCTTTCTGGACTTTTTGTTAAGTCTCTTTGTGAGCATTAGACTGTAAGCCTTTCCTTCTTACGGGTAAGAGTGTTTCTGACAAAATTTATCTCTGGTGGAATTACTCACATCCAGATCTCAAGTCCTAACTCACTGGTAAGAAAGAGTAAAACTTGGGTCTTGCTCTGAGTGGACCTGAAAACCTGACAGGAACAGGGTGTCAGAGAGGAGCCATTCCTTGGAGGTGACTTGGAGACCATCCCTCCAGCTGAGGTGGACCCCTAGCCGCAAATAAAGTAAGTATGGAAACAGGGAGCTCCTGCCTCTCAGTGGATGCCTCTGAACTCTTAATCTGTTAATTTATTGTGCATAGTCTGTCTGCTTCTCCTCTCCTAGACATGTTGTAACTTCTATTCCTCTGCTAAAACCCTCAGCCCAAAATATGTTAAATTGTCTAAGCCTTGATTATATATGCCATCAACCTTTCTTATTTAGAAAAAAATATCAGTGTCCCTTGTTTGTCTAACAAAGGTTAAGTTTAACCTTCAGGGCACAGTGCAAAGAACATCTGTTTATTCAGACTTCTAGCCTGGGGGCTTAGAAGCACAATTTGGTTTTGGGACCTCTGGCTGACATTTGTTAACTCCGTTTGCATGCATTTTAATGTGGTTTCCTGTACCCCAAGGCAGTATATATATATATATGGCCAAATGATTATTTTCCAAGTTATTCCTGCTGGAATATGAAGGAGAAAATTAGTTTTTGGGATCTTAAAATCCTCAAAGGTCACCAAGATTTTCACCAAGATTGGGATGTGGCACTGGACACACTGGAATTCAGCAGCATTTGAAGCAAAGAAAGAGAGGAAAAACACCAAATCTGACTGGTCTGAGCCTTTTGCCTCTGTGGGGAGAAGCTGCTGTTGGGAACCAATGGATGGTAACCTGTGTGCTTGGGCATGAAGGAGCTCAGACCTCTGTAAATGGGACCTCTCAGTCTCCAAACCTCTTCTGCCTGTGTGGCTTGGTGGCCACATCACTGTGTCAATGTCAAATACAACTGCACAGCATCATGCCATGCACTGGCAGCAGTGCTTTGGATGGGGACATGGCTGCCGCATGTCACAGGCTGCATCCCTGCCTGGGGGGCACACCTGGCCCCTCTGAAGTGACCAAGTTCTGGGTCACCCTGTGGGATCTCTCAGTCCCATCCTCGCTGGGTGTGATTTCTTATCTGCCAACACAATGCTGCATGAAGACTGCAAAGAAATGTATGTTTGCAAGAAAAGCCTATTTTCAGTAGAAATCATGCTATAAATTATTTTTATTGTTTTTATTGTTGTTATGATTGCACAGAACTTCTCTTAATGATGTTTAAATATGGGACCAAAATTGAGCTGATGACATCTCATTAAAGCCAAGGGAATAGAAATTCAAATGTGCATCTTCTTCCAAGTGGTTTATCTAGCAGCAGGAGCTTATCATCTGGTGTGACAGTTATCTGCCAGGAACTGTGTATCTGTACCAAGCTGAAGAGAGATACATATAAACACAGAGGATTCTGAGTATTTCTGATGACTGAGATAACGGAAAACCTGTTAAAAGGTTCAGTACAGTTTACTTAACAATTGCTGACTTCGGCGGGGGAAACCATGCAGACAATCAATGTGATTGATAAAGCAAGCTTTGTTTATTAGCAATACAGAGGCACTTATATAGTATTGAGTATACATGCTTACCAGTTCTTAATTGGTTCAAACTTACGAAAGCGCATTCTTACTTCTACATAATTGGGTTAGATAAAAGACTACATTTGGCAAGCTTCTATTATTTATGTTTTGACTTGAGAGATCAAAGATCTTCCTCCCTTCTCATGGTCAGTACATCTTATCAGCACAGCACTGTACCTCCTTAAAACTCCCTTTTGGTTCTCAGGCCTGTTTCTCACACAGGCATTTTCTCATGGAGGCTTTTTCTCATGCAGGCCTTTGCTTGCAGGCCTTTGCTTGTACAGTTCTTTTATTGATCTGGTTTTATCAATGATCCATGTCCCTGATCCTCTAACCATTCTCCAACACTTAATGACATCAAATATTCAACTGTGCTTCTTTATTGGTAGGATTATTGCACTGCAGAAGCAAAATGGGGCTTCTTATGATGCCTTCAGAAACCTAGAAATGAAACAACACACACTTTCAAGATAATATTAGTATAGGAGGTAATATAAAGCCTCATCTTTACTGGAGGCCTCCAGGGGCAAATATGGAAAATGTCCACAGAAGCCCACCCCCAGAGGGGTACAGACAGTTTTATAAGTTTAGTAAATTAGCATAATTGACAAAAATCACCAATTAGGAGCACAAGTGGTGATGCAATTCCCCCCCAAGTTCAAGCCCCTTCTAAATCCTCCTCCCTCAGATGAGGGGGAACTGAACCTGTTGATGACAATGTGTCTCAAAGAGTTGTTTTTTGGTCTTGGTTCCCAAGGAGAACCAAGATAGGATAGGGGCTTTGGAATATGTTTTGTCTTTCTGCATATCAGGGCAGGGAAAAGTACTGGGAAAACTAGCTATGAATGCAATAATAGGCTACAGAGCTACAAATATATGTGTAAAGAATACAGAGAATATATAAAAGAAAAAAAAGGCAAAAATCAGCAAGGCATCACTTAATGCAAGGATTTGTATATAGAGAGCTCGGATAGAAATGGATGTGTGTGTGCAGAAGTGTACCCTGCCTATACTACCCCTCTTGAAGGACTTCGCTTTTCTGTAGCAGCATTCCCCAGGGCAAAAAGGAAGCTATTGCTGTGCCCCTTTTCAGATGATTTTGTTCACAAAGATTTCAATGACAAACTCTCAGGTCAGTTCCTTTGCAGAGTTGATCCCATTGGCTCTGGCAGCCCCTCACTCCCTGTACGCTGCCAGATTGGAGATGTACCTGCAGCCCGTCATATGCTGCTTACATTTCCCTGCACCTTCTCCCTAAACATCTCACTGGCAGCATAACAGCTCTGTTCCCTTTTGGTCAGGCCCCAGGTGACTGTTCTTGTGTTCTCCACTACCTTGTGAGCAAATAGCTGTTTCCTTCTCTGAAGCTGGAGCACACTCATGATCTTCTTCCACAGCATCACTCTGGGAAGAATCTCAGAAAAAGGAAAGTCTTGTATCTTCTTCTGATAGAACCACCTCATAAAGCCTCAAACCATTTGCAAGGATGCCTCTAATTTCCATATTCTAATTTCTACAATAACATGCTGTGGGAAAAGTCATCTGGATATTTCTCTTGCAGCAGTAAATGAGGATGTCTTTCAAAACGTCCTCTGAGCCTATTCCTGCAAATGTCAAAAAGTCCTGATGAATATGCTCTCCTTGACAAGGAAACAGTTTGCTTTCAGGTGTTACTGAACATTTTCCCCTGCAAGAAGGTCTTGTGCCTTCCTGGTCACAGGCAAGCAAGAGCAAAAGTATTTGTCCATGGACAGGTATTTAAGCATATAAAATTACCACCTCAAGGAATGGAGTATTTGTGAACCTTTCTTAGGAAAAGCCATGTAATTGCTTGGAAATCAGACACCCACATAAGGATGATCACCTGCAGTGGAGCTGTCCATCCTCCAGCAGTAAATGCTATGGGGAAAAAAACAAACCCACCTCTTCAGAGGGCAAGAGGCAAAATATTCCTTCCAGTGTGAAAGAGACAGGAAGGATCTCCACAGAAGATATTTAAGTGCAGGAGGCATCTGTGGAGATGTTCTCAGCTTGCTCAGTCGTTCAGCTCACCATTCTGCGTCTTAGAAAGCCCTGAGCTGCCTAGAGAGACAGCACAGGCAATCCAGCAACTCGGTGGCTCCAAAATGCAGCAAGTGATAGCTGTAAAGCTAATGTCAATAGCAGAAGCAAAGAGGTAGAAATACAGCTCAAACTCTGTGCTTCAATCCTGTTTGTTTATTCCTCCTGTCCTGCGAGAGAGACAGGAGCAGCTATTTACAGATGGGGAGCCAGGGCAAGAGGGGGTGGAGCCCGCTCGGCTCGCCTTTTATTTGGGGGAAGGGAAAGGGGAGAGCTAGGGGTGGACCTGGAGTAAGCAGCCAATCAGACTGTTCCGGGGGAATCCAAGTTACTTTCAGTTTTACCGGTGCTTAGAACAAAGGGGATTCAGGGCACATGACTGAAACAAGTCTGGACTTGTCTGGCCAGTCCCGGGTGGTGCTGCACCTCAGGGGCAGACAGCAACAATTCCCCATTTTTTTTCTTTAAAGCTGGGCTGTAACCCTGAGTAACTTAAAGTGCACAAAACAGTAATAACGCAACAGTGCAAAACATAGTTGAAATCCACTGTCCCTACAACCCGACACTACCTGTCTTTAAACTAGTCCCCTAGTTAGAAAACTCAGGAGGTTAGTCAGGACATCTATGGTATGGGGTATCAGGACGAGGACCTACAAAATAAAGTACAACATGTGAGTGCAAAACAGCATAACCTAATTTAGGGGATTAACATTGAAATTCAGTGCAAGGGGCTCAAATGAAGGTGCCAAATCAGAATTTTCCTTATGGCATCTCCTCCAGGAGGCAGTTTTAACCTTCTTGACCTTTGTGGAAGTGACATAGGATTTTACCCACTTGCTGGGTATCCACCTCAATTTTGGAGGGGTGGATACACTGGCATATCCACGTCCCCAAGTTATAAGTTTGTACGGTCCTTGGATTTTTTGAGAGTCTCGGTTTTGAAAGACAGGTGTCTGCTAAGGAAGGCAGAAGCCCCCCCTTGAAGTGGCAGATATAACCCCTTTTCCCTCTAAGTTATTATATTTTGAAATCCAGGGCCTTTAGGCGAAGATGTGGGAAATAGGAATAACAGTTCTTTACTATATATATATATCTATCTATATCTATATATATATATATATATGCAGTCAAACAAAACAACAACAACTATGGCAGTAACAGCAATCACAAACCCAGTGCCAGCCTTCTCGGCTGTCAGGCCCTTTCCCCTCGGGTGCAGTTCCGCTCGCAGCCGGCAGGGGCGCTGGGCTCCCGGTGAGCAGGGCAGGTGCATGGTTCCCCCGCGGCTGCAGGGGGCGCTCCAGAGCGAGCTCGGGACACACGCGGCACCGGTGCCCTGGGATCCCGGGAAGGGATGGGACAAAGGCTTCACAAACCCCTGGGCAGCCGATCCCGGACTCTCAGGAACAGCAGGCTGGAACGGCAGGCTGGAACGGCAGGCTAGAACGGCAGGCTGGAACAGCAGGGACGAACGCAAATCCCGGGTGGCAGGCGAGATGTATCCAGATGGGAGAACCCCACGGAGGCCCAGGCAGGCAGGGCGAGCAGGGCTACAGCGTAGCGAAAGCTCGAAGCAGCAGCGAGGCAGGGCAGCCACAGCCCAGTCTCCAGCAGGGCAGGGAAAGCGGCTTTTGGGGTCCCGGCGTTGTTTCCAGCAGGAAGAAAGAACGGCCAAAAAGAAAGAAGCAGCAGCTCCTTTCTCTGCAGCTTCTCTCTCCGGACGCTCAGAGCGAACTGACCCCACACCCAGGTGTAGACAAAGGAGTAGCCAGGCCCGCCCCATCCCCCTTTTTGTCTTTCTTAAGTACAGCTATTTGTCCCCTAGCAACATGCATATGGGAGAAAATTCCTTTAACAGGAAAAAAACTAAGACTAAACTGAAACCCCAGCATTGAGTCTCTGGGTCCCGGATCAGGACTTCTGGATTTTCCTTCAGCTTCTGTCTCCTGGTGTTCTGGAAATGCCGACAGATTGGAGGGTTCGGATCCTCAAAGGAGCTGTTCAGGAAATTTATGGTAGACAATGCTTTGCTGAGTCTGAGGACAGGTGAATTGAGTTTAGTGGTCCCTGATTGTTGCAGCAGCATTCGTTTAAGAGCTTGATGGGCACATTCAGCAATACTTTGTCCAGTTGGGGAGTGAGGAATACCTGTAACATATCAAAATCCCCACTGCTGATGAAAGTTTTTGAACTCCTGAGAGGTGTAAGCAGGCCCATTATCAATTTTTAACTCCTCAGGTACACCAAGCACAGCGAAAGCTTGGACAAGATGTTTTCCAACATTCTTAGCTTTTCCAAGCTTTTTCATACCGGCATGTGCAGAGGCATACATAGCATCAGAGAAGGTATCAATAGAAACATGAACGTATTTTAATCTCCCAAATTCAGGGAAATGTGTGACGTCCATTTGCCACACTTCACCGCTATTAATGCCTCTGGGATTGACCCCCATGCCCAGTGATGGAAGCTGTAGCTTCTGGCAGTTGGGACATGTTGCCACTATTGCTTTTGCCTGTGTCCGCGACAGATGGAACATGCGGATAAGAGCAGGAATATTTTGATGGTACATGGCATGGCTCAATTTTGCTTGTTCAAAAACTTGGGGAGCTTTGGTAAGTCGGCTGATAGAAATGTCTGCTGGCATAGCCAGAGCATCAGCTCTGATTACCTCCGCAATAAATCCTGGCAGGTTTGTATGTGACCTCACATGCATGACAAAATAGGGATGCTCTCTGTGGGAAACCAGATAAATTAATTTTGAGAGTAAATCATAAATTTTCTTGTTTGAGATTTCTTTTAGGAGAGCATGCTCAGCTCTAACAGTTACTCCAGCTACATATGCTGAGTCTGTGACCAAATTAAAGGGTTCTTTGAACCTCTCAAATGCTCTAACATGCTGCTAATTCAGCTACTTGTGGTGATCCCTGGATTACCTCGATGTCAGATTCCCACTTTTGCGTCTTTGGATTTTTCCATGTCAGACTATTTTTACTTTTTCCTGAGGCATCAGTAAAAATGGTAATCATCAGGGTTTTCTACTTTGAATCTCTCGAGGGATAAAGAGAATGCAGATTAAACATGTCATGTTTTGGGTAATGATTTGAGATTTGGCCTGAGTAACTATCTAATGCAAATTGTAAATTTATATTATTTTGAAGCAGGTGATCTAATGCGTCTTTGTTACAGGTAAGTAGATGCATGCAAAGTCACATCCTGCCAGGGTGCGGAGAGCCTTGCTCTACCCTTCATGATAATTTTTGCCATTAGTTCTTGTGGCTTGGTGATGGTTTAGGAGGTTGGAGTGGAGGAACACCCATTCAATTATGATGAGGGGTTCCTTCTGCTCTTTGTCCCACTGAAAATGAGGCCAAAGAAAGCGTGGTACCTTCCCTAGAATGACAAGCTTAAAGGGTAGGGAGGGCTGATACCTGTGTGCTTGCTGGTGGAAATGACTCTTGTATCTTTTTGAGAGACTGCCTTGCCTCTTCTGTCAGGGATCTAGGGGATGCTGGACCGCCTTCCCACAGTAGGTTTGCAATAGGAGCTACATCCTCTGTGGTGAGTCCTAACCAGGACTTAATAAGTCAGTGTCCCACAGATCTGTTGCACTTCCTCTATGTTTTTGGGTTATTATTAATGGTGACAGGTGTTGGGGTGATAGAGTTTCTGTGATTTTGAGTCCGAGGTATTTCCAAGGGCTTGTTCTCTGCATTTTTTCTGGTTGTAATTCAAAGCCCTTGGCCTCTAGGGCCTCAATCACCATGTTAAGTGTCTGCTTGAGATATTGATTATTGGGAGCACATATCAGCACATCATCCATGTAATGTAGGATGATGACTTTCTCTGTCTTGGCACGGATGGGAGATAGAATTTTGGCAATATACTCTTGACAGAGACTTGGAATTTTCATACCTTGGGAAGCACAGCCAATGATAACGTTCCATGGGGTTTCACGATTAATAAGGGCAGGGAAAATGCAAATTGAGGGGCATCTGCAGGGTGGAGTGGAATATGAAAGAAGCAATCTTTAATACCAAGGACAGCCAAATACCAGTGTTGTGGGAGCACTGAAGGTGATGGCATAGCTGGTTGAAGGGGTCCCATGTCTTCAGTAACTTCATTGATTTTTCTGAGATCTTGGAGAAGGCACCACCTGTTCTTTCCCGGTTTTTGTATTACAAACACAGGCGAGTTCCAGGGGCTATTAGTTGGTGCAATGTTCCCTTTAGCTAATTGTTCATTTACTAATGTTTGAAGTGCCTCTAAGTTTTCTTCTTTTAGCAACCACTGGTTAATCCACACTGGTTCATCAGTTTTCCAAGTTAATTTTTGTGGAAGGCACTCAGCTCCAGTGGCCACAAGGGAAAATTTTGATGTCTAGGGGTGATATCAATTGTTGTTCTCCACTGAGTCATGGCATCCCTTCCCCACAGGGTGAATTTGGTATCCAGGACATACGGACGAAGTGCTGCCACTTGTCCTTTCGGACCTTCAATGTGAATGATGTTTTTGGATTGCTTCACAATTTGGATACCTCCAATCCTTTGTATGATACCCTGAGATTACAATTCCCATTGTGCAGGCCACTTATCAAATGGAATGACAGATACATCAGCACCTGTGTCTAAGATTCCCGTGATACTGATTTTATGTGATCCATGACGGAGCTTACATTCTACTATAGGTTTATCGTTTCCCAGAACCTCAATCCAACAGATGGCTGGGATATGACCATCTGTGGGCAGGTATTTGGGCAGTGGAATGGCCTGTGCAATGACTTGACCCTTTGGCATAAAGCATGGTGGATATATACAGTGTACCATTAGGCTAGAACCCCCATTCTGATCCGCTTTCATGAGTGTGGGTGTAACCTCTAACAAGCAGGTGTTTCTTGAGTGTCCCCAATAACAAAAAGGTATGTAAAGTCTGGTATGTGGTCCACATTTTGGAATGTGATTGTGATTTTGGAATGTGATTGCAGTCTGTTTGTTGTTGTTGAAATTGTGCATTATATCACAGGTTACCTTAAACCTAAGTCCAGGAGTCCATGTTCCTTTGTCTGCAGCTCTCTTGCTGTCAGAACGCGGAGCTGTTAGGATGCGCTGAATCATAAGGTTTTTTGCTGTTGATCTGGGGAAACAGTCTCTGAAGAGTTTTTAGCAGCAGTTATAATTGCTCTGCAATTCCGAGCCACATGTCCCTTTTTCTGACAACAGTAGCCTACAAGGTTACCTCGAGATTGAGTTTCCCCTGTGGCCATCGCATTCTCCACAACCTCCCCCACCATCCCCACTTTTTTCAAAAAAAGAACAGTTGTGTTCAGCTGCACCTTCTTTGTACAAACTTTGAGGATGGTTTCAACAGTAGGGGGTGGAGGCAAAGGAAGACTCAGGATCACTTGCTTGCAAGCATCATTCGTATTGGCTTGGAGCAGTTTGAGGAGGAATGCTTGTTGCAAGTCAGGATTAGGGACCTGGGAAAAGATTGCTTCATGCAAACGGTTATAAAACTGTATAATATTTTCAGTTGGCAATTGTTTAATATTGGTAAATGAGATTCAGGAGTTTGAGATGGTAGTAATGTTAAGGCCTTTTCAGCAGCACATGTTACTTCAATAAGAACAGGATGTGGAATAAGCATTGCTTGTTTTTGAGGATTTGCAATATTATTGTCACCAGATAAATGGTCTAGTGTGATAAAATTGTTGTCAAAATCCAGATAATTATCTGGAGTTTGTCACAGAATTTGCAATAAATCGGATAAAATTAGCTTCCACTGTTGTTTCCACAACACAAATTCACCAGGTGTGAGAAGAGTTTGCATTATTGTAATCAAATCATGAGGCACTAACAGATGTGTAGAAAAGGTAGCACTTAAAAGGCTCTTAAAATACTTACTATGCATCCCAAACTCCTTAATTGCCTTGCACAAATCTTTGGTATTGGAATATGGGAAAGGGGTCCAGCCAGAATTAACTCCGATGCTGCTACGGGGGAGAGTGGTAACAACTGGAGAGACTTCCCGGTAGCCATGGGTTCCCAAATGTAAAGGGGTAGTCACATGAATGTGGGAACATGGGGCTGGACAGTGGGAAGCAGGGGCGGGGAGTGGATGGGCAGGGGCGGGGAGTGGAGGGGCAGAGGCAGCAGGGGGAGGGGAGGGGTTGGGTGGGGTTGTGGGTGGAGGGGGCGGTGCTACCCTCAGGCGGGGAGCAGTGCTGGCATCCTGGGCAGGAACAGATGGAGGGGTGACAGACGAAGCTGTGGGGGCGGGGGAGAGGGCGGGGTTAGGTTCCGATGCAGGCGTGGGAGGGGATGGGGACAAGAAGGGATTTGTGGGATGGAGGAGAAAAGGATTGTGGGAGGTGTAGTTCAGGGATGAGGACACATGGCATCCACCATTATTGGGAACAGATAGACTCAGGGAAAAGGGGTTGGGGGAGGGGTTTTCTTCCCAGGCTACAAGCACATAGCTATTGCTGTCCCTGGGAACAAAGAGATCAGAGGAAAAGGGGTTTTTTCACACGGTTACAACATGTGGACTAGAAACTGGGGAGTGGAGAAAAGGGTGGAGTGGAAACAAAGGAGTGGAGAAAAGGGGTTGGAAAGGTCTGGGATGGGCTCTGGATTCCCGTCCAAGGCAGGGTGCTGAGGAGACACGGGTGAGCCAGGAGGTCGATAGCTCTCCTGTGCTAAAAAGCAGGCTGCTCCAGCTGTGTTTTCCAGCATAGGGGAAGAGGGTACAGGGACACAGGGGTTGGAAGAGGGTATAAGGGAATTTAACAGGGGGTTTTTGCAGTGGTTTTTCCGGTACTGCATTTTTCTCTGGCAAAGTGTAACTTAGCAACAGGAGAGGAAAAAATTTTGAAACTGTTTCATCTCCCTATTGTCTGAGAGAGGAGAGTTTTCTCCTGACACTATCCCAAAATTCAGAAGATCTCATGTGCTCGGAGGTCAGATGAGGAAAGTACTGAAAAAGCTAGTGCACAAAAGATTGAACTAAACTTTTAGGGTATTTGTGCTCAGTACAAGAAACGTAGCTTTGAACTTGGTAATATATTTCTCTGTGGTGTGCAGAAACTTCAGATCCCATTATGAAAGCAACACCACAATTCCTCAGCCCCAAATTGTGAAAAAAGGGGGGGAAAAAAAGAGAAAAAATTTGCACTGACACCAGCTTAAGACACGAGCCCCCAAAACAGTGGGGAAATACTCACCAGAATTCTGGATTCACCACAGGAAAGCAGGTCCAGAGAAAAGAAATCAGAGAAATGGGTCCCCTGCTTTTTCAGCTGTCCCCATGCCACGTGTCATGGAGGGAGATTAGCTGAAGCTCTGAGCTAGCTACTGCACAAAAAGCAACAGCAGGCTGCAGAGTGCTTGCACTGCACACACAGGGTTTACACCGGCTGACACGTGGCTAGCCGGGACACCCCAATAGTCCCTGTAGAACCGAGGTTCAGAGCTAGCACGTTGAGTGCCATATGTAGAGATGTTCTCAGCTTGCTCAGTCGTTCAGCTCACCATTCTGCGCCTTAGAAAGCCCCGAGCTGCCCAGAGACAGCACGGGCAATCCAGCAACTCGGTGGCTCCAAAATGCAGCAAGTGATAGCTGTAAAGCTAATGTCAATAGCAGAAGCAAAGAGGTAGAAATACAGCTCAAACTCTGTGCTTCAATCCTGTTTGTTTATTCCTCCTGTCCTGCGAGAGAGACAGGAGCAGCTATTTACAGATGGGGAGCCAGGGCAAGAGGGGGTGGAGCCCGCTCGGCTCGCCTTTTATTTGGGGGAAGGGAAAGGGGAGAGCTAGGGGTGGACCTGGAGTAAGCAGCCAATCAGACTGTTCCGGGGGAATCCAAGTTACTTTCAGTTTTACCGGTGCTTAGAACAAAGGGGATTCAGGGCACATGACTGAAACAAGTCTGGACTTGTCTGGCCAGTCCCGGGTGGTGCTGCACCTCAGGGGCAGGCAGCAACAGGCATCTACAGCTGAACACCTCATCCAAGGTGGATGCTCCACTGCAGGGAGGGAGCTCTAGGGGCTGCTCCGAATTGAGTGAGCATGGCCCTCTAGTGCTGCAGCTTTCCTGGTGTCCCTGGGGAATTGTGGCCCCTCTCCGTTGCCATTTCCCATTCCTCTGCGATGCTCAGGGAGTGGGTCAAGGGCACTGTCTTTGCTCTCTTGCAGCTTAGAGGGATCTCTGCTTTCCAGGACAGAAAATCTGCCTTCTTGGTCTTCCATTTCACAGCATGTTTCTCTGTGTGAAAGTTTCAAAAATGCACAGCTGAGCCAATGCACTCACTCAGGCAGCACATGAGTGTTGCACAGCCAGTCAATGTGCCTCTGCCTTCTGGGTCCCATGGCACTTGAGGTGCATTTCATTAGCTCTGTATACATTTCACTATCACTCAATAGGGTGAAAGCTTATTGTCATTAATTGTGAGGGTTATGTTGGCAACCACTTAGTTCCTATGGTTACATCTCTAAGAAATTGTGAAATAGGCACTTCAAGGCTCTGGGCAGAGAAACAAATTGACTGTTACAGAATTCATGAACGATAATAACTCATTTATTTATAATGATAGTAAATAATTGGTGTAAAAATTTTCTAGTACAGCCTTAAAATACACTGGGTATTTAAAGGTTGGCACTGCTCTTAACTCTCCATTAAAACCCTCATATTGCAATAATGCAGCCCAGATGACAATTACTGTGTTTCAGAGTGTTCACTTGGTGAATCCATAACCTGGTCCTGGTCTGCAGGGCTGCCCTGCCTGTGTTCCTCTGACACCACAGCAGGGCTTTCTAGTCTGTGCTAGGTCAGTGTTAGAAACCCCCTTGTTTCTGGACATGCTAAAGCTGTGCCATGGGAACAATATCCACTGTCTTATTGTCTCATGCATCCCTTTGTCTAGGCCATAGCAGGATCCTGAAAGAAACAGTGTTCTGTGGCAGATGAATACTCCACAATTTGTCTACAAGGTCACCCCTACTACTCCACCCTGTCAGGGAACCTGAATCCTTCTGGTCTTTGAGTTATTTTCCTGGCTAGGTTTCTCATTATCCCTATCTTTCAGTGTTACTGAGTCCTGGAGTATCTGCTTTGTGTTGCTGCTTTTCTAACTCCTTTCCCCTCATATTTTCTTCCAATTTGTGTGCTTTCCCTTTTTGTCACCTGTCCTCTGCTTGTCTCATGTGAAAGCAGGCATGCACCAGGCTTTGCACTGTTTTAGGATGCTCTACCATGTCCCATCCTATTTGTCTCATCACTATATGTAGCAGTTCAATTTTTGTCACTCTTTCCCTTCACAGATCTTGCTTTGCCTACAATAAATTTTTATGCCTTTTCTCTAACTTGTTTCTTTTTCTACCTTGTCCTCTGAGAGTCAGCTTTCCACAATGAACCGTGGGTACGGGAAAATCATCTATTTCTGTAACTATGCTTTCATCTTTGCAGTATTGCTCCTCTGCAATGAGATAGCCCCACACTTTGCTTTTGTCCATCAGCAATATGTATTAAGCACACGCTTTCCCACTTAGAGCTTACAATATATTGAGTTGTTTTAAATTATGCCTTCATGATTCCAGGTGTGGGATGAATCAAGATTAATCACACAGTGATGAAGGTAATTCTTCCCATCAGCTGAATAATGAATCAGTCGCTATTTTTTTCATAGTTAAGATGCCAATTTGCATGTGGTAGTAAATAATGTTCCCTGTAAAATCATGAGGCTGAATAAAGTGCTACGTTTGTTACCAGCTTACAGGCTGAGACACAGAATGAATATCAGCCATACTGCCTTCAGTGTAAATAAACAGTGTTTAATCATTTGGAGGGGGAAGTCTGGGGCCAGGTCTGAAAAAACCATCTTCTAGAACCATATGAACAAGCAGTTGCTTCAGATAGAAAAACCACAACCCATGTTTCGTAACGTCTCTGTAGGTCCTGAAAGCAAACCCAGGGCTTAGTTCTGCAGTGCATATCTCACAGTAGACAGTCCTGTCTGTTGGTGAAGCAATATATTAAGAAAAAAAAAAGGCAGAGATTGACATCCCTTAAAAAATATTTATAGAAATGTAATGATGGTACCTGTTGTTCCGGTTTGGCCAAATTTAGAAATATATCCTCTGAGAGAAGGCACAACCACCCCTCCCCCCACCAGGTTTGGGAAAAAGTAAATTTTCCTCGAAGGAAAGTGAAGATAAAACTATTTATTTAACAAACACATGGGAAAGGAAAATAATGTTAAATGGTAAAATCTTTCGCCGTAGAGGAAAAACCTGGGAAAGTGTTCGAGTCCTCCCTTTGGTCTCCTCGGAGCTGGGGCTTGGCCCAGGGCCAGGCCCTCTGTGCCCGGTGGAAAGTCCTCCCGATGTGCTCTGATGTTACAGCAATCAAGCAGTCCAGTAGAAAATGGGAGAAGATCCGAAATTCCAGAGAAGGAAAAGTTCAGCTCTCAGTCTCTCTCCGGAGAACAAGAAAACTGGAAAAAACTGGCCAAAAGCTGACTGGAAAGCCGCAAGCCGGGTGCTTCCTCGCTCCCCTGCCCCAGCTGGGAAAAAAAAAACCTGCTATCTTTTTGTGTCCTTGAACAAGCTGCAAACTGCTTTGAGAAAGTTTTTGCTCAGGTTTTTTTTTTCCTTCCCCCTCTCAGGCTCAGTTTAGAGGCATAGAAAGGCCCAAAAATTAATTTCTGGGCATAGGCAGCGATATGGGATACACATCATAAGGTCACCCCAAGACACCTGTAGTCATCCTAATTGTAGCCTGTGTGTTGTGTATTTAATGAATTAGAGCTGGAGAAAAAAGGTATTTCTCTTTTTCTGTGGACCAAAACCAAGAAGTAGACTGTGTTGAGATAAGGATGAAAAGCCCAGAGATGCCCTGGTAAGTTGGTTGCTTGTTCTCTAGCACTTCAAATTAGCAGGCTGTGATATGGAAGGAGGGGAGATACCAAAGCCATGTGGAGAAGTTTGGAGTGTGGGGTAGTATTACTGCAGGCCTGGTTCCTACAGTATATCACCGTGTCCTGCAGCAGTAAGGAGGAGGAGGAGGAGGAGAAGATCCAGCAGGCAGGAATTATGCAGCAAGATTGATTTATTTAATTATTTTACAAACACTTTTATAGACTTTTTTCTTCATAGTCTAATTGGACAAGGGACCAGCCACCTCTTGGGGGTGATTGGCCAAAATCCTAAAACATCCATTACCAAAGTATTTTCTACTATACCATAAACAAGACTTTCCAAGGTTGCAGGTGGCTTGGTTGTTTACATTCCCTGCTACCTCTTCTGTGAGAGAGAAAAGTCTCTCACGGACTTAGAAAATAGCAAGAAGATCCTCACTAACAGCATTTTTGTACCTACAGGGTAGCAGGAGATAACCTTGGAGATAAGCCAAGAAACAGAGTATTAGAGTGGGTTTGGAGGCACTCGGCCCAGCACACAAACCCCTGGATCTTCTATAGCCACCCATAGATTTTCTGTGCTGCTGCTTCGTGAAACAGCAAAGGTCTGGCTGAATGTGGTCCATGAGTGCTCCCCTGGCTGGGAGGCACTTGCACAGCAGTGCCAGTGGGCTGCAGAGTCTCCTTGCTTAGACGGAGGAGGAAAACTGAGGAGGAGGAGATGGCTTAAGTCCCAAGGCCCTAAAGGGTCTGACAGGCCCCATGTCTGCTACACACTTCTCGTCTGGGTACAAACCAGCCAGATTAGCCTATGACCTGACCTGTTTCGGAAATGCCTTCACCTTTTTCTAGGTTAAAGGCTGAAAGATTCGCAACACAAACAAGGAGCTTGTGCCCTGTATTTGTTATGTCACCTCCAGCATTAGCTAAAGAAAGAAAATCCTTCACTTAAATTTAAAATGGCACAAAATCATGATTCCAACTTGCAGTGACATTTATCCAGTTAGCTGATATTTGCTATAGGTTGAAGGGACACATAAATACAGTTCTCTTCATGTCTCATCTCATGCACATTTCTCAGTGTTCTTTGATAGTTATTAAGTGCATTAATTCTTCTGATGCTAATTTCTGTGTAGTACTAATGAAAAATGCATTTTTCCCAGGGAGTTGGCACTTGACAAATATCTTGATGGCAATAGAATTATGTATGAACTACATTTCTGTTGCCATGGTTTTCTTCTCCACTGATACTCGTGGTTATTCTATCTTTACTGTATCTTTACTCCAGCAAGGGTAGAGAAGCAAAACCACAGCCCAGATCACCTGGATGCCCCAAATCCTCTCCTCTCCTGGCTCTCTCATGTGGTTTTCCCTGACAGTGCTCTTGCTCTCTGCAGGTTTCTGTAAAAGTCTCGCTTCACTCCCAGACCTGGGAGCGCCCCATGCTCCTGAGGAGCCAGAAGAACAACAGGGATGTTGCTGAGGAGTGTGTTTAGGCACTGGAGCATTTTCCTGCACCCTTCCCCTGCCTCTCCATGCTCTCACCCCACTGCAAGGCAAACTTTGCCAACACCACTTCCCTCCTCTTCACCGGGTGATGAGGCTAAAAGCGAAATGGTTAAACTCAAAACATCAAGGGACTGGGTTCAGTGCTTGGTGCCCTTACATTGTATAAGCTTCCTGAGGCTTCCCAGAGGCTTTTGAGGGGAGGCAGAGAAAATTCAGTGGATCACCTGAGCTATGCCCTGCAGCAGAGGTTTAGTTAATAGGCCCATTCTGCACAAATATGTTTATATTTCCTGTTGCTATGACCCAGCCCTCTGTGGGGCTGGGGCAGCGAGATGCCAATCAATCCCAAGCTGCCTCCCCGTGTTCGGGAAATTTCTTGGTTACTTGGTTGTTCATGGGTTCTTTGTTATAACTCCCACCTCTTGGTTTCCCCCATTGGTTCTTGTTGAATTGTATCCTCCCCTGGCTTGTAACTCATTGGTTGTTTTCCCCTTTCCCCGCGGTTTTCAAACCCCCAATAAAACTGAGGGAAAAGCCTCTCGGCAGGATCCGAGATTAAGATCATCGCCATGTTCTGGTTGCAAAACTTCTGACAATAAACCTGTTAGGAGCCATACCAGAACCACCTCTCTCTTCCTTTATCTCCGAGCTAATGTGAACCTATATCATTGGCTCCTGCTGTGTCTTCTCTGCAAAGAAGCCAGCGAAGTTGCCCAGCCAGCAGCACCATTCCTGATGCCAAAGTTGCTTCTGCAATGCACAGAAGTAACGCAGGTGGACTCTCTCTGATGGAGGGCATGCCAGAGCTCGTGCCACGAGCACAGAACTGCATTAATTTCCCAAGGTTGAGATGACACATGGTTGTAAACCAATGCTGCTCTTTCCAAAAGAGTAAGGAGAAGCCATGGAGATAGCAGTGGTCAGACTATGTCCTCAGACTTTGCATGAAAGCAAAATATTGATTTTACTGGACCTTCTGCTGCACCTGCAGTACTTCAGCTGTAGCATCATGCCAGTCCCACATGCCCCAGAAGAGCTTTTCTCTGACTGGTAAATGGTGGTTGAAGGAAATGTAGGTCCTCAGGACTGCTGCTGGGGTCTTCCATGAAGCACTGATGCTGCTATTGATGATATGGCTCATGAGGTCTGTACTGTGTTTTTCTCTTTGATGGATTGGAAATAATTCTGTTCTCTACAGCTGGAGGCAAAAATGTTTTTCTCCCTTAAAAGATAGACTGCAAATAAATTGGATGTTATCTTTATTTCAAATTATGAGTATATCCTTGCTGCTGTCTGTACAGAACCATAGTTCTATTTTTTTCTTCAAATTTGTCTTACTTTGTAAACTTTATTAAGGAAGAGCTTTTGCTTATAGTGTTAAATCTGTAATAAAGATCTTCTAGCACCGTTTTAGCCCATCTGAATATAGTTAAATATTTCTCTTTGAAATGTACAGATCTTAATTTCTGAATCAAAGGGAATAAAATCCCTGCTTTGCCTTGATTCAGAGATAGGTCCTCTCTCTGAAACAAACAGAAATAATGGAGTGGCAAAGTTTCTAGTCTTAAGATACATCAGTTTTATGAAATATATTTGTATGGTTCCAGCAGAAAAAATACCTGTAAGATACAAGGCAGAACACAACTATATGGTAAATTATTCTGGGTGGTATTTTTGGGTGACTGTACTAGGCTCCTTGGCAATTCCTAGAGTAGCTGGAGCACAGCGTGCACCTCATCTTGCCACATTCCAGTATGTGTGGGTGGGAAGATGTGCTGCAGAGGGTCCTTCATCCATGTTCATGAGATGTTCACATTACAAAATTTGCTTCATGTGTTTACAACTTCAGAAAGAGGAAAATGGCTCTCAGGAAAACCTGGTGTCTGCAACAAGTATTTGAGGTGCTGCTGCCGTTCCTCTCTCCTTGGGTCAAATTTCCAGGTGCCAAATTCCTCATTACTCCAGCATTCTTCCAGACTTGGGCACTGTATTTATTGCTGTGTCTAAAGCAAGTGCTGCACTGGGAGAACAGAGATTGCTGCTCTTTGACAGCCTGGGCTGGTGCTGCCACCTCCCACTCTGCTCAGAGAGATTTGGGGATGTGGCACCAAACAGCTCTTCCCTAAGGTGTTCCTGTTATTGCTGTCTTAGTGCAGCCAGGCCTTGCTATGCACTGGTGCCCCAGGGTCTCACTGAGTGAGGAGTCTGCAAGATTAGGCCCTTGTAGAAAGGCTGACTATGTATTCTCTCTATATCATGATCCCCCCTGAAAAACAGTGTGTGATAATATCAACAGGAGAGATTAAAGGGGCATAATCTACATTAACTGAAGCAAGCAGAAATCTTGCTCTAGCCAGTGCAAGAGCAGAATTACAAATCCTGGGTACCAGGGTGCAATTGCTGCCAGGTTACTGATGACAGCCTCCAGAGAGCCCTATCAGGATTACGGCACCCAGCTGCTATGGAGTTTATATTTATTAGTACACACAGGGCTTGATTTAAGCGCAGCAGCTCAGCAGCAAAACTACCTCTGATTTATGGTGCACTCAGGAAGTGACAGTGAGATACACTGCCTGACGTGGGGGTACAGCCTTAAGAGAAAGGAGAGGCAAGGGGAAATGATCTGCATGGTTGCAGGTAACTGGCAGTTAATATATGATATCCAGATATTTCATTCTATAGAATACATCTTTAAAGGTTTGATCATAGAGATTTGATAATAATTTTTTTAAAGAATATTAGTTAATAGCACAAAATCCTTTCCTTCCCCTTGTATCCATTTGTCAGTGTAAAAGTAAAAAATATCATTCCAGCTCTTTAACCAATGGCACATCTATTATTGAATGTTTCTATTTTTTCCCAGTGAGGTTTTTTTAATTCTAATTTCACCTGGTGTTTGTGCAGTTAATTCCCTTGTCATCAAGTCAGTAAGTACTGACCTCAGAATCTCAGAATAGCCTTGGCAAAAAAACCCCCCAAAACAACAGTAATTTGCATCACTGTCACTGAGGGCTCTGCATATTTCCATTATAAAATCCCAGTTTCAGCAGGCTGGACAATATGGATTGGTGTGGCCATTTTCAGCTTTCAGGAGGAAATTTATTCTTAGAAATTGCGTCAAAGAATTTAGTTTGGCAGGGCCGAATGAGAGTGGCTCCAGTTCAAAACAGAGAATATGCAGAGCAGCTCATTAATTTAAACAATCAGGTTAAAACTTTCTTTATTTTAAAAGTGAGAATAAACTTTCAGCAGCCAAGTTACCTAAATTTGAGGAATAAACAAGTGGGAGCTGTGCAGAAGACAAAAACCAGCAAACTGATGCACATTTTTTTAAAATATTCTTTTCCTATCTTGCTTCCTTAATATTTCATAGTGTCAGTAAAGTTAGGTCTCAATATTGTATGTTCTTTATGTCATTAGCTTTGACATTGAAGAAGGGGAGTTAAAAATTACGTGTCTGGCTGGTGGAGATGGGTTCTGAATCCCCACGGACACAGACCTTCTCGGAGAACACTCACATTGAAATCCTGTTTATCTTTGCTTCCTTCTCATCCCAATCACAGAGATTTCCTGGGAACCTGCAGGGAATGTGGAAGTGCAGTAGCAGTGCCAGGCTAGCTTGTTTGCTCTGCCACGAGAGAGCAGTTCTATCACAGGGTCCTTGTTCCCTTGTGTGCCTTCCCCATCCCTTCTTCAGTGTGTCAGAGACTCTTAACGGTCCTGAAGCCACTTGGCTGAGAGAATGTAAATTGAGCCATTCTTCTGAGACGGTCAGGTACACAACATTCATGAACACTTGTCAATTAACTTTTTCCATTCAAGGGCTAATGACTCTAAATAGCACCTTGAGCTCATCGCTGCCACACTGGGGAAGGAGGGGGGACCCTGCAGTCAGCACAGCTCCAAATCTGGAAACGTACCTGCTAAGAAGATTAAGTCTGCAATGCTGAGCATTAAATCCATCAATATTTATGCAGTGGGCAGAATTCATATCAAACCTGTCAGGCAGAATCTGTCACCGTGGTGTTTCTAAAAGGTTACCAGCCTCAAGATACCTGTTTCTTACTTATGAACAGATTTGAAGATGAATTGTTTTGCAATTTAAGTCTTAGTCTACTGGTTAGCTCCTGGATTCATTATTGAATTAATACCTTACTTGGGTCCATCTGCAGGCAGTCCTCTAGTGCACACAATGAATAACAATCTGAAGGATCAAGAGGATAAGCTGGAAATGTTTTCACTTCAGAGAAAATGTCTGATTTGTTCAAGTGCCCTTTATCAGAGTTTCCATACAAAAGGCAAACTCTCAGTGGGCAATTCTGGCCTCAACAGTGGGGTCTCTGTTCAGTGCCACCTGGCCTTGAAAGCAGCTACTGTGGGGAGCCTGGAAAAGAGCACAGGTACGTTGTCTAATATACTGAAAATCTTAGTCAACAATCAACAATTATCAGCTGGCACCCCTGCCCCCAGCATCTCCCTGCACGTGCTCTCTTGCTCCAGAACTGGGCTGAGGAGTGAAGCTATTAGAGCTTTTAGAAAAAGAAGCAGCAAGAGATGAGCCTCTGCTCTCGTCAAGTAGAAAGGGAAGATTCATAGCAAAATGAGCAGCAGGGCACAGCAAGATCTGGTATGCAAAGGGTGCTAAACACAACTCCTCTTCTGAAGCATTGTTATGTGGTGGTTACAAAGCCAGGGAGGAGGTTATGATAGTTTATACCACATGATCTGGATGGTGTTCTTTTAATTTCTGCTACCCCTGACAGACACTGCTCAGCATCCCAGTCCCTGCAGGGATACCTGTCCTTTTCCTTTCACCATAAGACATGCAGACTAGGGAAGGAAAATTTTTCTGATGTATAAATGATATGGTGAGAGAAAGAAAATCAGCATGTGAGGAAACTATCTAGGTGATGTATTTTGGGGAGCAGAATCCCTTTGCCAGCTCATGCCCTCCCCATCCTGCTGCAGCTCATTGCTGCAGTGTGCAGGCGGTGTGCTGGTGAGCAGGTGATGTGTGAGGACTGCAGGCAGTGATGATGCTGGCCGTTTTCTCTTTTCTTTCCTTTGTCAGGCTGCAATTCTGTAGTTTTGACTTGTCTTCTATTTGCAACAAGTTATTAACTAACTGTGTTATCAGAGCATTACCTTACTGGTGTGACACAAGAGTTTCCTGACAATCATCTGCTGTAAAGGCAGAATCCCACCAAGGCACTGCATGATAAACACCCTCACATTGCCAGGAGTAATTGATATGAGCTGCAGCTGTGGCTAAGGAGGATCCCTGCAGAGGACTGTCAAGATTCTCTATATCTCCTGCATGATGTGGCCCTGGAAAGACTGGTTTAGAAGCCACAGGTACAGGAGCTCCGAAGGTCCTGGGGCTGTTTTCTGCTCCAGAAGCTGGGTAAGGAGGGGGCAAGGGCCCAGTGGGCTCTCTGATGCCCTAATGCCATGTTTTCTCTGCCAGCTGTAGCTTGGAGGCGCATGGACATGAGTCATGTTGCAAACATCCGTCTTGCTCTTTCCTCAGTGTAAAATTTCTGTATGAGTGGAAAATGAAAACATTGAAAGATCCAACATGGTATTATCACTTGATACATCACCCAAGTGCTCCCTCCCCTTTGTAATCTGTCTGCTCTGTTACATAATATTTGCTCTGTTTTTTTCCCACCGGCCTACAAAAAACCCCCCTACTTTTCCTTCTAATGGGAAATTAGTTGTACAGTAAACATATTTATTGAGGCATGGACACCTTGATCCAATTCCTGTTTGAATCAATAGAAAAGTTGTTACTGATTTTGGTGGGTTTTTTCAGTAGATGAATTCCCTGCTGAAGCATACTTTGTCCTGGTTAGTCCTCATCATATCTTTTAATGACTTTTGGGAAGGAATTGGAACATAACAGCAAACAAAAATGGCCATTTTATAAGTTAGAGATGCACCATTAGAATATGAAAATTTGGCTGGCAGTTAGTGACTAACATTGCTTTATCCTGAGTACCTCCAGGTATGATGGTTTAACTTGGTATTTTTCATCTGTGGTGTAAAAGCTGCCAACTCCATTAAAATCTGATTCAATGTGACATTTGTGTCACATTTTATCTGCTCCCATTAATTAACTTTGTGTCAGCTGATGTGATGTAACCAGACAGCCTAATAGTAAGTGATGTGCAAGACAGGCATTCTTCTTCTTTGTCCTATGCTTAGGACTAGTGTAAGATAACACAAAAGGCAAAATAATCTTTGACTTAATGAATGTGACATTGTCAGGGGGTGGCTACCATGGGATTATGTATTATGTGTCACCCCATAATGTTATCCATCTAAATAGGCAACTCACCTTCATCTTCAGAAGCGATGATGAAGAACATGAAATTCCCTCATAGCATTTGCAATTCCCTGTATTAAGGAGTCTGCTGAAATTGGTGTCTGGTGGTTTAGTTCAATGAATCTGTATTAGATGGCTTTTCCAGACCAGCAAGTATATAAAGAGATGGAGCAAGCAAAGGAACCACATCACAGCGGTGTGTTTGGGAAGTCCCAAGTGACAGAGCAGTAGCTGCCAAATCTGAAGGGAGATGGAGTCAGTATCCTGCTGGTGCTTTGATCCCAGCAAGTGTCGTGCATTCTGTGACTCGTTTGAGCACGGGTTAAATTGGAGGTTCTGTGCTTAAGTTTCTCTGTGAGAAAATCCTTCTCCAGGTGTTTAGGGGAAGGAAATATGCAGCACAGTCATCCATATGACTGCTGAGAAGTGAGTGAATGTGGCCCTGTCAGGGAGGGTGCATGGGGCAGCTCTTGGGGCTAGAAATCCTTACTAGGCAAAACTCCAAAGGCATGATGTAACCTGTTGAGATCCTTTTTCAAATTTGACTCAAGTGAGTCTAAATGCCATAACTCACCAGCACATTATTTATTATGCTTAATTTTACCACTGTGTGCTGGTTTTGGCTGGTGTAGAGTTAATTTTCTCCACAGTAGCTGGTACGAGGCTGTGGTTTGGATTTGTGCTGGAAAGAGTGTTTGTAATTCAGGGATGTTGTTGTTACTGCTGGGCAGAGTCAAGGCCTTTTCTGCTCCTCACCCCACCAGTGAGAAGGCTGGGGGTGCACAAGGAGTTGGGAGAGGACAGAGGCAGGACAGCTGACCCCAGCTGACCCAAGGGATTCTCAGACTATGTGGCATAGTGTTCCTGGCATAAAGCTGGGGAAGAAGAAGGAAGTGGGGATGAAAAGTGATAATGTTTGTCTTCCTAAGTCACTGTTACGTGTTATGGAGCCCTGCTGTCCTGGGGATGGCTGAACACCTGCCTGCCCTGCGGAAAGATGAATTCCTTGTTTTGCTTTTGCTGCCTGTGCAACTTTTGCTTTACCTATTCAACTGTTTTTATTTCGACCCACAAGTTTTCTCAGACTTACCCTTCCTATTCTCTGCCCTGTCCCACTGGAGGGAGTGAACAAGAGGCCGTGTGGGGTTGTACCATGACACACTGCCATAGAACAATCTATCAAATAACCTTGGTGTCCATCACGCTACAAATTTCAGGCACAATAAAAACCATGGGCAGACAGGTATTCTCGAAAACTGAGCCAAGGCAGCATGATCATTCTGAAACACCTACATTTCTATGGGACTGCTGCTCCTATAATTGATGGGTTCAACCCATCTTACCTCAAAGACTGCATAGTTGGTCAATATTCCACTTTTTGCAAGATGAAATACTGCTGGAAGAAAGATCTCTAGGCACACTTAACACCTACAATACCAAGTGATTTATTTACAACTGTTCAATAAAAAAGCTAGAAGAGGTATTAGTCAGGGAAGTGGTGGGCAAGGTAATTTATATTTTGTATGAAATGTCACTTAGGAACACTTAAATAAAATCATCACAGTAACTGTTTTTCTGCAGTAAGCTGGTCCTTGTAGTCATACAAACTGACTTACAGCCCAACATGGAGGCAAAAGCAACCTGTCTCAGGGCTGCCAATGGGAAAACAGGAATATTTTCACTGTTGGAGCATGGCAGGAGCCTGTCTGCTCTTCAACCTCAGTCCTTAGTGGGGAAGCTGAGGCTGCTGTCTGTGCCGGATAACCCTCAGCCTGGTGACAGGCTAAACTCAGAGCTAAAACTAGCAGAGAAAATGAGGATTAGAGGTTTCAGGAGATGCAGTATCCTAACCTGAGGTGAGAGATTGGCACATCTGCTGCCTTGCTCAGCACTGTTACCATGAATTGATCACATCTAAGTGTGGGCAGGACCCTACAGCAGCTGCTCTCTGCATAGGCACAGCTTAGGAAAGGTGGGGGAAACAGGGCTCCACATGCGCTCACCCCACTCACCCAGGCGTCTGTGGGTCTTGGTCAGGATTTGAACTGAGATCTCCTAAAACTTGGAACCATCCCTCTCCTGAAACCTCTGAAGACCAGAGTGAGAGCAATTATTTTTTTCTTTTTGCTCTGACTTGAGCTGCACACACATTTGCCAGCTTGAAGCCAGCTAGAGTAAACATGCTTTATAGATGGTGCTGGTCTGATTAGGCTGGAGACAGAGCAGACAAACATAAATACTTGGTATTAGTACTATGTCAAAAATGTGACACCTTAAAAGTCCTTTTCATTTTGGCAACCTGTTTTCCCAATAAAAGCCTGTGATTAATTTCTATGTACTGCTCATTATTTTTTCAATTTAGAAACTTACAGGAATTGTTGTGATAACATTGAAATGGCAAGAGGGGGCTGAACTGTCCCAGCATTGGTCCAAGAGTCCCCCCCAGCCTGCTGACATTTCAGGAGGACTCGTATTATCCATGCTGCTCAGTTGTTTCCAGCAAGATCACTTCTGTAACTTTTTCCTAGGGACATAATTTCTTCCCTGACACTATCTTGTGCTTCCTGTAACTCCAGCAACTATGATGGGTAGATGCAATTTGGACACAGCAAAGGTTTTAGCACACTGGTAAATGAATTGGCATGTTCCAATTTCTCCTGACTGAGAAAATCCTGGCTGCTTTGAGATGGCTGCTGAGCAGATTGTGCAGGGTATAACAGGATGGTGTTTTAAAATTATAAATAGTGATCAGGTGGGTATGTTCAGTAACCAGTTATTAACAGCATTTTTCCACTTACAGCAAAAAATTCTTACAAATGCGGCTTTCTGCTTTGTTTCACCATTTATAGGCATACATACATCTCCCTTCACGTTTTCTCCTTGTGATATTTGTAGCTGCTAAAGCAGATGAAGCTACAAACCTGTTCCCTACTTTGTTTGATATCAATGGGTATTTTCTTCTGGGGCCAAATTCCTTCCTCTAGAGAATGGTACAAAGCCCCTCACTGAGACATCGTCACCCAGCAGGATAAAACATTGAAGAGTAGACAAAGGATTTGGAAACTCCCCGAAAGGAGCAGGGGATACAGTCAGGGCTCCCTCACATTAATATTTACTGTTCTTCTATATTACATCTCTAATATGTGAACATTTGGAAGCGGTGGTTCCCTAGTTCCATGTGTTACATGCCCTATGGAGAAGATCTAAACAACATCTGCAATGCCAAGAGAGCTTGCCCACTCTGTGATGAAGCCCAAAATATTGTGCTAACCATGAAGGATAAATGATGGATAGCAGTTGCCTCTTCTGATCACTTTTGGGAATGATGCCTTTTCTGTGCTAAGAACGCTACCTAAATGTTGCAAGAAAAAGAAATATGCTCTGCAGTCATCCATTTTCTCAGCTCTAAAAGTGTTGGCACAGTAATTCACTTATTCCTGGTAATTTTGGTCTGCAGGACCCTTACACACAGTGCAGCAGTGGGGCAAGTACACACTGGACACTGTACCTACTGCAGGGAAGGGGACTGCAGCAAAAACCTTGCAGCAAAAAATCTGTGAGGAGATCCCACTGCTGACCATAAGGATTTCTGGGCTCAGTGACCTGGGTATTCCAAATCTCTTCAATTTGAAGCTTGGATCCACCCCCTGAGCCATGGGACTAATCAGAGGCTGAATCCTTGAATGCATTCATGCTGCAGATGGGGCTGGGGTCTCCCAAGACTCTGAGCAATTTAAGCTCTTCTGATTTCACTTCAAATTCAATGACAGGTTTTTATATGCAAAAAGGTGTTGGCTGTAATATATGAGAACTGCATATCTGGAGGGAGTGAAAAAGAAGGAGCATTTGAAAAAAGTGTTTAATAATATTTTAGTCAGAATTTGTTAAAAAATAAGGCATATTTTACATGAAGTAAGCTGCGTTAAAACCCAGTATCTGGGACACTGTTTAAAGAAAAAAAGGCCTGGGTCTTTAATGCTTCTAGTGCTGAACCAGGAGAGAAATGAGTGAGCTCCCACCATCCTGCAGAGACACTGTCACATCTGTGCTGCATCTTGCTTGTGTGTCACTGGAGGGAGTTTCAATGGGGTAGATGTTATCATCTACACATGATACAGATACACAGACTATCTACAGATGATACAGAGCTAATGTTAGGAACAACTATGAGGCTGTACTTTCCAATTACCTTCTTCTGAATAAGTGGAAATCGATGAAAACCAGACTCAGATTTCAGACTCCCGAGTCTGTAAATCCTTCCATTGTCATTGTTTGTTTTTAGATCCAAGACAAGTCTAAGAGTTTTGATAATGAAAGAGATGTATCTCTCTATCTATAAGTCCCTTGTGTTGCTTTGAAATCCCACTTGTGTGCTGCATGCTCCTCCAAAATGCTTTTGCTGTCTTTGTTCATTTAAACCTTTTGTAAAAGAATTTTCCATTATTTTCTTCTGTGCTGAATATGGCAATATCAGCTATTTCCCTCTAAAGCCCTGCTTAGAAAACTGGGAATTTCTTTTCTCTTGTGATTTTCTCCACTGTGCTTTTCAGCTCATCACTGAAATGGAAATATTTTACTAGTTAAATGGGGGGGGGGGAAGCAGTTAAGGCAGATGCTGTTTTATCATCTGCCTATCACAGTGCTCCTCAGCATTCAGAACAGAAGTTTACTGCAACAAATTAAGTGCACAAATTTTTCATGTGAAAGCAATAATTTCTGAATTCCCTCTGAAACCCCATTTCTTCTGTAGAAAGATGAGTTAATGAAGAAATTTTCAATTTAGTGCCTGTTAGTGCTTATTCTGGCTCTCAGAAGCAGTTTTTTGTTAGTTTCCATTATTTTAAACTCCTTCAGCCACGATTTGGAAATAGTAGCTGTGATCATTCCTATAGATGTACTTTTTAGTTACCTACCTTTCTCTGCTCAAGCCCTAAACTGACCACTGGGTCTTTAGTCATGTGCTTTTAGGACTAGTCAAAAGCAGTAGGAAAAGGGAGAGGAAAAAAGCTGAGTAAACCCAGGATTTCTTCATCTGCCTGTCCGGTGGTTCATCCCAGTGGTTTTGGTCCTGTCCCTCCCTGTTGTGCCAATGCACGACATTCCCAGAGGTGAAGAATACCTCTCTGTGTGCAGGCTGGTCCCAGCATGGTACAAGGTGAGAAATGCTGCTGGGTTTTGTCTGGGAGAAGGAGCTGGTGCCATTCCCCATACAGATGTGGATGTGTTTTTCCAGGTCTGTAATTCTTGCAGGAAATGATTTTTCACACAGAGCATGTTTCTCCTCAAAGGCAGTAAGTACATTTTTTGTGCTTTCAGAAATAGATGCATCCAGGGACTTTATTGAAAGGAAGAATATGGATGTCATAGGGGAAAAAAAAATTGTTTCAGCTTAAAAATAGAAATTTAGTTTTATTTCTAGTTAATGCTTTGGAAGTTTTCTTTCTTGGTATCTTCTTGATAACATCATGTACTGTACTTCTGTCATGTCCTTCCTAATTAGGAAATAATTAGATGGCTAAACTGAATAGTTCAGTGATAATGCTTGACTCCAGTTTGATTTCCTCTGACACACAACATTTGACAGGCCTGTCTCAGGCACCACTAGCATCAGTCATCAGTTACACCAGTTCAGCATTGCACCACCAGATACCAGGGTTGGCTTTTTCCTTTCCCTCATGCTTGCATGGCTCAGGCAAAATGCTCCAGCTCAGGTGCCGTTCTGGGAGGGAGAGTAGTTGCTCTTTGAAACATAGATACAGCAGTTTTCCAAAGGCTAAAGAGAAATACGAAGTAAATTAGGAGAAGAAAACAGAAGCAGAAGAAAAAAGTTAGAATACATTAACCAAGAAATAACAAGCAGGGAAGTGCAGAGATTTCTGTGTGCAAGGCAAAGGTTGAATGCTCATTGAAACACGATTCAAGAAAATTCAGAAATAAACTCAAGCCACTCTTTCAACTTCAGAAGGAGGAACATTTGCAAGTGTGCTTTCCAAATATAAAGCAATGAATTCCACTTCTTGGTAATACTAAGTCTTTAAACTACAGAGCTAAATCTGAAAAGAATTTAAGAAAACTTTAAAAGATTTTAGAAGTGCAGAACACAACATTGTGAAATTAATTGAATAGAGAAACCCCATTCCCTTAAGATACTAGACTCAGGGGAGGCACCTCTGTCTGCAGCTTGGTTCCAGCAGTAAAGGATAATAGGTGCAAACTAAAAGACCAAAAATAGAGTCTTTAAAGCAGCAGTAGTTGTGTACCCAAGGCTCCGGCTATGCAGCGGGATGTTCTCCTGCCATGCTGCATCCCTGCCTGCTACCTGCATCAGCCTGGCTGAATGAAAGCTGGGAAAGCTGAGGCACTCATTTTCTGCTATGGTCATTTATAGAAACTTTTCTGATGTCAAATTAATTTTTTTTTAATCTAACCATTTATTTACAAACCTGATCTTGGGGCCTGAATTAATCTGTCAGTGTTCTTCTTCAGCAGGAAGAACATTTAGACAATTAGCCCACTGCTGAGGGAAATGGGGGGATCATTGTCATCAGCTCTAGTGATGCTCCTATATTAAGGATGTTTTAGGAGTAAGAAATCAATGAGACAGTGATTTGAAATGACCCAAGGACTTTCAAACCCAGTGATTTAATAACATGGTGAATAAAAAAAATGAATCTTGATAAGTACTAGTGGCCTAGAACAGAATCTGCCCAAAGGAATCTTCTGATATTACTTTTATTTGCTTGTCATAATACATTTCAGCTGTATTTCCGCCTTTCTGTTCTATACACTATATTAAAGAAGAAAAAAAAGTTTTCTATTCAGTTGGAGTTCTTCATGAGCCTTTTTCCTCTCTGGTGGACTAGAAAGACATTAAAATACAAATAATTAATTAACTGACAGAACAATTTAAGACAAGTTTTAAAGCGGTTTTTCTAACTGTAGATGTGTTGCCTGGAGAAGCAACAAGGAGAAAATCCCTTACTTTGAGACATATTTTTTTGTCTATTTTTTGGTTTTGTGCATACTTGAACCTTTTTGATCTCACTCTTTTGTAAAGTAACTCTTCATCAGATTAAATATGAAGATCCCTATCAGAATGAACTTGGCTATGACAAGCCTGGCAGAGTCCTGTGTAGCCTGCAACATGCTAATGGCTGGCACTGAAATGAAAAGGTCTTGGATAATGAATAAAGAATATTTTAGTAGCATGACTCATAAGTAATACAAAGGCAGCTCTGGCAATGTCTGTTCTAATTAGAGACTAGTTGCTATGTTGCAACAATCATGGGTATTAAGTATGTGGGATGCTGAAATGTGTGGGCATCCTGCTAAGCTTGATATCAGTTCCTTGAAACTCAAATCCTGTCTGTCCAGCTGGAAAGTAGGCAATGTATTTATGTGCCTAAAAATGTGCTGAGGGGGACTAAAAGTGTATATCTATTTTTTAATGTTTTTTGTTGGGCTCTCAGGGCCACAAACTTTTTGAGCTGTCAGAATCGTAGAGGCGTGTTGCACAATGCAACAGCCAGCTGTCCTGTTGAAGCCCAGTGCTCTGGGGCTGTTCCTCATCCCCCAGGACTGCCACAGTGCAGCATTTCCAGAGCATCTTGGTGGGATCAAATAGCAGGAGCAGCTGCAATTCCAAGGTATGTTATGTCTGTACAGGCTTGTTTTACCTCCAGCATTTCAGGGAATGAGGTAACATGGGCTGCTATGCCTTTGAGCAGCAGAGATGGTGGTAAGTCTTGGATGGGAAACCTGGAGCTGCTTGAGCGGTGTTTGCAGAACAGGACAGCACTGCTGAACACTGCCTGTCTGAGCGATATGCTTCCTAGTCTGGGTAGAGAGGCATGGGCTTAGGCAGTAAGATGTCAATGTGACTCAATCCTGCAATTTAATGAAGGCATGTCCAGATGTAGAATTTGCTCCATTTCAATAGTTAATGAGTTGGAAAATTATCCAAGATCAATTTTCTGTTTCCTTCAAGGTTCTTGGTTCCTGAGTTTGGGTGATTATTTCCCTGGGCACCATTTGCCCTTGGCCACTCCTTGTCTTTCTGTTCTTCAGAGTTAAAGGACTTTTCTCCCTTTTCTGAATGGGGAAGACCCTCTGCCTATTTCCCAGAAATTTTAGGGATATTAAACATGATGCATGACTGCACAGGAGAGTGCTCAAAAGCTGCTCTGACTTCACAATACCATGGGATCCTCTTACAGGTGAAGATTTCTGTATTTAGGTGGTGTATAGTAAGGAAGGCCCTTTCCCTGCTGGGAAACCTATGCACAGAAAATATACCCACGGGTGTTAACTATCTGTGAATACCATCTGATGATGATGATTTAAAAATACATCTGTGGGTATTAACTATCCACAGCTACCATCTGATGATGTTTTAACAATCATCTGAAGCATGCCAGCAAACTGAAGGCTCACAGACTGGAGCAGAGAAGGAAAATGTACAATGTAAATAAGATTTTGGTAAGGAGGGGTGGGTTTGGTTTTGGATTAATGATGTCCTCAGTAACAGAGAACTGACAGAAGACAGAAAATGCCTCTTGCACGGTGACCACCTTCTCTAATCACACTAATGTGTCTGTAATAAAAATAACATTTAGCCTGTCCTTATTCCCCCTGGGATGCTCCCCTAAATTCCCTGCTTTGTTGTCAACACCCTGGTGTACAAGGAGAGGGGTGTTTTTCCAACACCTCAGTTGCGATAGCTGCGAGCACACTGCGCTAATGTGTTTGCTTTGGACCAGCCCTCCCTCCTGTGTGGCACTGGGTGCCAGCAAGGGCAGAGCTGGAGCAGAGCCCGCACTCTGCAGTGCCCAGCTTTGCTGCTGCCCAGGCATTGGGGAGCAATGGGTTCAGGCCCCAAAAGGCCCACACCTCCCTCAGTCTCTCCCAGAGCTCTTCATCGCTTGGTGGCTCTTCAGGCCAGCACAGAGGATTTGTGGATTGTGCTGTGAGTAAATAATGTTGAAGTCGAAGATGTTGCCTGTTCTAATGTCTGATCACCACTTGGATAAAGGAGTCTCCTTCTTGTTTGGTAGGTTCACAATATCACTGCTTGCAATGAGCATTTTTATGAAGTTAAACAGAACACCCTCTGCTATAGAGCACCATCATCTCATTAGATGCTCTGCAGGTTCAGACTGGACTACATGTCCTTCATTATTTCCCCTTAAAGGGAGAGAGGCAGTGACCAACCAACAAAACATTTTCCAGCTCTTTCTACCAGCATATTACAAACAGATAACCACAAAATCCTAATCACTTCTGGTTTTGTTTCTAATAACAATTTCCCATATGCACTGAAATTAATATTTGAAACTACAGCAACAGTGCAAGTAATTATTTAGCCCCTGAGTACACATGCAAAGTATCCTAAAGAGTATCTTTTGTCCAACACCTTAATCAGGAGCTGAATTTAACAAAAGCTCAACTTAATGGGAGTGAATATTCATGGATTTGCACAACTGAAATGTTTATATCATGAATAATCTTAAAAGCACTTACAGTAATACTTTAGTTCCAAAAGCATAATGTGAGGTTTCCCAGAAGAGTACCCAGATGTAAAAATTATTAACAATACACAGGATTTTGTGTAGAGAATGTTTTGAACAGACAGTAATGTTGTAGATGAAGCCTGTGGTAACAGTGAACAAAAAGATGTCCCCAGTCTCTGCATGGCTGTCATCTGCATGACTCAAGCCCATCCCAACATGGCCAAGGATGGCACTGGGTTATTTTTCCCACTGTCATGGGTTAGCAAGCATAGTCCTGGAAGTGATGTTCTTGCAAAGGGGTGCTTACAGCTTCCTCTATGACCTAACAGAACCTATCAGCTGACCAGTTTGAATACGGACAATTATTTAAGCCACTTAAAGTTGTGACTGCCCGTGATGCACACTTAAGAATAGGAAACCCTGGGCAGAGCTCTCTGTCTCATTTCCAGTGCTGGGACAGGTGGATGCAGGCCCCGTGCGGGGGCCAGCAGGCCCAGCCCAGGCCCTGCTTGGGCCAGGCTGGGCCAGGCCACGGCCATCCTAGAGCCGATGGGCCCTGTTCCACCCGCGGAACGCCCCCCACAGCCCTGCTGTGAACAGACAGCCAGCTCCCCCTCTCCACTGGGGCCAAGATTCAGCCGAAAGCTGCCCACTGCTGTCTGGCAGAGGTCATGTGATGTGACCAACAGTGATAAACCACATTCCAGCTGCAAGGCCCAGGTGAGATTAACCCTTTTAGTGCTGTGAAGAGCTGAAAACCTGAGACAGAAGAAAGGAGATGCTTAAAGCTGAAATTCTGTTGTAAAGCTATGATATAGCAGAGTACCCGTTGTAATTTCATGAAGATATGGGGGGTGGAGTGTTCAACTTGTAATTGTGAGCAAAAGCACCTGCACTGAGATAGGCAGATGCTGAAGCAGCTGTAATTTCATGAGAAGTTTGAACAGGGAGAGATGGAAGCGATGAGGACGTTTGCTCCAAATGGGAAAGGAGAAAACCTCAGTTCCTAGAGATGCTCCCAGAGATAGTCCTAAAGATGAAGATGAGGAAGACCCTTTGCTCCCAGGGAAGGAGAAGGGCCTCTGTTCTTAGAGATGAAATGCTCCCAGAGATGGGTGAAGAGAACTTTTGTTTCTGAACGGCTCAACCTTAAATTTATACCCCAGTAATTTCAAGAGTGGACCCTCAAAAGCAGTTGTGGGAAAAGCTGCAAGTTGGGGGAAGGGACTCACATGCAAGCAGAGAGACTCCTTGTCCTAAATGGACTGAACAAAGTTATTTGGAAGTGGGCGGCTGGCTCGTTGTGATAATGTTTTCATAGCATGGACAAGAGAGACTCCTCTTCCTAAATGGACTGAACAAGGTTATTATGGAAGTGGTAAATAGACTGAACATCTCAAGGGTTGTCTTTTTACATTGTCACTTGGAGAAGAGAGAAAGGTGGAGGGAGGAGAAGTGTTCTGAAGGTGTGGTATGATTTTTTTTTCTTCTTTTAGGTCTGTTAATAAACTTCTTTATATTCTTTCAAGTTTGGTGCCTGTTTTGCATTTCTCCTAATTCTTATCTCACAGAAGGTAAACAGTAATGAGTATTTTGGACCAAACCACTACACTAAATTGGTGTTTCTGCCCGGTTACAAACCCAACCCGCTACACCCGCTCATGAGGCTGTCGTGATGTTGCCAGAGGTGACAAAAAAATCTCCAAATATTGCAGTGTACTGGTGAAATTTGTGTAACAGGCAAAGCTACTCCCGGTGCTGTTTCTGGGGCTGTAAGCATGGAGAGTTTTTCAAACACAGAGAACACTCTCCAAGCTAGAGCCACTGCAACAAAAGAACCAAGGAAGGACAGAGAGATGGAGAGGAGCAGTTGCCTCCATCACAAATGGCCCTGTGACACCCCAGTTTCCACTCACAGGGAGTAAAAAGCAAGTCAGGAGAAAGGAGAGGAACTCCCGTCTGATTCTGAGAGTACTGTGAGAAATTGTAGATGGGAACATACACGTGCTAAGTGTTTTGCCTAAATCTTGGTATTTCCCTGTAATAAATAAAAGGTGCAAGGGCTTTGGAAAGCTGGCAGAAGCCTTTCGCTTTCACATACATCATAGGGAAGGTGAGCTCTAAACTCAGCCCAGCGCCAGGATGATTCTGGAGGATGGAGAAAGGGGACAAAGGAGATGTGACCTGCAGAGGGGATTTGGAGGGTGTTCCGCACCCTTTTTGCTGCTCTGAGCAGCACTCTGGGGCAATTACATTTTCATGGCAGAGTCCCCATGACCGAGGAGGGATCAGAGCCATGGCTTAGCCCAGGGGACATGGTAGTCCCACAGGTGGAGCAGGTGGAGGGAGGGAGGATGTGGCAGAACACAGTGCCCTGTAAGTCTGACAGCCCCATGCCCTCCAGCCTGTCCTTACATTGCAGACTGAATTATTTTCAGTACCTCACCCAGGGTGTGCAGAATTAGACAGAGATTGCTTTGCATAAGTGGTGGTCAGCTACAAAGCCACATGGCAAAGGCAGGTGCTATTAATAACCCCAGTGTCCCTGTCCTTCCTACATCACGTGCATCTTCCAGTAGCTCTGCAGCACAAACCCCACAGGCACTGGGGACAGATTACTGTGTTTTGTTTTTTTGACAGTGAGATCATAGGCCAGGAGTATGTCCAAGAGGTTGTAATGAGAAGAATACATAAATGAAGTGTAGGATTTCCTTTATATACACATATATATATAACTCTCTTTTTATATATATATTGCTTGAGAAGGTTTAACATATGGCCCTGCAGGCAGCGTGGTGTCATTTCAATAAACAAGCAAATTACCTGGTGTCCCCATTCAGAAGTGTCTTGAAATGTCTTTTGCTACTACCAGTGCTGTCACGCAAGGTGAGTGCATTGTTGGAGGAATGAGCTCTGCTATCATTGACTTAGCTAACATGCAGACAGACAGAGCTGTGCCATTGCAGCAACAACAGAGCTGCCCTCCTGGGAACAATAAATTCCTAAGCAGACCCTGGGACTGAGACAAGATCTCTGAAAGGTTCAGCTGTTGCTCTGGGGTGGTGAATCTCCCACTGGAGGCTGAGCCAACACTGTGCCCTTCATATTTTGTGCCATCACCCACACTTAACTCCTGCCCCATCTAACATTCCTGCACTGAAATGAGGAGAGACTGTAATAGGACTACAATATTTGCATCACATTTTAGGTAAAGTTTCAAAGGCTTATTAATGAGAGTTATACAACCCACACCCCAAAGCAGCATTTTCAGTATTACCTTCTTATAGACTACCCAGCTCTGTCCCTTCACTGTGTGTGTGCTGAATATCCACTTCCCCTCGTGTACTGCAGTGTGCTTGTGTTTGATTTTGAACAAGAAATGAGAGCAGACATCACATTAAATATTCACAAGGACATGTCAGCACAGATGAGGCAGTACAGGGGGAAGGATGGAGGTGGGCTCGGCATAAATCATTTATGGCCATGAGGCATGAATAGAGGTCACATCATTCTCAGCAACATTATTTTGATAATGTGATGCAAATCTTCACTTTAATGGCAATCTGAAAATAAGCACTTACTGGAAACATATTGGTTTCAGAAACCTGGCTGGAAGTTTGCAATTTTAAGGCTGTAATGGGACTTGCACTGAATACCCAGTGGAGTGAGTCCTCCCCATTGCGAACCCCAACAAAGCTTGTTTTCAGGAAGTAACCAGCTCTGCTGCTGGTGAACCACCTGAACACCTCATATTTTCAGAAATACCTGAAATTCCTTAGCACCCAGAAGCACCAAGCAGCCTTGGATACGTGACACATACCCAGCCAAGGGTAAATTTTTTATTCCTTTCATGTACAGTGCAGCTGTACTGGTGATGGTATTCAAGGGCTTTACGGTGTCAGGTGTATTAGGTTAAAATAACAAATCTCTTCAGAGACAGTTTCAGAGACCTTTGGTTTCTCTGTAATTTCATGTCTGCCTTTGCTTTCAGCAGCCGCCACTAATTCTGAACTGCTGGCTCAGCTTGGCTTGACGACTAGCTTTGGCACAGCCCAGATGTGATACAGCTGCATTAGAGAGTATCCAATAAACTCACCCACAGTTACTCACCTCCCTGTAGGTGACCTCCTGCAGCTCCTCCTCAGGGGGCTGCTCCCCAGGGGCTGTATGGGCAGGTTCTTGCATCAGAGGACAGCTGAATGTACACAATTTATTTCTGCTGTTGCTGAGATATTGTTAAAAACTTTCACAGCCACCTTGTCTGAATCACTGCTCACTTCATGTGTGATTCTTTCTCATCCTTTCTTGTCTGCAGGCTTTGATAGAATGGTTTCTACTTGCCACAAGTATGGCATTTGACTTCACATAAAAGACTTCCATTACCATGTTTTTTCCAACGTACTAACAATGCTTCCTTTCCAGTTTATCTCCTGTTCTATACTTTTTCAGATGTTATACTGACTTTGTGATGTGCTAACAGGCTTGTATTTTCAAGTTTTTCTTACACTTCTTGGAAAAGTCAGGGTTTTGCCTGCTTCTCCTAGACCCTGGACATAACCTTTCCCTGTTACATATACAATGGTAGACCTGGCTCGGGTTCTTGTGTTAACCTTCTCCCACCATTTATAGGAAATTTCTTAATAGGGTAGAGAAGGCAAAAAGCTGTCTGGTCTTAGCTGAGTATGCAGTTGATTAGTTAGATAATGCCATTCCCTGTCTCACCTGTGAAATCATGGCTGGATAACCAACCAGGCATTTGTTGGAAGCAGAGTACTGTTGATGCTTAGACTGGTGGTTGTACATCTTGTATAGCAGAGAATACCAAAATTATTTGATGAAATCAATGAAGAAAGAGCAAAAGAGTCACATCAGTGTTTTACATGACATTAGAGGAAAAGTGTTGGTTTGTGGGATTAAAAACACTGGAACTGGGGCCAAAAATTAAGTCTGGGGACACAAGAGTAGGAAGTTAGCTGTTCTCTATTAAGAGCCGTCGTTAAAAAAACAAGCTGTGCCTGTGACGCTGATGTGGAAAATCTAAGCTGCCAGGTTCAGCTTAAACCTCCTATTCCAGCTGTTCTGAAGGAAAAACAATTTTTTTATATATTAGGCTTATGTCTCAACTAGTGAAACATCTGAAAAAGGCTCACGTAGCTAAGAACAATGCTTTGAATTTTTGTAATACCTGGGATAATTTTATCAGAGAGGGATTTAAGTGGTGATGCATTACATTATCCTAGTGCTGTGCAAGACATATGGAAATTAGTGATGGATTAGATTTAAGAAAGCTTATTAAAAGAGTCTTGCAAGACCTTTAACCTTAAAATTGTTCATAGCTGAGCAATCCATTAAAATAAGTATTGAGGTAATCCTTGGCCAGCACAGTAGTGAGAAATACGCTGGTGATTAATGGGTTCTGGTTACTTTCTTAAAAGATTAATATGCAGCTGTACAGAAAATATCTGTGATAATGGCAGCCACAAGTCCTCATTCTGTTGTAAGAAAAGTTGGATGTAGAGCTGCTGCTGTTCATGTGGTTTTTGCTAAGAGCAAAAACAGTGCCAGGGCTCTTTGCAGCCCCCCTGTGTCTGTAACCAGAGCCTGACAAAGGCACAGCTGCCACCGACAGCCTCAGGTACCTCCTGTGGGGGACACCCCACCTCTGGTGTCTTGGGGCTTTGCTTCAGAGAGTTGTAGCTCACACACAAATGTCTGTGAAGGCACTTTGGCTTTGCCTGGAGATTCCTGGTGCTGGGTGAGTCCCCAGCAGTGGTGTCACTTGTGGCACACCCAGGGCTCTCGTGGTGGTAGCGCTGGTGTTTCACACTCCTGCGTGTCCCTGGCTGGGTCAGGGCTTGGCTGTACCCATGCAGTGGTTTTCTCAGAATATTCTGCCAAGGCAGCAATGTGACAGTCTTGTCTACACTGTTTTACAGAGCTGGGCTGCCTGTTGTCCCCCAGCATAATTTTCAGGGCTGGAAATAGAAGCTTAACGGTGGAAGTACAAAACAGATTTTCCTGTCGGACACTCATAGAACTGGCAGCGTGTGGGACTTGCTGACTTCGCAGGGAGCAAGATCACTGTGCAAAGAATCATCACCAGTTGTGAGTGCTGGAATATATATGTCTGCACCAAAACTCCTTGCCAATGGTCTGCATTTTGAGCTGCTGGTGAGAGGCTTAATGCTGCATGAAAGGAATTTCCCTGGTAATGCAAAGAAAACTGATCTGACAATGTCACTGGCCTCCACTAAAGGGAGAACAGGGGTGAAGTGGTGGCCATTCCCATTTAGATCACACCCACCTGAGCTGTACCCACCAGAGAAGAGCAGGTAAATCTGTGCCCACCTTTTCAACTGGGCACAAGGCAGATGCGTGATCTGTGCAGGTCCTGCAGAAGCAATGTCACCTGTGCAGTACCACACTGCTGCGGATCACCATCATGCAAGGGCTGCATTTATCTCTTGTTAGATGAGCTAGAAACGCTTTCTTTTACAGTTTTGCTGGTAGAACAATCATCTATTTAACAAGCTATAACAATAATTTCTGTTCTGATAGGGGCCTTCAATTTGATGTACATTTGTACACTCCATGCATGCCTTCTCTTCTTTTTAAAATAATTCTCCAACTCATCCACCCACTTCTGACACATTACCTTAGTTTAAATAGGGATGTGCTGCTCTTTGCTGTTGCTGCCTACTCAGCACAACGCATCATCGGACGGTACTTTCCATCACTAATCACAAGAGCTATTTGGTTTATCATCACAAGAATTGCATTAACTCTGCTGACCAACAAAGGCCATTACCCTTGGCTGCAGCAGCTGCTGGAACAAATGAAGAGACCATCAGTGTGCATCACAGAGCAACTTTGAGAGCTTGCTTTGCCTCCCACCTTTCTCTCCCAGATGTCAGGTGTTAGTGAAATGTGCCAGGGTTTCAGAGTAGTAATCACAATCAATTTGAGCAGAGAACAAGCTGTTATAATTCACTGTACTAATGAAAATTATGATGACACCACAACAGAAATCCTTGCCAATCTAATCATCTCACACCACCACAGCACAACGTTATTTAAAGACTAATGTTCTTAGTAGCACATACAAGTTTAGGAACAATTTCTGAAGATGATTAAACACCAAAGCAAAGTGGAGCTGTATAGAAAATTTAGCTCTTGCTTGGAGAGCATGGATTCCTCTAAGCACCAGCATGATTCCCACTGTATTAGAGCAAACAAGTTCAAAAAAGCATGATGGAGAAAAAGCTGGGGAAAAGTAATTTTTGGCTACAAAAATGCTGGGGAATCAGTGTTGCTGCCAAGCAGCATTTCTCTAATAAAAAGATGCAAATGGGGATGCATACTCAGTTTGCTGCCACTGAATTTCCTCACCTTGGGTCATAAAGTTACATTAATGGGAGGAGAAAAGGATTAGAGAAGAATTCTGAGGAAGAAGACATGATTCAGGTTTTCTGTGATGGGTTATCTCAGCACCTGTTCACAGAGAAAAGGGAGGAAGTTGTGTGGGACCCCTCCATCTCCAGCACACAGTCATCTCCATGTGAAAATAATACATGTATTTACCTCATCATTGTTTGGGGGGAGTGTGTGGATGAAAGAATCCACAAAGGTTTATCCAAGGAAAAATGAGCATAAAATCAAATTAGATTTAGGGAGCTGTTAGAACTAGTTTGTGTGATTTAATCTCCTTCAAACTCTACCCACAACAGTGACTCATGAAACAGCATGTCAAATGATAGAAATTCAAGAAATATATACTGCATTAAAAGACTGAAGGAAAGCCAAAATTAATGTAAAAGTGGGCAGTCAAAAGAAAAAAGAACAAACAGGGAGACTGGTGGGAGGATGGAGGGGGAACAAAGGAAATCTTAGGCAAAGAGGTGGGAATTTTGGGAATATGAGATTATGATGGATTCCACAGAATATTCTCATATGTCACTATATATTCTCTACTACCTTATTTAGAGGTATTGTTTCTTGAAAGAAGAATGGGAGCCTCAGGTGAGTGAAGGGAGAAATCTGTTCGGATCAGTTCCTCCTTGGCTGGTAGACCAAGAGAATAATACTTGGCAAGTGTGGTCACTTGAAGCTTGCCACACAATTAAATATACAGTTTCTGTGACATACAGAAACACAATGTCTCACATCAGATTCAAGGCACTGGTGGTACATTTCCCAGAAAGGTGGCCTGTGGCCCTGCAGATGGCCTCTGGCAGGCCAGGGCCAGCAGCCCTGTGAGTGCCTGGGTGGCTTTGTGCAACTTCCTGGGTTGGTGCTTCCCTGGGATGAACTCGCATGGGCTGGGAAAAGGGAGCTGAGCAGCCATAACTACCTCAAAGGAGGGGATGATGACTGAAGAATCAAAAGAAAAACCATGGAAATCCACAAGATTCAGTCTGGGCTGCTGCTGAGGAAAGGCTCTGAATCTCAGCAGCTCTCAGCGTTCCGGTCTGGTTGGACTTGGCAGGCTGTATTTCTCTTCCCATACACTCAGAGCTGCTCACACCCAGTCTATGTGTGCTGGGGAGATTTTTTGGTCTGAGTTCTCAAGGAAATGAGGCATTCGCAACCAGCATAACTTTTTTTCCCCATACCTGTCTGTGGCCATCCTCTAATGAAGTGTGACAGCATGGATTTCCATCAGCTGAATTTCATGGGACTATGGGACTACTTGACCCCGAAGGCACAGCTGGCTTGGTTAGGATAATAACTGCAGAGAGCTCAACCACCTCAGCTCTGCAGATATTTCTGTAGATCCCTCATATGAAGATGCTCCAACTGTCACTCTACAGTCATGGATCTTTGTTGCTGTTCCCTATATCCTGGCAACCTGTGTGTCATCAGCAGAGTAAGAGGGACTTTTGAGTTACCTAGGATAATGAGAATGGCTGTTACTGGTTTTAAGCATAAGCCAGACCTGCACAGAACCAGTCCTGCATCCCCCAGTATGCCCTGGTCCGGGACAATGGCAATCACTCTTCCCAGAGTCACTCTCAGTCCAATTTATATCACCAAGTAGGAGAAAGGTATTAAAAAGCAGTGGCTTTCAGTGGCTGCAGACCTGCTCAGCTCTGTGCCCTTCAAGCAGTTTGTGGATACTGAAGAACTTTGTGCATGTACTTATAATTCATGCACATGATAAGTTAAGTGTCCATATTTATAAGACATAAGGTCTCTTTTTATTGCACAGCATACTAAAATGTTTATCATAAATATCTCTCTATTAATCTAGAATCACTGTATTTCCTTTCTTAGGATTTTAAGTCTCTCATTCAGTTGAGGCAAAAAACCTATTTTTTTCCTGTGCAAAAAGGCAATAAATTGCCAGTAAAGTTGTGTTGCTGATGCTAGAAACTCCAAGAAATGTCTGTGCGTGCCTGCAGCCAGCACTCACAAGCCTGGTAAAGAAGCAGTGACAGTATTTAGCTGTGCAGCATTTTCTGAGGTGAGGGTGAGTTCCAGCTTCTCACCTGAAGTGCCATCTGAGACTCATTAGCCACAGCGACAAACTTACCAGCCTGGACAAAATTTTTGGAAGAAGAGTTGGTTAAGTATCATTCTATGCACAGGCTGAATTGCTGGACTCTTTTACATGCTGGGAATCTTGCTTCCAGGAAAATCCTTGGATTTAACCAAGAGAGGTGACAGATGTCTTTTGATTTTAAGGAGGATATGAGGGAAATGCAAATTGGAGAACTCTTTCAGAAAAGCATCAGATATATGATGGTGCTCTTCAAGTCCTGTCTTGCATCCGAAATGTAGCTTAAAGGTAAACAAAATCCTCAGACAGCCACACTGGGAGTGCTGAATCACTGCATTTTACACAGTCCTTCACACTAGGAAACCTGGATGGTTCCCAAGAACGAGACATCTGGAAATAAAAATGTGTCTGATCAATAAAATGAAATAGCTTGAAGAAATTTCTGTTTAGTGCTCTATAAGTCCTAATTGGCTTCGTGTGTATCAGAGGTGACCTTGCCCTTCACAGCTCTTACAGTGCATGCAGGGATGCTCTTGACAGCCCAAAAGATACCAACCACAGGAAGAATCAGCAGTGGGAAGGGTGGTAAGAATGGAAAAGTGCCCCAGTGGCACCTGAGATTTTCATGGCCTGCTTGGGCCAGAAGGTTGTAACATCAACTCTCTCTACATCAGACATGGACTAATACCTATTTGCATCCCTATGTGCCACCTTCTTGTTTTTTATCAAAGATACAAAATATACACATACTTACCACTAACATGGGTGGGATAATAAAAAGACAAGTATAAGTATTCAAACAGAATGAGTTATTTAAATAGGGAAGTTAAACAAAATCCCTCCCAACTGGCTTCTAGTGTCATCCCCATGATGTAAAAATAATTTTATTTTACTTACAGAATTCTCAAATCTCCAGAGGAATTGCTCATCTCTTCTCAGCAACATATGTAGGCAGAATAAACTTCAGAGGTTTTATGAAGGTGAGTCAATAGAGACAGCACAGCAGAGCCCAGGCATCTTCCACAAGTGCTCCAGTCCCTTCTAGCATACACACCTGCCGTTTCATCAGTATCACAGGAAAATCAGGGAAATTTGCAGAGCAAAACGTATTATGAGCCCTCACAGAGGGAACTGGAAACTTAGTTTTAACACATTGCTTGTCTTCAAAGAGTCAGGTTTGAATGGGAGTTCCCACAACGCCCAGAAGTTTCCCCAAAGATATGTTTTGAACCTCTCTGCCACAGGACGAGCCAAAGCTCCTGGACGTTTTCCTTCCCTTGCCACATGGATTTGAGCTGACAAGGGAAGTTTGCTTCTCTAACGTACAGCACTGCCAGGCTTTCTTTCACTGCCATTTTAAAAAGTCTGCATATTTCATTACCAACATTTTGTAACCTAGCACTGACAACTCTCTTTGAGCTAAAATGTGACATTTCTCCCTTGCAATAAGAAAATTGCACCCTTGTCCACTTAAAAATTCTAATAATACAAATGCAAAATGAGTTTTGCATATTTAAACACTTTTAAATAAAACACTTGATGTTAGTGAGGAGCAAACGATGATTCTTTGGAGGAGAGCAGAAGAGAACAGTTCTGCTGTTCACACTTCCACTGCTGCAGGGAAAGTGTTTGGGATGTGGAGTGCTGATGATTCATCCCAGGGCCACAGGCAGCCCCATAACCTGGGGAACACAAATAATTATTATTTTTCCACCTATATGTACTCTATATTTGAGCTACTGCTCTGACTTGCCACAAAAGATATTGCATGATGGGGTATCTGCCAACATCCATCCCAACACAGATACTGGACTGTGCCATGGACTGATCCTGGGGTTTTCTAGAGCTGGAAGTGCAAACCAGAATCCAGTGGATCCATAAAAATATTGCATCTGGGGGCAGCTAGTAGGATTTCCTAAAAGGCGTGGAAATATGGAGACTTCATTTCCAGAAGCAGGTGTTCCCAGAGCCACTGCAAAACTCAACCGACCTCAAGGTCACGTCTTACTCCCACTGTAAGAGCTGTGAAACCAGAGCCTTCAATCAAGCACTTTTCACAGGGACTCTACAACTTCTGCAGGAAGGTAATTGGTGCCAGCCTGAAGGCTTTTATTCAATTTGACAACACAGTGGTCATAGCTATGAGATTTGCTAAGCCTTGGGAACATGGAATTGTCAAAAAAGGGATGGAGATATCTTTTATTTGAAGTCTTCTCTTCTGTCCCCTCCAAAAAGTATTCTATAATTTAGCAACATTTCTACAACTCTAGCAACATTTTTATAACTCTAGCAATAAATTCTTAACCCTCCAAGGGCAAAAATGGAAACTAGTGACAAGTTGTGGTGCCTGGGGTGATGATATGCTACTGTATAATCTTGCAATGCCATGGTAAATAACTAGTGTCATTTTCTAGTAATGTTCTTATTGCTTTATCAGAATAAACATTAGATAATACATCACATTCCTTTGTGTTTCTCAATTCCTATTAAACTCCTGGCTGCTTCAATGAGGCCTTTGTACACAGCTTGACTGCGGACTGGTGAGCTGTGACTTTCTGCAGTACAATATTATCATTTCTCAAGTCCTGTTCAACTCCAGCTGTAACATTTCATGGGCAAAGATGGATGCCATAAGCAAAATCCAGACTCAGGCAAAATTTATCTCAATTTATCCTGGACAGAAAAAGTAACTGAGGGTACCTTACTGAAAGCAAAATATACTGCTTCAATGAATTTATAGTAAGTAATAAAATACAGCAGGGAGAGACCATTTACTGTAGGGGAAGAATGTTACATATGACGTTGGTAATTCCCTTCAAAGTGATGCTATTAAGCAAGTATAAAGGTGATAATCACCTTTTTTAGGCATTAATGTTACATTTGTAAGCCACTTGGTGCATGACATCTACCAATACGAAACAGCCACTATTAATTTCTTCCAGGAAAAGCTATATATGTTTTATGCCACTTCTAGAACAGCAGCTCTTACAGCAATGTGAAGGGTGAAGGCAGGCCTGTGGCTCTCATCAAGGCAAAGAGCACTATCCCAAGAACCAGGTTATAAACACTAAAAAGACAAATGTCTTACCTAATCCATGGAGGAACTGCTGAGGTCAGAATAGGAATAAAATCAGTCAACACACTCATCTTCATCCCAGCACTGCAGAAACCCAACAAGAACTTTGTCACAGACATTGAAGCCAGCCCTAGCCAGCCAGCAGAATCTTAGTGCAGAGCCAGACTATTTTTGCACAGATTAAGAAGGGAATAATTTCACACAATGAGGTATCTGTAGATGTTTCACACACATTGGTTATTTGCAATTCAAAGCTGGTTTTGGAGTCTTGGGCTGACTTTTGGCTCCTCTACCCCAAAAATCACAGTCCAGTTCCTTCTTCACTCCATTTGCCCTGAGTCCTTCCTAGTCCTTGAGGTCGCTTGGGTCTCTGTTCTCCACATTTCTGCCATGGATTTATGGTTTTTTTTTTTTGAATACGTGCACTGGTACTTACACAGAATATTCTTGCACACCACCAGCAGCATCTCCCTGTCACCACAGGGATCGCATTGCCTGCTGCAGACGGATAAGTCAGCTCTGAACTCCTGTGATTTCAAAAGCTTTTCTGATACCTGGTACCATTTGTGGAGCTGCAGATCCTAGAGGCAGGTGATTACAGTGAGAACCTCAGCATCTCCTTTGCTTCTCCAAAAGGCTCAGAATAAAGACTAAGTATGTGCATTTTGAAGACTTAAATCCTAAAAGGAAAAATAAAAAAGAAAACAAAAAACCACTAGTTATATTACTTTCTACATATCTCATGATTTTAAGTCAATATCATGATACCATGATTGTATTTTGGCTTGGCAAGCAGACTCAGAGAAGAATTACCCAATTACCCCTTACAAACCCTGGGCAGGGAGCTCTTCCAACATAGGCTTGATCCTTCTGTCTCTGCACAAGCAAATGCTGATGTGTTTCAGAGACCTAATGACTTTAATGCATTTAAACCAGTAGCTCCTTTGCCCATCAAAAAGTTGGGCTTTGCCTGTACAGAGAAGAGAGAACCTTCACTCTCCAGGCAAGGCATTCCTGCTGATCCCAGTTTCTGTAAGCACATTATAAATCTTGCTTTTACAGTTATACTCCCCTCATCAAAGCAGAAGCGTCCTTATTAGATTATTTAGAAAAGCCTATAATTACCAGGGTCTAATTTATTAACAAGATGGGCAATTTAAACACCATCTTTGGAGATAATGAAATTGTGCTAACTCTGAGACTGAGGGAACACCAACACCATGGAAACTGTCACCAGCAAAAGCCATGATACTGCAAAGATGTGGTTTGCCCACCTGCTGGAAATGCCCAACGCATTCAATCTCTTAAAATGGAAACAGGACAGATATTACTCAGGCTGCATGTGATGCTGACAGAGAACAAAAGTGCAGTTTGTGGGTTGCCACAGCACTTTCCTTTGGCTGCTGCCGCAGCTGTACGTGGCTGCGGCATTGACATCCCAGAGCATCCCAGAGGTGAAGCAGAATGGATTCACTGGAAACTCCCCACATGTTGAAGAAAACTGCTCTCTCCAGGCACTTTCCTGAAATATGTTCATTCTTCAGAGGCCTATTAGAAAAATGGTGAAAAAGGAAAAAACAGTTTGGTCTGTTCTGCCTTTCCTGCTGGTATAAGGCTGTTCACTGGTAATGGTGCACACTGAGCAAGATTTATAATGTTGGGCTCTTTCTGTAGAGCCCCAGGAACAGCGAGCAACCCAACTCTGCTCCCCATAAAGAGTGTTTCTTTTCCAACAAGAGAGAAACCTCAGAGGCTGCCTGCAAGGGAAGGGGCCAGTCTGTAGGAACTGTCTGCAGTGCCCCTGTTCAGCAGGACCTCAGAGATGAGTGCCAACCGCCATTAGCATAGACTCTTCCCTGGACAAAAAAATTTCTGCTAGTGGGATAAGCAGAGGGTTGAAAAAGGTGTATTTAACTGTAGGGCCCTTAGAGCAAGATTTCAAGGGATGCTGCAAGACAAGCAGAGGTTTTGGAGAATCCCAGCACTGGTGTAAGGGCAGCCTCTTCTTGCAGGGCCCAGGGAGATGTGCTGCCCCATAACACATCCCAACACTTGGAAAAGGCAGCATGAGAAGTGAGGAAAGCCTTATTTTCTGGTGACAGAAATACTTCTACCTCTTAGCTGAGAAGCAGAAATGCTGCCCTGTAATTATTCCTGATCCGGAGCACCAGACAGCAGCTACATGCAACTCAGGCTTCTCCATCAGATACTTTAATGATGAGGTCACTGCATTTTGCATTGAGGGATTTGGGATTTGTACATTATCTGGAGTGGCATGCGTTAGAAGGACATGTGAATTAATGACACTATTTATAACCCATCTCATTATCACAAACAGCTTGATGCTTCAGACAGCCACTAATTATCTAAACAAATTTCTTTTCTTGGAACTAAAACTGCTTTGTTTCAGCTGTTATCAGTTAGAAGAATGCTGCTGTTTGTTTTTTAATGTAAACAGCCCTTTTCAAAGGAAGGCTCCATGACTGCATGGTTTAACTCAGTCCAGAGTCCAGGTCTCAGATACAAAAATATTCATGTTGAGGCTGATAAATGAACAATGAACAAATTACACGCTTGAATTCCCTCTGTTTTATTTTTGATCTCTAATATTAGATTGCTATAATTGTTTTGAAGCTCCTTGTGTGCACATTACCAATGCATATGTTGCTACAGAAATGTAAAATTCAACTTCTTGCCCCTTAAATTTTAAAAGAAATGTGCCCTTCCTTTTATTTATGTCCTATTCTTTGAAACAAACAAGAAAAGAAACCATCATCTGATAAATATTAAAGACTTGGATATGACTCCAGCCTTTTTCCCTCTGAGGCTGTAGCATGGCACTGGTCTTTTGACTCTTAAAGCTGAGAGAGGACACAGAATCCTAATCTTGTTTCTATAGAAAACAAATTAAAAGGCACTTTTTTTGTTGTTTTTCTGTATATCTATTCTTTTATAAGTGTTTTAAGAATCCAGAAACATAAGGGAGAGTTATAAGGAAATCAAATCCTCTTCTTAAACACAGACATCCAAGAGCAAAATCCATTCTTCCTCCTTTTCCCTGCCAGAATAAATCACTATATGCAAGGTTGGCTGCCTGGGGGCAACCTCTCTGACCTGTCTTCAGTTTCCTCCCACATTTGGAAATGACGACTTTTGAAGAAAAGAATAGAAAGTGTAGGTGCATCTGCTATGGGCTAATTAATGCTTGCCCATGAACCAGGGTGGATTTCTGCTCCTCCTGTGTTCTTTGAGCTGGTACTGACAGCCCTTGGAGGACCCTGGTGTCAGTACAGAAGAAGGGTCACCTCCCCATGTTTCTTCTTACCAGACCCTCAGGGATGTGCAGAGCATGGTGTTTCATCACTCTTGAGATGGATGTCTTCATCTGCCCCTAACTGATCAGGAACAGAGAGGAGAGACCACATCCTGGTGGAGAAAGAGCAGGGCTCAGGGTGGAGGAAGCTTCTGCTCAGCAATGAGTGATGCTTTTTCTGTGCCTGAGAAAATAAACACAGGGAATCAAGTAGCTCTAAATAGAAGTGGCAATAATGTGACTGCTCAGGCACCAGAATTGTTTTAGTGATGGGAATGAAAAGGAATCCATTATAACTGACAATAGCGTTAATAAAGATTCATTTCCAGAGGTCTGGAGAAGTGGAAAGGGCCATAATCACAGCAGCACTCTCCACTCTCCTCTTTTCCAATAGGATGAAAGCAGAGCTCCTCAGTTGCTGCAACTGCTAAGACAGAGCAGAAGAAGACCCCAGGAGGATGAATCCCAACACTGCCTCATGCAAGGAAGGTGCCAAGTCACCAGTGATGGGGCCTGAGTTCCCCCAGTCCCTCTGTGCTCACCAGTCTGCTCAGAGCCAGCTCAATCTAAAGGGAAGCACAGGAGAGAGTTCTTGCCTCATGGGTGGGAAAACCTTTGCTGGAAGGTATTTTTAGAAGTCTCTCCCAGCAGCCTCTACATGCAGGGGCAGTGCTTAATTACAGCCTCCATCAGGTGGCAAATCTACTGCCTTGCAGATTATTCTCCAACACAGCTGCACAACTGGGAATCATCTCTGCAAAGCCCTGTCCGGAAACCAGCACACCTTGGTTACATCTCAGAAGCATCATTTCCTTCACACATACCAATTTCCCTACTCAGGGCTTAGCAAGAAGAGGGATAAGCATATGATGCATTGTGGGGAGGGTAGGAGTTGATTTACATACCTTCTCTTGCCATGAGACTTCCAGGATGGAGCACGGAGGACAAGGATTTAATGATGCATGTCTTTAGGCTAAAATGTTATGGACAAAGAGGACCCCACTAAAAACCAGTCAAAACATGGCCTTTTACTAGTCAAAGGACAGCCTTTTGCAGGACTTTCAGAGAGCTTTGCTCCCAGTAAGTTGTTCCAGATATATTCTCCCACAATGAGCCATTGCTGTGAGCTAATCTGTCATGTTAATTTAATGCAGCAGAATGGGAATAGATTGCAATCCACTCTTGCTAAAAACAAGAGTTTGCTGGTGACTATTTGCATGGAGGAAAATCTTTTAGGACATTTATACCTGTCCATCTCTCCATCCAGACTGGCCAGGCTTTTTTCTTGCAGATGACTCAGTGTGCACCTGCGCGACTAGGTCGAGGAGTGTGGCTGTAACCAAGTATGTGATGATTCTGTGGGTTTTGCTGCCTCTGGCTTCAGAAGAGCTATTGGTGCTTTTCTTGGGCCTGTGTAAGGCACAGCCTGACACTGTTCACAGGGTGATTTATCTAACTCAACTGGAGCAAGTCAGGGTCCTGCTGTTCCTCCTTGGCAAAGGAGCTATTTCTCCATCCAGCCATACTGGCACCACCACACTGATTAACCTGACAATGGATTTGCAGAGTAAAACAATGTTGTCTTCATACGTCCCTACCAGAAGTAGCACAGCGTGTGTGCCATCACCCCCTGCTAATTCCTCTAAGGGCATGGAGCAGCCTGGTAACCATTTGAAAATCCATTTTTCCATTTCCACCTCCACCAGACCCCATTACGTGGCTTCATGGCTTTCTCTCCTTGCATTTTCTCTGTGGCACAGTTTCCTGCTAAACACACTGAAAAGAGCAAGTCTGTCTGTGTAGCCCAAAGACTTCCTTTTTGAGGCAGCAGTTACCAGTAAAGGCACTAACTGGTGCTGCCTCTCCAAGAGAGCAGGGATAAACTGGAGAGTGGTACTGTTACATGGTGTGCAGGGTAATAATTAGCAATAATTAAAGCTACAAGCAAATACATAATATACCTCACAGTCTGACTCTGGTGTATTAGCCAAGTAATCTTGAAGGCAAAAACTCTCCTATTTTCTTCCAAATCAGGGGTCAAAATTCTGCTGCTGTACCTAAATGCAATGCCACTGAAACTGGAAAATTTGTCACTTGGATCTAATTAAACCCTGATTAGCTGCTCTGACCCCCCAGTGTCCCCAAACACATAAAGTTGAAATCTCGCTCCAAAGATTGTCCGTAAGAAAAGTGCTGGGTTCTGGAAAGCTGCACTTTCCCCCTGAGCTCTGTAACATAATTCTGAGAAGTTACTTTAAAATGAAGCTCTGAAGCCAGACTTGTCTGTCTCAGGTGCTGTACCCACTCCAGGCCCACATTGCAATCCCAGCTGCCAAACTTGGGGCCTAAAGGGATTTTCCTTGGCTCTGAGTGGCCCAAAAAGAGTGGGCAGTTGTCAGTTTGGCCTCTGGGCATTGTCAGATTATACCCTACCATCACAAGACAAGGCTCTGGGGCACCCAACATCCGTAAAGACAAATCTGTAATGAAAACCTGTCACTGCAAATAGCCCAGGACCAAGAGAGGACCTTCTCTCAGGGACTGCACCTGTGCAAAAGAACATCAGGAAAACACTCCTTGCTTTGTTACAGCTCTTGCTTCTCCTTTAATGCAATTTTTGTCTAAAGAAGATTCTGCCACAAGTCCTGTAGCTGTGGGATTTCAGAGAGACAAATCTGGCTGTGTTTGGGAAAATTTCCTGTTATAATGACTTGACCACAACTCCTCTGCAAATTGGTCCCAGAGTTAATTTCCCATTCTCCAGAAAAAGCACTACCTTTTTTTCAGTGTGAAGTAGCTTCAGTTTCCACCAAATTTTATTATATTTCATCTACTGCAGCACCTGCTGTTACCAAGCTGCCCTCCATTACAAAGACAAGTGTAGATGGTCTTGTAGTCCAGCCAGAATTAATTATACCCAGGAAAATAACTCATTTTCAGTTCTTAGAAATATATCTGTCCCTATCAAGAGAAGGTCAAATACAGATTTCTCCTGTGCCAAATGCAACGCTTTTTGACTTAGGAGATTGTTATCTATAAGTATTAAATATTTTGAAGACATTTTAGCACTGATAGCCTGAGACCTCTGTATGTCAGTCAGGCTGAAATAGTTTGTGATAACTCAGTTTTCCTCCCCAGAGATTACCAGACGGTGCATGAGGATACCATCATCCGTATTTCTGTGTGACAAAGTGACCAGCAGCAGTGGTCAGTTTCTGGGCTATCTTCAAGCATGTGTGTCCCCAAGCAGTCATGGGCATTTGATTCTACCCTGGCGGGACCTGCTCATTCTTGCTGTTTTCAAGATAAACAGATTATAGTCAAAGAGCTTAGTCACAGGCAACATTGACATCTTTACCTTGATATACACTCTCTTTAGTTTTATGCACTTAGAACAATGAAGCCATCATCTGGAGTTTGGAAAAAATTTCTGCATTAATTGAAGATAGAAAAATTATATGTAGATAATATTTCTATGGATTTAATAATTGTTGTATTGAGATGCTCTTGAAAACACTTTTAAACCACCACTGAAACACTTTGCAACTATTTTTCACAAATAGTATCTAGTTTAGCACCTATTTTTTATTAATAATACCTAATTTCTTATAAATTAGAGACTACAATTTGAGTAACAGAAGTTTTTCTAAAGTAAAAAGTATCATGAACATTACTGAGCACTTCGTCAGTGAAAGCTTAAGTCTTTTTGGGAAGCTATCAAGTGTGTTAAAAAGAAAGGTAGAAATTGGAAGTTGTTGAATTTGCTATCAAGGTGTCCCAGGTTACCAGAGTCAGAGGCATATCCCACACAGATAAAGATGTCATCTAAAAACAATGGCTCCTGATGCTGCTCAGGGACCAGGGTTGTCTCTCTTCCATGGTGTGGACAGCACGCACAGGTGGGATACTGGTCTCCTTCACCTGCCCTCCCACCACCCCAGGTAAGTGTGGGGAAACAATTAACAAGATATCAGGTGAAATAATTGTACCTTATGGACGCCACATATTCAGGAAAGCAAATAAGCAGCACTTGGGCTCTCCTTTCCTCTGACTTAAACTCAGATGATGTATGGGATTGCAGCGGTGGGTTGAACAGGTAATTACCTCTCTCTATTTCCTACCATTCCTCTGCATTATAAGCATATTTAAAGGGCACTTAGCAAAAGCAGCCACAACATAAATTAAAACATAATATGAAAAGATAATGTTGGCAGGCTGTCTGGGAAAGTGATGCAGCACGCTGGACAAAATGAGGCCTTTTCCTCCCCTGAGCTTTGCCCCTGGGTTTCTGGGCTTGCTTGTTTTTATCAGCTTTTCTCAGCTGCTGTGTCAGAAGAGGTGATGCAGCCACAGTGGGGTTGTTGCAGGGGAGCTACCACCCCTCTCACCTGTGTGCAGGACAAGGCAGCTCATCAGCAGTGACCCCAGTGCCTCTACTCTGCCCAGGGACTTGGGGCTGAGTCCCCCAGCCAACCTTGCCTGTCCCCCAGCATCCACTTCAGAGCATCTCCCTGGCAGGAGGAGAATGTCAGATCTCTTATTCCTTAGCTCAGAATTTCTCTGTCTCAGGGGCTGATGACATACCACAAGACAGAGGTGCAGAACAGCTTAGGAAAAGAAAATACAAACCCACACAGATACAACCCACATAGACACCAAGAAAGGAGTAGTGTAGAAGCAACCAAAAGCCCTTGACACCAGCAGAATTTTGGTTTGGTTATAGATGAAACTGATGTATCATTGCAACTACAAAAGGCATGCCAAGGGGAACCCAGCACTGCCCAACACTGCTCCCTCCACACCTTGTCATTGAGACCACCCATGTGCTGGGCACCTCTGCCTCAGCAGAAGGCTGCTTTTACTGTTCAGGCTAGGGTTAGGGTTCAAAAAGCCACAAGGCCTAGAGCTCCAGGGACATTGCAACTAAGTAATAAGCTAAAAGCAAACCACAGAAAAATTAAATTTTTTGGTGGGACTTGGTAGGTCACTGAAAAACTGCCATGTGAATAAATATATGTTATTTCCTCAAGTCGGGCCAAAGGTGCCCTGAAACTCCCCAACTAGTATGAAACTGGCTTTAATAATAATAAGCCTGCAAAAAGTAAAGATTAAAAATGTATTCTGAACTGAATGAAGCTATTAAAAGAACAGTTTTCTGCCATTAGATGTTTATGATACATAATATACTAATACAGCTGCCTTCTTTTGAAAACACAAAATCACATTGCTCAGCCTCTGTGAACACCTTGGAGCTCTGATGCATCTCACCCTTGCTGCTCACTGCTGGACTCTAACACTGGAGGAACAATAAAACCACTTACTTTTTTCAATTCTTAGAAGAATAAAAAGCTCACATTTCCCTAACTGACACATTGTGAGAAAGTGTTGGAAGGGATCATCACTGATTTCAAGATATTTTCCGCTGTTTTTCACAGAATTTTCTAAGCATAAAATTCCTTTAAAACATCTGTTATACAACATTCCACTATAATTTATGGAATATTTAGTGTAACCTCAAATAATGATAAATAAAAAACAAACCATACAGTAAAAAACTCTGTCAATCATTCCTCTTAAAGGAATCCAGAAAGAACTGGAGGCTGAGGAGACAACACTGAATTATAGGAACAAGTAAATAAAAGAGAAGTACAGAATTATTCATGTTCTAGTAACTCCAGATGTCCTTTGATGTGCTCAGTTAGCATTAACAGGGCCCTGCTGGTCATCAGGGGCTGTACTGGAGATGGGGAGCTCCAAGCCCCCAGTGGACACCAAGGGCTTGGCTGCTGCACCCCTGGGAGACCCTGGTGTCCCTCTCAGCAGGGTGCTCATCCCTCTTTGCACACCAGGCCATGGTTTACTGGGTGACTCTGATCCCACTGTCCCTCAGTTTACCCAAGTCCCAGAAATCCCGGTGGTATCAGCCCCACATTTGAGGTCCTTGGTAGAACTGCTGAGTAACAATCAGCACCAAAAGGAGCCACCAGGTTTTAAATAGAGCAAGATATTGAATTTCTGGCCACACACATGGGCTGTGAATGCTTTGCTGCACTTCTGCACACCTCCAGTCCCTCTGCTCCCTTCAGTATTTTGAGTATGATTCTGTGGACATGTGGACCAGGTAGGTTTTTGTATTTCTTTCTTCTCTGACACATTCTAATAACTGCACTCTTGGCTTTATCTAACACTGTGGATAATTCTACTAAAGACAAAAATAACCTTAAATTAAAAAATGTTTTAAAAAAAGAGGGGATAGTTTTCTGGTTAAGGTGCTTGCCAGTACATATAAATTCAGGACGGAGTCTACTTCTCTATAAAAGTTTGATGGTGTTCTCTGCTGGAAGGCTGACAAGACATTGAATTCCAAATTCAGGAAATGTTTGACTCTATGATGTGTTTATAAATGAATTTATTTCCCTTGAATGCAACTGAGCATCTCCCTGGCTTCTTGCACATGACAGTTACATGTTAAGGATTATGCCTGTAGAATCAAATAGATTGATGACATCATTTAGGACCTATCTGAAAAGATTAATTGATTTAAATATATCTTACACAATTTGCCTTAATCTTCTGAGGAGAACCAGACCAACCTCACACCTTTGCTTTGCTCAAGAAACCTTACTGAAAGAGAGGGGGGAAGAAGGAGTGCTTCTTTCATATAGTTAATTGAAAGCTTTGAATGTTCAATAAATTACTGTTCTTTGGAGGGAAAATGTGAAATACTTATTGTCTCATTCCTCGTTGTCTAGTTCACTATTTTTTTTGCTTCTTTATGAATCAGCAGGGTGGCTGGAGCCCTCATGGTGGGGCTTCCAGGTCCCAGTTTAACTGACCAAATCTCCACCATAATGCCTGCACCACACACAGGCAAGAGGCAAAATAAATTTTGTATTTCTGGGAATTTTGTGCTGCTCTACACAACAAATCCCACAGATTTGTCTGGACAATGAGAGATGAGATGCAAGCCTTGCCTGGAGCTCAAGGATCTCCAAGGCAAGTGCAGCATTGTTCCCAGCAGGTTTCTCCATGTGGGTGCAACCACTGGTCCATGGATGGAGCTGGAGAAGTTCAGAGCTGCCCATATAACACTCACACAGATGACACTGCCATTTCCCACATTAACATTTTGTCTTTAAGCTCAAAATTGCACAGACAATTAATAAATTTAATTTAAAATATGACAATTTTTTCTCTCAGTAATACTTAGGAGGTTTTCCCTGCAATGTACATTTTCCATAATACAGAGCTTTTCCAGAGGATTTTGGTGTTTGTTGGACAATACAGAAGTTCACAGCCAGCTCTGAGCTGCATCCCACCCTTGCACACCAGGTTCACTTTGGCTCCGAGTGACCATGAAAGTTCAGTAATGGCCTGGTGGAGTTATAGACCCTCAGGCTACCAACCTGCACCTACCAGGGTTCCCTGGCAGAGGCTCTGAAGACTGGCAAAACATCACTCATTATGTTGCTCGGGTACTCTGTCACATCACCTTCCTGTGGAGCAGACAGCAAAAGCAACACCACATTTTCAGGACAAACCAGTAAGAAGTACATTCAGCTGTAGCAGCAGGGGCATGTTGGTATGCAGAAACTCACTCTTTGGCTTGGATTTGGGCCAGAAAACAATATCTAACGTCCCTACTGGGGTGGGAAATGGGATTTTAAATCTCAGAGTCTTCAGCCAAGTAATTGGACAATAAAATTCACACCCCCTCTCCCAATAGGTAGCCAGAGGCTTTTCAGTGATTTTTTCCTTGTAAAACCTTTAATGAAAGCAGCATTGAAATGTAATAGCACATCACCTACAGTTTGAACAGAAATTTAAACTGCACAGTGTTAAAATTCATTATATATTTAATTACTGTGTCCTTGTAGATACATCATGGTCACATTTATAACTATCTACAAAAATGACAAGTTGGCCATAAAAAACAATGAGGTGCAAAGACTTACAAGGGCAGCATCTTTTAGAATCAAAGCATGTTATATGACTCTTCCAGTACAAATGCCTGAAAGTTTAGTGCCACAGTTTCTCTGCTATATAGTTATCATGTAAATATTTGTGTCTGTAGAAAGAGTGATGTTTTTGCAAAAACCCAATTTGTACAACATTTATATATAATTTGGCATCAAAATAAACAGTCCCCTTTTGCTTTCAATTCAGATCTGGCATAAAGCCACACATTTTCTCCAGACTTGTACAGCAAGCAGGAGTTTTGCCCACTGCTTTTATAAGGCAACAAATTTGCCAGTATTGTATTTTTGTTCTGTGCCAACTAATTTGGATACAACAGATTGGATTTAAAGGTCAAAAAGTCAAGAAAATTGACTGGCTGAAGATGATGAAATATTTTTTCCAAACTGATTTAAGATAATTGAAACAGCTCAGACAAGCCATGGAGCATTTTATGAAATCTGTATTTCATAGAAGGTAAAATTGAATCTAGGTGCCAGCAACAGCCTGACATTGGTCTTAGCATGCCTGCCTCAAATCAGTGTTTTCATCAAAAACCATTTTACTTCTGGCAATGCTCAATGATCAAGGAAAAAAAAAAAAGAAAAAAAAATTACATCTGCACCCTCAAGTCCAAAAAACCAGACACCAGAAAAAGAGCAAAGAACCAAACAGCTTTCCTGACCCAAGCAACAAATCTGACTGTTTGGAAACTACCTGTAGCCAGATGTCAGATTGCACACAAGCCTCTTCTCCAGCACAGCAATGATGAATCAAAGTCTGGGACTCAAGCAGCCTGGAAAGAGCAGTTTTCTTTCATTAGAACCCAGTTTTGTGTGCAGCATTTCTCAACAACCGACACAACCTCTCTTTCCACCGTGGTGAGGACAGTGAACATGTGTAATTCTACTGCAATAGAAGTTATGAAAACAAACAAAAAGGCTTTCTAACCTGAGGTGATACAAGGGGAATTACTAACTCCACGTGGTAGGCAACAACAGCAGAGCCTGGAGTAACTCTCCATTTTGATGGGTCTGTGGCAGGACGACAAAGGCCCTGACTAGGAGTCCTGGTAACGTGAAGAGGGTTTATAAAGGACAAAGGAAATGGGTCTTGGTGTCAGACTAAAGTCACTGCACATGAACAGGGCTAATTAGTGCTTATTGACACTTTGTGGCACAGAAAGTCATACTCGTGTGGGAGTAAATCAGCAATTCCCTTCACAGGCTGGCAACCCCCTCTGGGACAAAAGCTGAAACCTGAGTGAGTTGTTCATCCTGAAAAGCAGCCAGTCTGTGGCTCCTGCAGTTTTTCTGAAAAAGGTGCTGCATCTCATTGTGCTCTTCTTGTCCCACAAAGTGCTTTCTGGGTGTGGGATGAGAAAAACGCCATCCCACCTGCCGTCCTCAAACACTGCCTTTCAGTGAGCTGGGCTCTGCAAGCCCCCAGGGCACTGATAACCCCTCACCTCGCCCTGCTGCTCGAGCACTGCAAGGGCAGCTTTTTATCCTGTGCTGAGGGACACAGGACCACCAGGATGCTCAGTCCTGGGCATGTTATTTGTATGGAAAATTCCACCTGGTTTACTCTTGTAAGGCATCTCTGACCCAGGCAGACCCCTCGGGCTGGGCGTGCCATGCAGCTCTCAAGTGCTCTCATGCTGAGCAGTGTCAAGGGCCCACGAGGGCTGAGAGCCATCAGAGCAGCTGGGAACACCAGCAGTACCATATGAGCCTAAAGGACAGACCTGCAGAATCATGGGAAACAGGGCCAGGAGGCACCTCACAGGTCCAGTTCATACATTTTCTTGCCTAGGGCAGGAACAGCTGAACCTCTGCCTATGAGATATGCCTCATCTGTCCTCAACCACCTCCTCAGACTACTCAAGTATTATATTGCTCACTAGGAAGGTTTTACAGCTGTCTGGTTATGACTGTTCCTTCACAGCTCACCTGCAGCCTCTTTCCCATGCCACATTTAATGTATATGCGCCTGGGAGGGGTCCTGAGGGTTGGATATATATACCATGGGAACAGAAGCAGAGCCCACTTTGCCAGAACCCCATGACAGCAGAGAGGCTGCTCAGGCAGGGGCAGGGGACGAAGATGAGGGGCTCTGCCACTGGAGAAGCAATGACCCAGAGCAGGGCACACAAAGGGTCACAGTCAGCATCGATTCTGATCCCAGGACAGGGAAATGAGAGATACCTGCTAAACACTTTGTGGTTTTGTAGTTATGTAACACAGACCCAAGGAAGGCCCATTTCTGTAGAAATTTGTGCTAATATAATCTAGAAATACTGTTTTCCCGGCACTGCTAGCAGAGCCCTGCAATGCCATGGTTGCAGGATCATGCATCAAATGCTACTGCATCATTCCTCCTGTCCATCACCAGCACAAACATCCATGCTAAGCTGGATTGCCAGCCCAGAATAATGCCAAGAGACCATGATGACCATCTGCTAACCTGTTACATGTGCCACAGTTAATGTGTTTTGTGCAAATCTCGCATATATGGAAGTGTTGCAGCCAAAGGTTTTTCAGCAGTTCAGTAGAATAAACGTATCTGCTCCAGTCCAAAAGCCCACACACAGAGAGAAATTAAAGATATTACACCTAACAGCAAAAGATATCTTCTGTTTCTAGTGACAGCTCAATAAATGTTACCCAGAGAAGATGATCTAGGTTTTTCAGGGTGGTAGAGAGCTGTTCTAGATAATTATCATACCAAGAAAGTAAATGTATTTGTAGTCTCTTTGTTTTCTATATAGAAACATGCAATCATTTAGATTGGAAACGACTTTTATCAAGTCCAACCAAGAACATAATACTGCCAAGTTCCTTTACCATGTCCCTAAGTGCCACTATATATCACACATTGGGGACAAATTGAAAGCTGTTCTATATGGTTGGAAGTAGTCCTGAATGTATTTGTACACATAAGCACCTATACTGAGAGTCTTTGCTTGGAGGGACCCTTTTTCAAATTTTGCCTGTAAGAGGCAGGTAGGTTTTGCTAAATCAGAGAAGAGCTTGGATACAGCCACTGAACAGCACCACAGAAGGTTGAAGGTCCCAAGGAGGTTGAATCCAGTCACACAGCCAGCTGAGGCACTGCACTATAGCTATCCTGCCCCAAAACCCCATCCTGGCAGCACTCAGCATAACACCCACCAGGAAATTCCAGCCTTCCCTCTTCCAGGAGTCTCCAGGTGCTAAATGGTACCATGGATCTGAATTCAAGGTGGGAATTTCCATCTCATCTCCATCATTGGCATCCTACTAGAATTACTTTAAGCTTTGTCCTTGGGGGTAAACATGCATTATGCATAACAAGAATTTCTCCATCCATCTTCCAGAATGCATTATCACTCTCGATAAGGGCTTTCCAAGTCACCAGTCTCATTGGAAAAGAAGGTGAGCTGACCCATGAATGCTGCAGCTCCAAAGTCTCTTTGCTAGAAACACCATCCAAGATGCACAAGGGGTTAGGACAGCTGAGTACACACCCCTGGGTGACATGCACTGGACTGACCCTGTCCCTCAGGCCATCTGTCCCATGCCCATTATTGCTGAGTGCACTGAGCACCTACAGGGAGCTGCAAAGGCAAGGGGAAAGGAGACTACATCTTTGTGGAGATATCAGGGACAGAGTCAAGAAACAGGAGATCTCTAAAGATCTCTTGCCATTTCCCAAATCCAGCACAGTAAGATTAAATTTAGCATATTACAGTTTCCTTGAAATGGATAGCAGGATAAGAGGATGTTTAGGGGCCAGTAGAATAGACACAGAGAGAAAGACAGTGAAAGCTTTGCAGGACATGCTCTAGAAGTGTATACACATACACTGAAGCAAAATGCATTACCCTATTTTACCTTCTGTACTGTAATAGCAAATTTCTTATTTCGCTAATGGAATGCGCAAATGTGGCAGGAAATCTGAACCCAAACTCACGGGGGCTATTTTTATAGCTTGTATAATCAGAGAAAAATACCTCCCAGAGACACAAGACAATGTAATCAGCCATGGCCAGCAGTTGGCTGCTCCCTTAATGAGCAGACATCTTATCCATGTGTCCAAAAAGGCCACTCAAAGTACAGCTCTGTTCCCATTGCGTTCTAATCCCTCCCCCCATCAAATGCCGAAAATATTTATGCCTGCTGTATTACATTATAAATTTATATTTCTGAAAATTAATGAGTGATGACACCAGGCATGATAATTGAACCTCAGGGCCCATGTTGGGGTCTCCTCTCCCCCACCGTGTAGCCCTGGGAGAGGGGCCCTGAGGGCACAGACACGGGGTTTCCCTGCCCCTGCTCAGCCTCGTTCCCATTGGTTGGTTTGTGTTCCCTGCGCGGGCAGAAGGACCCTTGGTCCGGTGACTGGAACAGTTCCTCGGCAGAGCCCCGGCCATGCGGCTGGAGAAATAAACATCTCTCTGAAACATCTATCAAGAATCCGTCCATATATATTTCCTTTCCACGGGACTCCTGGTTTGATATATGCATGTTGCAGTATCCCCACTGCAACAGGCCCAGCCCTGTTGAAGCTGGTTTAGAGCTGTCTTACTTTTAGGGGTTAGAATAAACTCCAGGTGGCATTGGAGATGTTAAAAATAAAGAATCATCCAAGCCTATAGACTGACCTTCTACCAAGGGGTATGGCTAATTATACATTCACTTTGCTTTCCCCTGCAATGTATTGGAAGCAATTATTTTAAATAGATTAAGGATGTCAGTGAGGTTCAATTTGCATCTCTATCAGCTGTGCAATATGAGCATGTACAGAGTAAAGTCTTAACCATAGGTGTGGATATGTCCTGAAGGTTTATTCTGATATCTGTGAGTCTCATTAAATGTGCTTCCTTTATTAGTTTGTTTTTTGTAATTGCAGCATATGAAGATTTTCAAGATTTTCAATTCCACTCTTGGCATTTAATTTGAAGTGATCCTGAGTTTAGTGCCAAGACATGTATTGGAAATGACCTTCAAGCTTGAGAGAAAATAATTTCATTTTAGAATCCATCAATAAGCAATAGGCAGAAGCCTTGTAAATTTAGTAACATCTATCAAACATTTTCCCTTAAGAGCTTGCTGACCTTCTTGGCAGAGGCCATTCAACAACACACCACTTCTATTCACTTCCTTTATCAAAGAGATGGGATTGCTACTAACCCGTTTCTGCACTCAGAAGTTAGGTCAGATATCAACAGCAACAGATTACAGAGCTCAAATGATCTGTTCTCTCTGCCTGATGAAAGGGAAGTATAACAGCGGCCTTTCAGTGCTTTACAGTCAGGGCATCTTCATCTCAGCTCTGCTCCTGCATTACATGACTGTACTTTTTAAGGACAACAACTTAAAGAGGAGGCTGTTTAGCGGCCTGTAAATCCACTCAACAGTTGTCACATTCTGGTTTTGCTAACAGGAGGCTGGATAACATCTGATCAGATAATTTGCAGTGAATATTCAGAGGAGAATCTCAGGCTTTACAGCTGTGAAAGCAGGATCAGGTCCAGAACAGAATTGGTCCCAGTGAATTACACAAGCACATTTGACAGAGAACTCATTTTGCATATCACAAGAGGGAAGGAGGAAGTTTTGAGTGACAGCCTCTTCAATAGTAAGTTTTTGGTTGCACAGCAGAAAAACTACAAATTAAAATTTTTAGAAAGCAAGTGATAAATTAAGAAAAGTAAGTGTTCTCAGATGATTTAAAGCTCTAAAAACACATCCCATGCATACATTAGTTTTAGCAGAATGAAATTACCATGTTTCCAAAATTAATTCAGTGGCAACAAGCTTAACAGAAGGTAAACAGATGCAAGTATGTCGCACTAATTTATTTCATAGCACATACTCATTTTGTGCAAGAATCCCCTTTGCATTCTCACCAGCAGTCAGCTTTGAAATATTTTAGCTAGTTAGGGATGCTGCAGACACTCAGCTCTCAGATATCCTTGTCACAGGAAGGTAACTTGCAGATGTCCACAAGCTCTGAGCAGATGGTTCACTGAAGAATTTCTGCATACTGAAGGGCTGTGCAGAGTTAAAAGGAATTTTTATGAGCCCACCAAGAAGTAGCTACAAGCACAGTTGATTTCTAATTATCAGGCATTCAGCATGAATAGGACAAGCCCTCTGTGTTGTGCTTCAGCACACTGGGATAAAGAAAAGGCTTCAAAACAAAGTATCAACAACACCAGAGCAGGATCAAACTGGAGTGGCTTTTCCCGAGCCCAAATCCTCACTCCTGTCCTCCCCAGATCCTTGATGGAAAATGGTGGATCTGTCCCCCAAGAAACCCCTTGGGATTTATGGGCGCTGAAAATGTATGGAACAACAACAACAACAAAAATCAATCTACTTTTCATTTGAAGAAATGATCAAAATTTTTGTGGAAGTAATTATAGCCGAGATGGATTTTCTCCAGATGTTGAAAATAATAGTTTCCCTTGCACAACAAAATAAGTTTTCTAACTTTCTAGTCTACTATTTTTTATGATTCTCAGCACTGCTACTAAGTGGAATTTGATAAGTTAAAACTGACAGGTGGCTGTAAGGAAAGCACTGCAAACTTGCAGATGAACCAATGGAATTCAGAGCTTTATACAGGATGTATTTCGGAGTGGAGATACTTAGATCTGGAAGCATAAACTTCTAGAACAGTAAACATATTTTGTGAGCTCATACAGATTCATTGCTATCAAGTTTGTGCCATCCCACAGGCTTAAAGGATTTTCTTGAGGTTATTCTGTTTAAAGCTGAAAGTAAAAGCATATAATTACATAAAATGTAAATAAGAGATCACTTGCAGTTCTCTATCCTGTGTGCTATCTTCAACAAGTAAACAGAGTATTCACAAATAATAGCCATTAAAATGCTCTTTTTCTTTTGTTGTTTCCTTTTTTATACATAATGTTAGACATTTGTTTGTTTGAAAACAGGTATTTTCAAATGTTAATTTGTAATAAAGTTTCATTAAAGCAAGAGGACCTATCAGAAAAGTCTTCATTAAAACCTCATTATTTTCTTACCAGTTTTAGCCTGGGAGATTTTTTTCATGATTTTAACAGCTAAATAAGCAAAACAATAGGGGTTTTTTGTAAAAAAAGACAAGGTATATGTCACTGTTGAGATGGTCATGACACACATACACTCTCTGCCCTGAGCAATGGCAAAAAGCACGTTTATTATTTACACAGCTTCTTTTACACACTTTCTTAGCTACATGTTCATTGGCTACTATTTTGCAATAATACAATACTGTTGGTTTGTCTATAGTATACACACATTCTTTGCTAAACATTGGCCAGTATCCTCCCTTTTGCAGCTGTTACAACTTCTTTCTGTTGTTTATCTTCTTGCTTTTGCAATTCTCACGGGTACAAACTGATTGTATCAAGGGAAATGTCTGTGAGGCCTTCAGACCAGCTGTCGGTTCCCACAGGTATACATTTTAACTCTTGGCTAAAATGACAACACTCTCCATTACATCCCCAGCCACTTCCAGCCCAGGTCTGTACTCTCCTGCCTGCACCATCCCTCCTCTATCTGCTCCTATTGAAAACATTCACCTAAGCTGAATTTTTTAAAGAGAAAGTCGTGACCCCCAGATTTAAAAAAAAAAGCCCTTTTCTGCATCTCTATGAAACATTGAACTGGGTGCACATTAAGAGAACTAAAGGAAAGCCAGCTGCAAAATAGCTGTGAGTGGGGACCAAATTTCCCTTTTGGGGTTAATGTAATAGCAGTAAAACCAACATATGTTCCTGGTTTGTCTGTTTATTTATTATTAACTGCTTTTCCTATTGAAAAAAAAGACAAGTTTTGTTATTAAAACAGTCAATCATATTTATAAATAATAAAGCAAAATCCAAACATGGTCTTTCTCTCTAGTCAGTTCAGAGCCCTAATATCAAGTGCAGATATTCTCTGTAAAATTTTCAGATTTTTAACTAATTATGTTGTTAATCAAGAGCATGACTGCACTTTGATTGCATTCAGTTATCTCTCATCTCTTTCTTCTCAAAACAGTAAAAAAAAAAATCCAGAACAAAAGGTTCATATCTCTTGCAGTTGCTCTTTATGCACATCTAATTAATCTTGGGACTATTAAAATTCAATACAATGAGAAAGTGGTCAATACTGTAATCAGATAAATGAGCTCATACAGTAGTGAAACAATCAAATCAAACAAGCTTCATCAAATATTCCTCAAAAGTGACAGAACAAATATGTTTCAATGCCTGTTTCTAAATTCCCTGATGATGTTACGATAGCCTTGTCTAATCCTTCAGGGAACAACAGCGGTGTCTCCTACTGCATGCGATGCATTATCTATACCCTTTGAAACACAGAGAATTTATCTCTAGTACCTCTCTGGATCAAATGCATCTTGAAATTCTAGAGCAATTAGAAATGGCTATTCCCACTTGAAGACAACTCAGCATCTGCAGATCAAAGGAGCTAAACAAACATTTCCTCTCTGCAAACCCAACAAGAAAATCTGTCCAGTAGCAAAGACATTCACTACATAATCACCACGTGTTCTTTACCTCTCAGCAGCTTTAGATTTTACATTCAGAAGTGTAATGGACATTATTTGAAATAGGACATTACTCCTGTCTTGATAATCATGTTATGTGTGACAGAGCCTGTCATCAGAGATTATTGAAATCCTCTTGAAATGCAATGATGAGAGAGTAACTGGGTAGGTTATTTTTGTTAGTTACTTAAGAAAATTTGGGGGCAGCTTCTCAGAGCATAAGTATCCGCTCCTCCACAGAAGAACTGTCTCCTACAGGTCTTCCAATAGTCTAATTGCAGTTTTGAAGACAGAAAAAGAATATATCCACTGTCCTGAATAGCCAGTCTCTGGGTTCCTATGGAATGATGGCTGATTAACAGGTCTGTTATTCTTCCTGTGATATGTATTGGTGACATGGTGAAAGGCTCTGTGATTAATGCTGTGTGAGCTCATGAACTGAAATCATGTAAGATCCTCACAGGATGTTGGCATTAATTCATAAGTAGTGGAGGAAAATGAGTCCATCCTTAACTGCTGCCTGTGCTTTACCTCATCTACTTACTGCCTCTATCAGCCACCATAAGAGGCAGTTTGCTGGGATTGCTTTGCCAGCAAACCTTCCCACAAGAGGTACAGTTTTTACAGATAGCAACTAATATATTCATACCTCTAAAAAGCACCTCTGAAAACCCCCAGAATGAGACATAGCAAAATCACTTTTGGGTGATCATACTCAGACTAAAATTATTGCCAGCATCACAAACATTGATTGGTTTCATATGCCTAATTCAGAAAGCCCTGGTAGCAAAATCATTACCTGTGAGCAGGCATTGCGCAATGTGCTCAATGTCCCAGAGCAGCAGTCCCTCCCCCTGCCCAATGCTGCTCCCATTCCAATCAGGAATATCTTTATCAGTCTCTCCAGCAGATGACATTTAGATCCCACATTTGTGTAGGTGGCTACTTTTATGAACCCATTCAATAACAACTTGGGAGAATTTGTCAGCATGATTGACAAATATAGAAGTGCTCAAAGTGAGTGCCCTTTCCAGTGTTTCATGATCCAAATCAGGTATCTGAGGGTTATCAGTGGAAATCTGAAAAGCACATTTTAATTAATTAAAACATTTTAATTTTAATTTTAATTAAAATTAAACTTAAGTACAAATTGGATTTTTTAACTTAGATCTCATTACAACCAAGTGCATTACTCCAGGTGAAGGACTGGAGCTGTTTAAGGTTTCATCATGCAATTCCCTTTTCTTGCCGTGAGGTTTTTACTGCTGTTAAGCACAGTAAAAAAGTGAGATGGCCCAGGCTGCTGCTCCTCTGAGCTTCACACTGGTTATACTGGAGGTATAGAAACCCTTCATGCTATGAAGCCCGGTGCATAAGCATCTGGATAATTTCAATTTACTTGAAAATCTCTGTGCCCTTTTCCCCCTACATTCCTTGCTGTTGGGAGTTGTACTGGGATTGAGGAGATCACAGTTTTATCCTGGTTTCTGCCGCAGTGCCCCTGTGTGACCTTGCATATATTATGCTATATATGCTATATAGCATATATATGCATATATATGCTATATATGCTATATATTATATGCTATAATCCAGAGAAATTCACTCTCCTCTTTGTACAACATAAACCCTCAATCCCAGCCTGAAACAAACCAACAACAGCCTTGATTAGGAGGAAAACGTACAGCAAAGCACCTACAGACACCAGTACACGTAGCCAAGCTCACTTCGCATTTCACCTGCTTTCCCTGCCCTATCTTCAGCACCCTGTTTCACTTCTTCCTCAGATGTCAGTGCAGCTTCAAAGTGGCAATTTCTTCCTCTACTGAACTGCTGTCAATACCCAGGCACACACAGCCCTTCATAAAAGGGGACGGTGACAACATAATCACAATTCTCAAGGGTGCTTCCAGCTTGCATATGTTTTATCAGTGATCATAAATTCCAGGGCCTGGCAAATTTTAGCACAGTTATCTGATCACCAATTCATATTAGTCCCAAGTTAATAATTTGCTATTTTTTACAGTTTGCTGTCTAAAAACCCTCTATTGAAAATTTTACCATCTTACCTCCAAATATTACTAATATTTAGAGCAATTGAAAATTACAATCAAGTATCACATGACCCATCTCAGCTTTCGGAAAGGCAGAGTATTCTCCCCTACCCTCATGTCATTAGTGAATCAGGTAGTTTCCAGAAAAGCAAAGAACTGGAAAGTTTTTGCACTTGGTTATGACCACTTTGCATGCTCTCAGCTCTGCTTCTTCAGCAGGAATTCAATGCCAGGAAGTAAGAGACTCATTACCCATTTTCCTTCTTTCCTTAAGCTATATTCCCCATTGCTTCGCACTCAGCAAAAGCTTTGCTTTCTCACCCCATGGTCCAATTTTCTGAGTTCACACAGTGCTGTCTGAAAAACAGCATCCCAAATTGCCTTTTTCTGGTTGTGTGGTCACACACGCACTCCTCATAACAAGCAGTCTAGGTTATGGTTGTCCTGACAAGGGGAGAGGAGGAACAAGCTGCATCACTCAGAGACATCAGTCCATTGAAAAGCTGGGCTTCCACCAGCAAAGTCTTCTTCATGATTATGGATCTTCCTGAGGATATGGAGAGACTCTTCTAACAGATCCAAGGGCTTGGGAACTGCCCTGCCACCCTGACTGGTAAATCTGAATTGCTGCAGGCTTGGCCTGTCCTTACAGCAGCTGCAAATTCGCTTTTCATGCCCTTTGCCTGGAAATGTGGAGACAGTCTGGCATGACTGAGTCAGCAGAAGGTGAAGGAGGGATGGAGGCACAGGGTCAGCATTACCTCCTCTGCAGTGGGGTTATTCTCCACTGAAAATGTGGGAATTCTGTCCCATGGGATTTCTGCCAAAGTCACCGATTGCAAAGGTTAGCCCAGAGGCAATGCAGGGTCTTTGCTGTACCTCCATCCCTCCAAAATCTTTACAGATGCCTGACTTCTCCCGCATGGCTGTAAGCACAAAACCACCTGCTAACTCAACCAATGCTGGATGCCTCCAGTCCCCAAATGCCAGAGAAACCCAGGGCTTAACTCTGACCCATCACGAAAGAAACTGGAGAAACCTCGCTGTGCCTGCAGACTGAGCCCCCCATCACTATAGCAAGCAAATAAATCGCACTGACTAACCCATTAATGCCTCACATTTTGCATTTCCCAGCATTTTCCCTTTAACTACAAAGCTAAATTAACATTTAAAAGAAAAGGGGACTAGATATGACACCTTGGTTGCCAAGGAACCTTCAAACACAGAGGTTCCTTTCAGCAGGCAGCAGACTGGCTGCCATCCTGGGTGCAGCAGGACTGCTCTGTCATAAGGAGCCTGGTATTTTACTGCATGCTGGAATTGCACAAAATATTTTTTCAAAATCATGGGAGGTCAACATCACAAATACTTGATGGCTTCAGCATTTTAATGGCATGTGTAAGTATTTCACTTCTCTGTGGAGAGTTACACAGCATCCAGAGTGGCTTCACTAAGAGATTACAGCACTTGTCCACCCACCTGCAGTCCTGGAATCCAGGAGAGCTGCTGCAAAACCCATATGCACAGACTGTGAGAAAGGAAGCATGTGGGAAGCTGTCCCATGTGTACCCTCCTCCTCCTCACAGGCCTTTTTCAGCCTTCTCCTGTCTGAGCAAGTAACAGGGGTTGGAGACAGCAGCCATTCTCAGCAGCTGAATCTTCCAAGAGCCCAGAAGAAGCCTGCAGCACTTCCTGCACTGGAGAAAATCAGTGAGGGAGAAACTTGTTTAGTAGGTCTGCGTAAGCAGTGCCACCCGAGAGCCTCTCAAAACTGTTTCTGTAGGAACCAGCACTCCTGGTCCTTGGAAGCACCAGAACAGATCTCAGCATCTGAATTTTCTTGTCATTGTGTTGTTTCTTTCTGAAAATAGGATTTCCAAGTAGCTTAAGCTCCCAGCAACAGCCTAGGGAATTGAATTTATGATACTCTGACAAAGCTGCTTCCTCATTGCAATAACCTAAAGAGGACAGCTTGGCTCACCAGAGTTGACAATTAAGTTGCTTGGGCAAGGAGACTGCAGCTGCTCAGAATTTTAAAGAAGGATGTTTTAAGGAGAAGAAGTAAAAAATACTGTTTGTCACTTCAGTTTCCAGAAGTTTGCCTGATGTTTCCTTTTGGAAAGGGGTTTACAATCTGAGTGGATGTACAGGCCATGAAAGCAAGACACCCATGAAAGCCCAGGTCCTTGCAGGAGCTCTTCTGCAGGCTGGGGGGGAAGAAGTTCACAGACCACAAGTGCCCTGTCCCCACCACAGTCTGGCTGTGAACAGCACATCCAGCACATGCTCCTTCCCACTGCCTTTGGGACATAGATAATTTGTCATTCCTGATTATCATGGGCTAGCAAGCGTAGTCCCGGAAGTGATGTTCTTGCAAAAGGATGCCTACAGCTTCCTCTATGACCTAACAGAACCTATCAGCTGGCCAGTTTAAATATGGACAATTATTTAAGCCACTTGAAGTTGTGACCGCCTCTGTGATCCACACTTAAGAATAGAAAACTCCGAGTCAGAGTCTCTGTCTTGTTTCTAGTGCTGGGACAGGTGGCTGCAGGCCCCGTGTGGGAGCTAGCGGGCCCGGCCCAGGCCCTGCTCAGGCCAGGCCAGGCCGGGCCATGGCCATCCTGGAGCCGATGGGCCCTGTTCCACCCACGGAACTCCCCCACAGCCCTGCTGTGAGCAGCCGGAGCGGCTCGGCTCCCCTTCTCCGATGCAGCCAAGATTCAGCTGAAAGCTACCCTGCTGTCTGGCAAAAGATCATGTGACCAACAGTGATAAACCACATTCCAGCTGCAAGGCCTAGGTGAGATTAACCCTTTTAGTGCTGTGAAGAGCTGAAAACCTGAGACAGAAGAAAGGAGATGCTTAAAGCTGAAATTCTGTTGTAAAGCTATGATATAGCAGAGTACCCGTTGTAATTTCATGAAGGCATGGGGGGTGGAGTGTTCAACTTGTACTTGTGAGCAAAAGCACCTGCACTGAGATAGGCAGATGCTGAAGCAGCTGTAATTTCATGAGAAGTTTGAACAGGGAGAGATGGAAGCGATGAGGACTTTTGTTCCAAATGGGAAAGGAGAAAACCTCAGTTCCTAGAGATGCTCCCAGAGATAGTCCTAAAGATGAAGATGAGGAAGACCCTTTGCTCCCAGGGAAGGAGAAGGGCCTCTGTTCTTAGAGATGAAATGCTCCCAGAGATGGGTGAAGAGAACTTTTGTTTCTGAACGGCTCAACCTTAAATTTATACCCCAGTAATTTCAAGAGTGGACCCTCGAAAGCAGTTGTGGGAAAAGCTGCAAGTTGGGGGAAGGGACTCACATGCGAGCAGAGAACCAACCTGGGCAGCTGGCTCGTTGTGATAATGTTTTCATAGCATGGACAAGAGAGACTCCTCTTCCTAAATGGACTGAACAAGGTTATTATGGAAGTGGTAAATAGACTGAACATCTTAAGGGTTGTCTTTCTACATCGTCACTGGGAGAAGGGAGAAGGGGGGGGGGGGGGAGGAGGAGTGTTCTGAAGGTGTGGTATGATTTTTTTTTTTCTTCTTTTAGGTCTGTTAATAAACTTCTTTATATTCTTTCAAGTTTGGTGCCTGCTTTGCATTTCTCCTAATTCTTATCTCACAGAAGTGTTATAAACACATATAATAATATTGGCTTCTCGCAAGTATTAAGGTGAATATTATATAATGTTAGAAATGCTTTTGCTGTGTGGATGTAGTTTTCTTTCTTTTTAGCAAGAATTTAGCAAGTGTGAGTGAGTAAGATAACTTCCAAGCGAACAGAGGATGAGGCCCAAAGCAGCTAATCACCACTCTGCCCGGGGGGCAAAGAAGCCCAAAGCGGCTATCAACCCTTACTGTCTGGGGAATTAAGAAGCCCACTCGACTATCAACTCTCACCTAGCGAGCCCAGGCCCAAAAATCAAAAGAAATAAAACCGCAAGGCAGAAGAATACACATGCTCTAAAAAGGTGGAACCAAGGAGTGGCCATGCAGAACAGTTCCTGGAAAAGTTTGAATATGCATAAAGAACAGACAGTAAAAATGGTATCAAAAGGATCATCCCTGAGCATCAGGTGTGCTCTTGGCAGAGTGCCAAGACACCCGGCCATTATCTCTTTGCTTTATTTTATGTGTTTCTTATTGTCTTTTTATTAAACTTTTAAATTCTCACAGGAGAGTGAACCTCGTTTTTCACAACTGGGGACTCGTCCAGGATCTACACCTCACCTCTGAAAAGCGTGAGGGGATTCAGAGCAAGGGTAAGGCACCCCCCTGCCCAGTTTTTGGCGGGTCCCTGCTCCGTATCTTCTGTCGTGGATCAGTGGTAGCAGGGCGAAACCCAGAGGACAAGAAAGACACAAAAATAAAGCAAAGGAAAGAGAGTGCTCTCAATAAAAACTCCACGGACACTGGAAAAGAAACAGGATTGGTAAGTATTGTCCAAAGAAAAAGGGGATGGCTACAAAAGATGAGTGTGTGTGAATGAGACAAGGACTGGTTACCCCCAGATCTGCAAAACGAGTGCGGTAGTCTCTGAGAGCTGCGGTTCCGTCTTTGTTCGCGAGAACAGCAGCCAGCAAGGAGACGAAGCAAGAGATAAAAGGAGTGAAAGAATCTCCCAGGGTGACTGGGACGGGGTCCCAGGGAAAGGGTTACAAAGTGGGGGCCACCCCCCCCCCATATGCTGGGTTGAGGAAAAATCCAAGAGCACCCAGGGTCTAAGGGTACCCCAAGAGAATTTGGGGTTAGATGCTAGCAATGCTGGGTTGAAGGAAACCCAAGAACACCCAGGATCCTAAGGATTATATAATACCCATGGGTGGATACTAACTAGTGACTTGGAAAAGGTACCTTATTATTCTGCTGTAAGTAAGAATGAGTGAGTGAACAAAAATAAAAAAAAATAAGAGTGAATGTGTGAATGAAAGACTGTGTAATTAGAAGTAACTTTGTTTTTGGGGGAGGTGGGCTATAATAAATCATTTTTTGTGCTGTGAAGGGGTGGGTAGTATTTTACAGCAGTGAAGTTGGTGTTTTAAAGGAGTGAGTTGGTATTTTAAAGGGGGGGATAAATTGATATTTTAGAGGAGTAAGTTAGAATAGAGAACTCTTAGAAAAATGAGACAAAAATTTAGTAAATTAAGTTCAAAGGATAAAAGGGCACCAGAGGGTATACCCCAAAACAGCCCCCTAGGAGTCAAACTAGCAAATTGAGAAACTGATCCTTCTACAAGAGGAAAAGATAAAGTAAAAATTATTCAATTCTGCATGAAGGAGTGGGTAAAAAAGGAAATCAGACCTGATCATGTTTACTGGCCAAAATATAGGTCTGACGAGGCATGGATTTGTCAGGCTTTAAATGTATTTGTGAATTCAAAAGAGCCATCTAACTCTGAGGAGGGAGAATATGCTTCTTGCTGGACAGGAGTTACAGAACCTCTGGGAACCAAAGTCTTTAAAATATCAGAAACCCCAGAGCAGAAGCAAACAGAAGGGAAAAAAGGGTGGGACCCCTTAGAAATATTACCACTGCCACTGATGCCAGGGGCGGCCCTCCCACCGGCTCTGGGGTTTCCTCCGCCAGCCATCCCTTCGCCTGCACTGGGGGCCTTTCCCCCAGCAGCCCTCCTGCCCCAATGGAGCTGGGGGGGGGGGGGGGGCCTGCCCCCGCCCATGCCGGAATCACCACCCTTCCCATATATCTCGGGGATTCCCGCATCCGCAGTTGAATCAAGGGAAACGTCAGACGTCCCAACTTCAGCTCCCACTCCTCCTGCCTTGAGAAACCTGGCTTCAGTGCCAGACCCCGCCTCCACCCCTTGCGCTTCGGAATACTTGGCTTCAGTGCCAGACCCCGCCTCCACCCCTTGCGCTTTGGAATACTTGGCTTCAGCACCAGACTCTGAATCTGCCTCTCCTCCTCAGGGGTGTTTGGTGCCTTCTTCCCAAATAAACTCTCTTCTTAACGAAGGAGCACCATACCAGAATACAAGAGGTGCTATTAACGCTCAAAAGCAGCCCAACAATCCCTCCATTGCTAAACAAACAGAGGGAAGCCGAGAAATTCATTTGTTACCATTAAGAGAAGTGCCTATGGGAGGAGGGGGAACTGTTTTTGTGAATGCTCCTTTAACCTCTACAGAGGTTAGGAATTTCAAAAAGGAAATTAAAGGATTATTGGAAGACCCCATAGGTACAGCTGAATGGTTGGACCAGTTCTTAGGTCCCAACATTTTCACTTGGGAAAAAATGCAATCAATAATGAAAATAATATTCTCCCACGAGGAAAGAGAGATGATTAGAATTGCTAGAATAAAAATTTGGGAAAGGGAAAACCAACAGGGCCCACCAGGGGACCAGAAAATGCCCGTTACACCTCCTAACTGGAACCAAAATGATGAAGCTGGGAGAGGACATATGAATGATTATTGTAATTTGATAATCAAAAGAATAAAAGAGGGGGCACCCTGAGGACAAAATGCCAGAAAGGCCTTTGAGGGCAGCAAGGGAAGGAAGAAACCCCGACTGAGTGGCTGGAGAGGCTCCGAAAGAATATGAAACAATACTCTGGGATAGACCCGGAGTCCCTAGCAGGGCAAGCCCTGCTAAGAGTTAACTTTGTCACTCATGCCTGGCCAGATATTAGGAAAAAATTGGAAAAAATAGAAGACTGGTACGAGAAACCATTACAAGACCTAGTAAGGGAAGCTCAAAAATATATGTCCGGAGAGATGAAGAAAAAGCCAAAGTGGAAGCAAAGATCATGATAGCCACTATGCGAGAGAGTACCTTCCAAAAAAATCTAAATCAAAAGCCCTCAGGTAACACTCCTAAACATTCAAGGTTCAGAAATGGTGGAAGGGAGAAAAATAAAACCTCAGCACGGTCAAGATTCCAAGAACAACCCAGGGATGCCTGTTTCTATTGCAAGGAAGAGGGGCATTATAAAAGGGAATGCCCCCACCTGAGGAGGGATCTGAAAATATTTCAAGAGACACACACAGAAGAAAAATAGGGAAGTCATGGGCTCTATTTTTTGGGGGATAAATACCATCTGGAGCCTTTGATAACTTTAAAAGTAGGCCCCCAAGAAGAGGTATTAGAATTTATAGTTGACACTGGGCAGAAAGGACTTGTGTGATGAATATTCCAAAAGGGTGTGATGTAAGTAATGATATGGTAAAAGTAACGGAGCAAAGGGGGAAGGATTTAAGGTCCCTGTCATTAAAGATGTGGTTATTGAAGGGAAACAAAAATAGGGATAGGGGATGTTTTGTTAGTTCCTGGGGCTGGCAGCAATTTATTAGGAAGGGATTTACAAATCCAGCTGGGGATTGGAGTCATACCAGAAGAAGGGAGAATGACGGCCAAAGTGTTAAAACTTAGCCAAGAAGATGAAAGAAAAATTAACAGAGAGGTTTGGGCTGGGGAAGGGAATAGGGGTGGACTAGATATTGACCCCATAAGGGTCACAATTGAAAGAGAGGAATGTCCCATTCGTGTACGTCAGTACCCTATATCTTTAGAAGGGAGAAAAGGCTTAAAACCAGTAATAGAAGAATTAATAAAGGATGGGACACTGGGACCTTGTAAATCCCCTCATAATACCCCTATTCTCCCAGTAAAAAAATCTGATAGAAATTATAGATTAGTGCAAGATTTAAGAGAAGTAAACAGCACAGGCCTGCTACCCTATGGTTCCTAATCCTTACACTCTTTCAAGCAAAATTCCACCTCAACATCAGTGGTTTAGTGTGGTGGATCTTAAAAATGCCTTTTGGGCTTGCCCACTGGCAGAGGAAAGCCGAAATATTTTCGCCTTTGAATGGGAAGATCCAAACACGGAGAAAAAGAACCAATTGAGATGGACTAAATTGCCACAGGGGTATTCTGAGGTGCCAAATTTATTTGGGCAAGCCTTAGGAGAAATACTACAAACCTTCCCCACTCCCCCAGGAATATAAATTATCCAATAAGTGGATGATCTTCTAATATCAGGAGAAGTTGAAATTAAAGTTAGAGAAACTACTATAAAACTTCTGGATTTTCTTAGGGAAAAGGGACTAAGAGCATCAAAAGGGAAATTACAGTTTGTGGAATCAGGAGTAAAATATCTTGGTCACCTGATAAGCAAAGGTAGCAGAAAACTAAATCCTGAAAGAATTTCAGGGATTTTTTCCCTTCCTCCTCCTTCTTCAAAGAAAGAGGTTAGGAGGCTGCTAAGGCTATTGGGATATTGCAAACTATAGATTGAAGGATATACACAAGCAGTAAAATTTTTATATGAAAAATTAACAGGGGGAGACAATATACAATGGACCAAAAACTGAAGTTGAAACTGGCCTCGGTACCAGCCCTGAGCTTACCCTCACTAGAAAAGCCCTTTTATTTATATGTGAATGCAGAGAATGGAGTAGCTCATGGTGTTTTAGTCCAGGAATGGAGAGGAATGAAAAGACCAATAGCTTACTTATCCAAATTATTGGACCCAGTAAGCTGTGGCTAGCCGGTATGTATTCAAGCCATAGCAGCTACTGCTATTTTGGTGGAAGAGAGCTGTAAGCTCACCTTTGAAAGTAAACTAATTTTATACACACCTCATGCGGTCCGAAATGTGCTAAATCAAAAAGCTGAAAAATGGTAAACAGACTCCAAGATATTAAAATATGAAGCAATTCTGATTAACAGTAATGATTTAACTATAGAAATGAGCAAAAGCCTCAATCCGGCCCAATTTCTGTATGGGGAACCAAAAGATGACCTGGCACACGATTGCTTAGAAATTATTCAATACCAAACAAAAGTTCGGGAAGATCTAGCAGAACAAGCCCTCTTGGAAGGGGAAAGAATATATATTGATAGTTCATCCAGATGCTTGCAAGGAAAAAGAATGTCAGGATATGCCTTAGTCGATGGGATAAACATGCAGACCATTGAAAAAGGAAAACTACCTTCAAATTGGTCGGCACAATCTTGTGAATTATATGCTCTAAAAAGAGCATTGGAGCATTTAGCACACAAAAAGGGGACCATATATACTGATTCAAAATATGCCTTTGGAGTAATACATACCTTTAGAAAGATCTGGGAGGAAACGGGTTTACTAAATTCAAAGGGGAAGGAACTGGTACATGAAGGCCTCATTTCAGAAGTTTTGGAGGCATTAAAACTGCCTGAAGAAATAGCCGTAGTGCATATCAAAAGACACCAAAAGGGGATGACCCCAGAAATAAAAGAGAATAATCTGGCAGATCAAGAAGCCAAAGATGCAGCAGAAAATAGGACTAAATGAATTATGTTAATCTTGACCTCCGACAGGGAAGAATTAAAAATCCCTAA